>NC_143031.1:69811250-70120000 GCF_057628025.1 Oncorhynchus mykiss
GCGCTCTCTCGCGCGCGCTCTCTCGCGCGCGCTCTCTCGCGCGCGCTCTCTCTCTCTCGCGCGCTCTCTCTCTCGCGCGCGCTCTCTCTCGCGCGCGCTCTCTCTCTCGCGCGCGCTCTCTCTCGCGCGCGCTCTCTCTCGCGCGCGCTCTCTCTCTCGCGCGCGCTCTCTCTCGCGCGCGCTCTCTCTCTCGCGCGCGCTCTCTCTCTCGCGCGCGCTCTCTCTCTCGCGCGCGCTCTCTCTCTCGCGCGCGCTCTCTCTCTCGCGCGCGCTCTCTCTCTCGCGCGCGCTCTCTCTCTCGCGCGCTCTCTCTCTCTCGCGCGCTCTCTCTCTCGCGCGCGCTCTCTCTCTCGCGCGCGCTCTCTCTCTCGCGCGCGCTCTCTCTCTCGCGCGCGCTCTCTCTCTCGCGCGCGCTCTCTCTCTCGCGCGCGCTCTCTCTCTCGCGCGCGCTCTCTCTCTCGCGCGCGCTCTCTCTCTCGCGCGCGCTCTCTCTCTCGCGCGCGCTCTCTCTCTCGCGCGCGCTCTCTCTCTCGCGCGCGCTCTCTCTCTCGCGCGCGCTCTCTCTCTCGCGCGCGCTCTCTCTCTCGCGCGCTCTCTCTCTCTCGCGCGCTCTCTCTCTCGCGCGCGCTCTCTCTCTCGCGCGCGCTCTCTCTCTCGCGCGCGCTCTCTCTCTCTCGCGCGCTCTCTCTCTCGCGCGCGCTCTCTCTCTCGCGCGCGCTCTCTCTCTCGCGCGCGCTCTCTCTCTCGCGCGCGCTCTCTCTCTCGCGCGCGCTCTCTCTCTCGCGCGCGCTCTCTCTCTCGCGCGCGCTCTCTCTCTCGCGCGCGCTCTCTCTCTCGCGCGCGCTCTCTCTCTCGCGCGCGCTCTCTCTCTCGCGCGCGCTCTCTCTCTCGCGCGCGCTCTCTCTCTCGCGCGCGCTCTCTCTCTCGCGCGCGCTCTCTCTCTCGCGCGCGCTCTCTCTCTCGCGCGCGCTCTCTCTCTCGCGCGCGCTCTCTCTCTCGCGCGCTCTCTCTCTCTCGCGCGCTCTCTCTCTCTCTCGCGCGCTCTCTCTCTCTCTCTCGCGCGCTCTCTCTCTCTCGCGCGCTCTCTCGCGCGCGCTCTCTCTCTCTCTCGCGCTCTCTCTCTCTCGCGCGCGCTCTCTCTCTCGCGCGCGCTCTCTCTCTCTCTCGCGCGCGCTCTCTCTCTCTCGCGCGCGCTCTCTCTCTCTCGCGCGCGCTCTCTCTCTCTCGCGCGCGCTCTCTCTCTCTCTCGCGCGCGCTCTCTCTCTCTCGCGCGCGCTCTCTCTCTCTCGCGCGCGCTCTCTCTCTCGCGCGCGCTCTCTCTCTCTCGCGCGCACTCTCTCTCTCGCGCGTACTCTCTCTCGCGCACTCTCTCTCTCGCGCGCACTCTCTCTCTCGCGCGCACTCTCTCTCTCGCGCGCACTCTCTCTCTCGCGCGCACTCTCTCTCTCGCGCGCACTCTCTCTCTCGCGCGCACTCTCTCTCTCGCGCGCACTCTCTCTCTCGCGCGCACTCTCTCTCTCACACAAACTATTGAAACTGACCTGTGTGTGTTCCTCTCCAGAAGAAGAGTAATGGGATTGGTCTGGCGGTGTCAGATGAGCGGGTGGACTACGTGGTGGTGGACCAGCAGCGGACGCAGGCCCTCAAGAGCACCCGGGAGGCCTGGAACGATGGACGCCAGTCCACAGAGACAGACACCTCCACCAAAGGGCCCAAGTGACCCCCAGCTCACCCAGCTATAGCCTCACGCTGCTGGGCCGCAGACATTACTCCAAGCCCTGGCTCGGGCCCCGGCCTTCACCTCCTCCAGACTCCTAGTGTCGAAGTGAAGGGGCCGGCGGACCTCCAGGGCCGCTGAACTGTCTTTAGTTTACACTGCCATCAGTCAGTCTGAGGACAGAACAGCGACAGCACAGCGCCCCTCTGTGGCAGACAGGGGGTATGTGCCAGGAATAAGCTGAATGCAGTATGGATGCAAGTAGGTTTGATTGATGTATCAGTCCTCACCTGCCTGATATGGGGACTATGTAAAGACATTACCACATCCACAAAGACTTGGAGTCTGGAACACTTACTGCCACTTATGGTGGATTTCAGTTTAGATTTTTCCTCTAGTTGGTTGGAGAAGACTTAAAGACATTTCCTTTGATTAAATCACAACACTGTGGGACACTGTCTGGAGTCTGTTTTGGGAGAGAATGAGTCATCTCTCTTTCAGAATTCTTAGTGTCTACTTAATACTTTACTGCCATGGTTGCCTAGTTTTGCTGGTAGGAAATTGGGCCATTTTTCTCTTGTACAGGTCTAATATTATCCAAAACATTGTAAGAGAGAACCAGGTTTTCTTAGTGAAAAACTTGTTGTGAATGCAAGAAAATAGAAAACAAGTAACTTTTTTCCGAAACGCAACTGACCAAGTGCTCAATCAAAGGTTTGGATTCACTGAAACGTCATTTAATCGACTGAGAAATGATTCTCTCTTCCTGGTTTAGTTTTTAGTGGAAGAGGAAACGGCTTGACATTTGCAAAACAAAAAGAGTTGTACAAAGTGTTATGTATATAAACAAAGTGTCCTTTATTCAACACTATATACGGTGTGTGGTAATTCTGCAGGGTGGAATTCTATACGCTCTCCGAGATGGTATCGGGACATGTGATATGAAATGACAGAATCAACTGTGACGGCTTTTAACGGGAAGCTCCCCGACACTTTCTGTGAGTTATGCAAAGGTGTCAGACGTAGGTTTATAGGAGAGAGAGAAATCAGGTACTCATTCAAATACTAATAACAGCTATTTCCATTTCTAATTTATTTTGAGGTATCTCAACGATAGATGTCCAAGTAATCTATAAACGGACAGATTTGATGCTATAGAGCAAAGTGCTGTTAAATGCCTTCTCAACGAGCGCCAGTCAATTTGTTTCAGGAGTTTATTATTGTGATGGCGTGTCGATTTCATTCTCTCTTAGGTTTTAATTTATTTCAAAAGGATTTACACGCCCACCTTCTGGGGTCTGATGTATGTATGCCTTACGATCTACTTTACTTGATATGTCTTTGTAAATAGTGAGAAATTGTGATGTTTTACCTAAAAAGAAAATACTTCAGAATCGTAGTGTTTTTTTTTTCATGACTATTGGCTTTACTAACTTTCCAGGGACCCTATTCAGTGTCTTGAGTAGGAGTGCAGAAGCCGCTTTCCCAAAAGCATCTTAAGGCTAAATTCATTGTTAGAACCATAGGATCCTACGGTTCTAATGATGAACTTAGCCTTGAGATCGTTTTGGGAACCCGGCCCTGGTTTAGGATCAGGTCTCCACTGTTCGTGTAATCTTAGTCATTGTAAAAGGCAAAACAACTGATTCTAGATCAGCACTCTTACGCTGAGATTCTTCATGAATACAGGCCCATTTCTCTCTAAGTCCTAAGCATGTTTTACCAGGAGAATTAGTCTTTGCTGTATATATTTGCACCAACTATTCCAGCATGTATCATTTGAATTGAAAAACTGTGCCTGTACTGTCATTTCCATACTACTTAATTGTCACCATCCCATTGCAGGGTTGTCTTGTCTCGACACCAACTGCAAAACGTTGATGCTTTATCTTTTTTTTTTTTACCAATCAAAAGAGAAACATTTCCATTTGAAAGTAAACTAAATAAAACAACCTTTTTGGAGTCTGTTTGTCACCTACACCCTACAGTATGTCACATGTATTTAAAAAATGTTGATGTACTATAGGGAGGAAAACAATGACAGAGGGAAGAGAAATGAAAAGAACAAAGGCCAGGAAGTCCCACCCACTGAGGCTGGTGGGAGGAGCTAGAGGACATGCTCATTATAATGACTGGAATGGAGTCTAACATGGTTTGTGTTTGACCATCTATTCCATTCCAGCCATTACAATGAGCCCGTCCTCCTGTAGCTCCTCACACCAGCCTCCTCTGGACCACAGACATTTCTATAGAGGAATGAGAAATGCACGCACAAAGTGATGTGCTGTACTAAATTGTGCCATTCTGTTTCAGAAGTGTCCAAATGCCTACCACTTCCCAAATCAATGATTATCTCACCTGTTCACTATTCTCTCATTTTAATTTGATAGCTCTCCATTTAGCCACCAAGGAAAAAAACTCTTCAACATGCAGTTATTTACATACAAATCTAATCTCTCACATTTCAGTAATTTCCCTTGAAGATTTGGAGCAACATGTAATCTGGATGAAAAGGGGGACAGTTGTCAATGTATGGGAAGTGTGCTTGGACTGAGTGGGTAAGTGTCTGTAGAAATATGAGAGAATTGATTGTACTTAGGGTTTTTGTACTACATTGGCTGCGTTAAGACAGGCAGCCCAATTCTGATTTTTTTTTCTCTTCACTAATTGGTCTTTTGACCAAACAGATCAGCTCTGAACAAGATCTGTGTGAAAAATCAGAATTGGGATGCCTGTGTAAACGCACCCTTCTAGCCTTTACTCCTCTCTTGTCACTGTTTGACACAGTAGCTTGCAGAGAGACGTATGTGCACTAATATTACATTAGCATGTTCCTGTCATTTTGACACATTTAAATGGAAATCCAATTATAAAAGGACTAATCATAATTAGTCAAGTACTTGAGGAGCAGTGGAAACTTCTAGTTTATTATATGATTAATCTTGAACACTTATTTTGTATTTATTTATTGTGTCTGATCCAAATTTTTAGCATATCTGATTCAAACAACCAAAAATGACATGGAATCGGATATTTCAAGGTACATTTCAAACCACCACCGTATGTGGTTTGAAAATCAGATAAAAATCCGATTCCAGGCCATGCGACTCTGAACATTCAAATCTGATTTTCCCTCAAGTGGTTTTTAGACGTACCTGGCATATCTTGTTGCTTGCTAGCTTTTCTGTTAACTGTTTTACTGAAATGTGGTAGCTAACTAGTTAGCTTGTTAATTGTTTACAAACTAATTAGTGAATGTGTTAAACAGCTACCTTGGTAGCTAGTTGATTGCTGTGGCTTGCCAAAAAATACGGGGTTTGAAAGTTGGATCGTCTTATCCTTCGAGGCTTTAAAAGTGTTTTAACACTTATTTTGAACATTCAGAGCAACTGGCAAACATCCATGGCAGGCATTGTTGTCACTTTAGCATGCTACACACGTAGTTGTGCTCAGTCTGATGTGAAAAGAGCTTTGATTGGTCAAAAGACCAATTAGTGTATTTTTTTTTTTTTTTAAAGACCAGAATTGAGCTACCTTTATAAACGCAGCCTTCAAGCCTCTACTTCAGTTTTTTTGTCTCTTTTTTTGCCACAGTAGCTTGTAGAGAGACTTCTTACGTGCACTCAAATGAGCCTTTCATGTCGTTTTTGACAGTTTAAATGGAAATCAGCAGAGGACCTAATCATAATTAGTCTCTCATTGAACTTGTGGAAATGTGGCAGGTGGAGATGGCCTGAAGTACTCCGGTTTCTATTATGATTCATCCTCAACACATTCTTATTTTTATGTATGTTTGTTTTCCATAGTTCCCCATTTATTCACTTCTACTGTCGGGATCTTTAAGTTGGGCGTATTCCATAAATTATGAGCATGGCATTGTTCTTGGATGTCTAATGTTGTTTTGTTCTGTTTTGTCTCACTGTTCCTCTGGTTGAAAAATAATGGTTAGAAAGAGGAACCACCTTGTAAAACAATGGGTAGGGACTGAGAGGAATCACCATGTAAAACAACGGGTGGGGGCTGATAGGAACCACCATGTAAAACAATGGGTAGGGACTTATAGGAACCACCATGTAAAACAACGGGTGGGGGCTGATAGGAACCACCATGTAAAACAATGGGTAGGGCCTTATAGGAACCACCATGTAAAACAATGGGTAGGGACTTATAGGAACCGCCATGTAAAACAATGGGTAGGGACTTATAGGAACCACCATGTAAAACAATGGGTAGGGACTGATAGGAACCACCATGTAAAACAATGGGTAGGGACTTATAGGAACCACCATGTAAAACAACGGGTGGGGGCTGATAGGAACCACCATGTAAAACAATGGGTAGGGCCTTATAGGAACCACCATGTAAAACAATGGGTAGGGACTTATAGGAACCGCCATGTAAAACAATGGGTAGGGACTTATAGGAACCACCATGTAAAACAATGGGTAGGGACTGATAGGAACCACCTTGTAAAACAATGGGTAGGGACTGATAGGAATCACCATGTAAAACAACGGGTGGGGGCTGATAGGAACCACCACGTAAAACAATGGGTAGGGACATATAGGAACCACCATGTAAAACAATGGGTAGGGACTTATAGGAACCACCATGTAAAACAACGGGTGGGGGCTGATAGGAACCACCATGTAAAACAATGGGTAGGGCCTTATAGGAACCACCATGTAAAACAATGGGTAGGGACTTATAGGAACCGCCATGTAAAACAATGGGTAGGGACTTATAGGAACCACCATGTAAAACAATGGGTAGGGACTGATAGGAACCACCTTGTAAAACAATGGGTAGGGACTGATAGGAATCACCATGTAAAACAACGGGTGGGGGCTGATAGGAACCACCATGTAAAACAATGGGTAGGGACATATAGGAACCGCCATGTAAAACAATGGGTAGGGACTGATAGGAATTACCATGTAAAACAACGGGTGGGGGCTGATGGGAACCACCATGTAAAACAATGGGTAGGGGCTGATAGGAACCACCATGTAAAACAATGGGTAGGGGCTGATAGGAACCACCATGTAAAACAATGGGTAGGGACTGATAGGAACCACCATGTAAAACAATGGGTAGGGACTGATAGGAACCACCATGTAAAACAATGGGTAGGGACTTATAGGAACCACCATGTAAAACAATGGGTAGGGACATATAGGAACCACCATGTAAAACAACGGGTGGGGACTGATAGGAACCACCATGTAAAACAATGGGTAGGGGCATATAGGAACCACCATGTAAAACAACGGGTGGGGACTTATAGGAACCACCACGTAAACTATTAATTTATCATTGTCAGTCTTGCCATTGCTGTTGACCAATTACACCACTAGGGGGCATGGTTGCTTGACAAACCAGTGAAGAAGTTGACGGGCTCTTCCACATTGGCCATCACGTTGAGCGTTGAGCGCACGTTGAGCGCTGCAGTACATTCTGAGAAAGATTGATGGACATTCTGTTTCTTTCTTGACAACAACACCCGAGTTGAATGTTCAACTATGTTATTATGGAAGAGGAGTAATGATATGTAGCCTAAACTTACATTTTGTAACAGTTTTATTTATTGGACTTCATATACATGGGAATGGTAGAAACACCTTCAGGACTAGTGTCCTAGACACAGATTAAACCTCGTCCTTGACTAAAAAGTGTCCTTAATGTAGAATCTCAACTGGAAGTGTTTTTAGTGGAGGACTAGGCAGGGAAACCGTCTGTCTGTGTACGTTGGAAGCTGCAGGATCAGGTAAAGGTTGAATATGATAGGTTCTACTCCAGTGGTTATGATGAAACAACTGGCACCACTTCAATGAATCCACATTGTTATTCAACCCAAGTCCTGTAGGTGGACAATAACCCAAGACACCCTCTTAAATCTCACACTTTTACTTTTAGCCACATATAACATCAAAGTAACTTTTGCAAAGGGCATACATACTATATCACAACATAGTCCACAAGTACAGTATATCACGACAGAATTCTTTCCCAGTCCCAAAGATATTCGGCAACACCTCAACATAAATCTGGGAGTCCTTCCTCTAACCCCCGTCATACAGATTTATGCCGTTGAAACCGGTCTCCCATTTATTCCTCAAACACAGAAGTGCTAGAGCAAATGGCGCTAGGCTAGCTACTGTTGGGCGGCCATCTTTAATCCCATAAATCACTACTACTCCACATCTGATGATAGATTTACTCCTTGGCTACAGTCACAGATGTCTGTGTTTTGCTGTACTGCATTAAGACTCTGATCGCTGAGTAAAGAACCCAATTGAAGTAAATTAGTTGTGATTGACAGTCTATTGCTGTCATGCATGGGTGTCAAACTCATTCCGTGGGGGGCCTAGTGTCTGCTGGTTTTATGGGTTTTCCTTTCAATGAAGATCTAGACAACCAGGTGAGGGGAGTTCCTTACTAATTACTGACCTTAATTAATCAATCAAGTTCAAAGGGAGGAGCGTAAACCCACACACTCGGCCTCCATGGAATGAGTTTGACACGTGGTGTAGTGGGACAGAGCGGGAAGCTGTGATATTGCTACTGGGTTAGCTACATTACCTGGGTTGTCTCTACCAGGGCTACTGTATGCAAACGTTCATATTGCTGTCACATCATATACCCAAATGTTATGTTTGTCTCAGGTGTTTACCACGAAAAGTGACGTGCTGTCCACTTTGTTGTTTGAGTCACAGATGGTCCCTTTAATTTCCCTGCTTTCGTCCAATAGGTGACTAAGCCTGTTGCCTCTCACTCTGCTACTCGATGCTCATGACCGTGTTTTTTTTAGTTGTACTAAAACATAATACACATTTCCATAGATTACAGTATACGAGCTGGTCGCTGTGACCGTTTTTACCTCAAATTCTCTGCGGTGCTGAACGTCGAGGTACTGATATGCCTCGTTATAAGAATAATGGCATACATTTGTTTGGAGAATGTAGAACCCATTTAGTGTTCCTTTATCAGTGTTATTCTGACTTCAAACACTTTGTAGTCAATAGAGATGAAGGATAAAGGTGTTTTGTTTTAGGTTGCTGACAAGCATTTTAATGTAGAGATGTTAGATATCAAACCAGTCTGGGATGTTGAGAAGCCACTGGAGGTGTGTCTGTGTGTGTGTGTGTGTGTTAGGGCTGTGACGATACCAGTATCACAATATTTTTTCCATGGCAAAAATGAAAACACGAAGCAGACCAATCTCTTTGGTCCTTTAAAAACCTGCTGTATGTAACATATTGTACTACAACTTAGAAAATAAATACATGTGACTCTGGATGACAACATGATGTTTGTTTCCAACATTAGAGCTGATTTCTAAACCAGTTCAATCCGCTTTGTGTTGTGTTCCCTTACCTTCATACTAACGAGTATCACCATACTGGTATCGTCCCGGCCCGAGTGTGTGTGCGTGCTTGTGTGTGTTTGACAATGTGTTCATGTTGAGAAAGATACAGAGAGAGTATGTGGGTGCATTTTTGGGAGAAAGAGCGGGCAGTAGAGGGAGTGTGAGTGTGTGTTTTTGGCACTGTTTGAGAGTTGGAGAGAGACTGTGTGCATATTTTTGGGAGAAGGAGAGAGAAAGACGGAGGAGGAGGGAGTGTGTTCCTGTCTGTGTGTGTGTGTGTGTATGCTTCTCCATGCAGATTGGGATGTGAGGCTCTCTCTGCCGTATCTTTGACAGTGTGTGAGTAATGGAACAGTCCCTCGGTTCCAAACAGGGCCAACAGAATAATGATGAGCCTGGCTGGGAGGCTGGGGGAGGGTGAGAGCTGCTCCTGGGTGAGCTGTGAGCTCTGGGCCTGCCTACCTGACTGTCCTGCTGGACCTCTGCCTGGACTGATGGGAGCTGTCAATAACTGAGCCCTGGACTCGCCTGGGCTGCACAACCCTGCCAGCATGTCTCTGGCTGTGGGTCTGCCTGTCTGTCTATCTGTCTGCCAGCCTCTTCTCTACGTCTGACTGTTTGCCTGCTGTTTGCCTGATTGGGGGAGTGTGTCTATCTGTATTGGGTGTATTATCCTGTCAGTCTGTCTGTCTAGCTTATCAGTGTCTATGTGGCCACCTGTATGTCCTTGTGCGTGTCCATGTGTCTCACTGGCAGCCTGCCTGTCTGTCTACCTCTCTAGCGCTCTATCATTCTGCCTGTCTATCTGCTTTCTATCTGCTTCCCTCCCACCCAGCCGTCTCCCACTCTCCCTCCAGACTCCCAACCCAGCCGTCCACCACTCTCCCTCCAGACTCCCACCCAGCCGTCTCAATCGCTCCCTCCAGACTCCCACCCAGCCGTCTCCCTCGCTCCCTCCAGACTCCCACCCAGCCGTCTCCCTCTCTCCCTCCAGACTCCCACCCAGCCGTCTCCCTCTCTCCCTCCAGACTCCCACCCAGCCGCCTCCCTCTCTCCCTCCAGACTCCCACCCAGCCGTCTCCCTCTCTGCATCTAAAATGTTTGAATCCCATTAAGACCCGAACAGTGTCGGGGTGAATCTCAAACACTTCCAATGTTGTGGGCCTCCAGTCAGACAGAATCGATCCATTCATGTGTCTCCCAAATGGCACCCTACCCCTACTTACTTCTTTCAATAGGGCTCTTGTCAGAAATAGTGCACTATGTAGGCAACCTACCCCTCCTGGCTCACTACACCAAGCCAAAACCCTCCTCAGGCACAACTCTCCCTCCTAACCTGTCTATCCTGTCAACTACACTTCACATCATCGCCTCAATTCCTCAACTTCTTGGAAACAAGTTGGTTATTTTTAGTCCATTCTATTCATTCTATTTCTATGCATTTAATCCTCTCCAGTAAGTGAAATCCAGATAACTTTTGAAAAACAGGGCCCAGGGGATGCGGATTGTTCTGTACCACCCTCTCACATATAGGCTGGTTGTAATGACATTTAGGGAGGATCAAGGACCGCGTTGTGTGGGACTGGAATATAATCAGAGCTTTGGAGAGGAAAGACATTAGTATATTCTAAATAGTAATAATAGTATTTAAAGTGTGGGATTGAATGAGGATTCATAGTTCAAGTTATGAGAACAATGATTTGAGTCGTTATCCACTCTGCAATTTTTACTGCAGTTATTATACGTTGGTTTTTAGGCCCATTAAACCAGGTTATGCTAAGTCATTGAGCTGGAACTGCTCTGGTCAATGATTGGTTGAGAAGACACGTTTGCACCAATTAGTTAAGAAGTGAATTAGTACAGAAACATGAGCCGAGCACAGCTTCACTCATGTTCAACTGAACTGGATGAACGCTACATTATTAGTTGACTGATTTTACCAACATTCAGTGACAAAAGGGCATCAAAGAACATGCCACGTGTGCTCATTCATTCTCCTTCGTCTACAGTGAGGAGGAGTGTTAATTGCGGGTGAAGAGTGAGGGATCTGTGATGTGTGCAGATGGATTTGTCTCTAATTGCTCAGCTGCATGATCTCTGTGTGTTGGGATGTCTTCTCTGTTTCCAGACCACGCACTAAAGTATCCAGTCCCTCTCAGAAACTGATTCACATATACACTCTACAACTCAGAAAGTGGATATATACACAGTACCAGTCAAACGTTTGGACACACCTACTCATTCAAGGGTTTTTCTTTATTTGTAATATTTTCTACATTGTAGAATAAATAGTGAAGACATCAACACTATGAAACAACACGTGGAATCATGTAATAACCAAAAAAGTGTTGAACAAATCAAAATATATTTGATTTTCAGTAGCCACCCTGTGCCTTGATGACAGCA
The DNA here is from genome assembly GCF_057628025.1 of Oncorhynchus mykiss. Classification (NCBI taxonomy): domain Eukaryota; kingdom Metazoa; phylum Chordata; class Actinopteri; order Salmoniformes; family Salmonidae; genus Oncorhynchus; species Oncorhynchus mykiss. The sequence goes on from NC_143031.1 coordinate 69,822,743, forward strand.
TTGCATAATCTTGGCATTCTCTCAACCAGCTTCATGAGGTAGTCACCTGGAATACGTTTAAATTAACAGGTGGGCCTTAAGTTCATTTGTGGAAGTTCTTTCCTTCTTAATGTATTGAGCCAATCAGTTGTGTTGTGACAAGGTAGGGGTGGTATACAGAAGATAGCCCTATTTGGTAAAATACCAAGTCCATATTATGGCAAGATCAGCTCAAATAAGCAAAGAGACTGCCCATCACTACTTTAAGACATGAAGGTCAGCCAACATTTCAAGAACTTTTAGAGCTTCTTCAAGTGCAGTCTCAAAACCATCAAGTGCTATGATGAAACTGGCTCTCACGAGGACCGTCACAGAAAAGGAAGACCCAGAGTTACCTCTGCTGCAGAGCCCTTACACAGCCTGGAGATGTTCATTAGAGTAACCAGCCTCAGAAATTGTAGGCCAAATAAATGCTTCACAGAGTTCAAGTAACAGACACATCTCAACATCAACTGTTCAGAAGAGACTGTGTGAATCAGGCATTCATGGTCGAATTGCTGCAAAGAAACCCCTACTAAAGGACACCAATAATAAGAAGAGACTTGCTTGGGCCAAGAAACACAAGCAATAGACATTAGATTGGTTGAAATCTGTCCTTTGCTCTGGTGAGTCCAAATTTGAGATTTTTGGTTCCAACCGCTGTGTCTTTGTGAGACACAGAGTAGGTGAACGGATGATCTCCGCATGTGTGGTTCCCACCGTGAAGCATGGAGGAGGAGGTGTGATGGTGTGGGGGTTCATTGCTGGTGAAACTGTCAGTGATTTATTTCGAATTCAAGGCACACTCATGGCTACCACAGCATGGCTACCACAGCATTCTGTAGCGATACGCCATCCCATCTGGTTTGCGCTTCGTGGGACTATAGTTTGTTTTTCAACAGGACACTGACCCAACACATCTCCAGGCTGTGTAAGGGCTATTTGACCAAAAAGGAGAGTGATGGAGTGCTGCATCAGATGACCTGGCCTCCACAATCACCTGACCTCAACCCAAATTGAGATGGTTTGGGATGAGTTGGACCGCAGAGTGAAGAAAAGCATCCTACAAGTACTTAGTATATGTGGGAACTCCTTCAAGATTGTTGGAATAGCATTCCAGGTGAAGCTGGTTGAGAAAATGCCAAGAGTGTGCAAAGCTGTCATCAAGGCAAAGGGTGGCTACTTTGAGAATCTAAAATCTAAAATATATTTGATATGTTTAACACTTTTTTGGTTACTAGATGATTCCATATGTGTTATTTCATAGTTTTGATGTCTTCACTATTATTCTACAATGTAGAAAATAGTAAAAATAAAGAACAACCCTTGAATGAATAGGTGTGTCCAAACATTTGACTGGTACTGTATATATAGAGAGAGCTTTTCGGGGATAGTTTGTTTGCTTGTGTCAGCTTTAGGTCTATGTATAGTCTCATAGCAAAGGGTCTGAATACTTGTGTAAATTATTTGTATTTTTAATACATTTGCGAACATTTCTAAAACCTGTTTTTGCTTTGTCATTATGGGGTATTGTGTGTGTGTGTGTGTGTGTGGATTGACTAGGGGGAAAAAAGTATTTAATCAATTTTAGAACAAGGCTGTAATGTAACAAAATGTGGGAAAAGCCAAGGGGTCTGAATACATTCCGAATACACTGTACTGTAGCTAGAAGCCATGCACGGCATTTTGGACATTCGGACCGTTCAGTATTGTCACATGCCTCCTACCAGGAAATGGCAACTCCAGGGTCAGGGAAAATGTACATGTCACTGAAAGTCAATTGTACCTGAGAGGGTCAGTAGTTTTGAGCTTAAAGGGATAATCCACTCAAAGAAATATATATTTTGTTCACTGTTGATACAGTGCCAAAGTGTTTTGAATGTCAGCAATACAATTTCAAGAAGAAGAATTTCAAGACTTTCAAGAAGCAAATTGTCACTTGCCACCATCATGATGATTCCAAATCCATCATATGATGCAGAACCTTTTCCAAATGTCCAACTCCTTTATTCAAATCATCTTTATGTGAATCAACAGATAAGTTCCATATTAGTGCACTTATCTTCCCCAGTGAGAGAATGTTGCCCTGAAGGTGGCCATCTTGGCTGAGTACTGTTGTGTGCAGGTTATTTTCAAATACATTACCCTCCCTTTATTCAAATCATCTTCATGTGAATAAACAGAAAGATAAGTCCCATATCAGTGCATCTTTCTTCCCCCAGTGAGAGAATGTTGTGGCCCAGTGGCGGCCATTTTGTCTGAGCAGTGCAGCATTGTCCTAGTGAATGACAGCTCCAGCTGCATTATTGATTATCAGTGTTGATAAAGCAGACACATCAGATAGGAGTTGACTGGAGCTGCTTTTAGCAGCCCTTGAGTGTCTGTGAACGTAGGAGACAGACGGCTGGTGATCGCAGCTCGGGCGCCGCAGCAAATAGCCATCCGTCTGTGTAATAGGGCTTGTCAAAGTTTTAAAGTGGATCAGCAGTTCACTATGAGCGGGGCGCGTTCGTTCCGAACGAGAGGCTGATCAGCTGTGAAAGCCCCATTGAGGGCTCTCTAAAAACGCTGTTGATGCGGAACGATTTTATTTTTGTCAGTGTGTGACTTCCTTCCTGTCCCATTCTCATTCTGTCACTGTTGTCAGGCCAGGTTTTTCTACGTTTAATCTGTACCATTCGTTCGCTCCTCTCTCCTCTCCTCAACCGCATTGGTTATTTACCAACAAACGGACGTGGAATGAATTAATAATTGAATTTGTTTTCCACTCTTCTTGAAGCCTTATGTAAATGGTGACATGTATAATTGGGCCGCCACAGCCCATCAGCGGTATAGGGACCTTTTTCTCTGTGGTTAGTTTCTTTTCAAAATAGATCCTTGTTGTGCTTGGGGTGAAGAGACTCAATGCTGCTATCCCTGTCTTATCTCTTGATCATTCTTCTTCTCACTTTCTCTCTCTCTCACACACGCTTTCCGCCGCTGTTAGTCGAACGGTATGCCAGCAGCATACCACCCTGCATCCCACTGCTGGCTTGCTTCTGAAGCTAAGCAGCTAAGCAGGGTTGGTCCTGGATGGGAGACCAGATGTTGCTGGAAGTGGTGTTTGAGGGCCAGTAGGAGTCACCCTTTCCTCTGGTCTAAAATAAAATATCCCAAAGCCCCAGGGCAGTGATTGGGGACATTGCCCTGTGTAGGGTGCGGTCTTTCGGATGGGCAGCCAACCCAGAATGGCCAACCACGAGTGAAGGACTTTGTAGAAGGTGGTAATTCAGTCTAATCATCATTGCACAGCCATTACATTAAGACATCACTTATTCGTCTCTCTCTCTCTCTCTCTCTCTGTCTCTCTCTCTCTGTCTCTCTCTGTCTCTCTCTCTCTCTCTCTCTCTCTCTCTCTCTCTCTCTCTCTCTCTCTCTCTCTCTGTGTTCTCTGAGGCTCTTTCTGTCTCTCCTATTAATTCTCAATGTAATCACCAGTCTTGGCTGCAGCAACCAGAAACCGACTACTCAGACATGTTCTTAAAATGTAACTTCAAGCTTTGGAAGAAGTGCTGATAGTTGTTGTTGTAAAAATTCTGGAGGCAATAATTGTTTGTCTCAGAGAGAGCGAGAGAGACATAAGCGAGATATTTAAATGCAACGTTGTCCTTCGGTTAAAGATAGAACTACTGATATCATTATTGCATCATCTATTTGGACTAAGAGTACTGTACAATACAACAAGATAACTTTGTGACATCTGCTGATTTGATTTTCTGCTTTATCTCACAAACATGTTCCACACGTCTTTCACCCGATAGACGGTTACGGAAGATATAACTGAGGAAGATATTTTCTTTTGACAGTCTCGTTACAATCAATTGAGGAATGGTTTAATCTAATCAGGGCGGCAGATAGAGGGAGAGAATCATGCTCAGTCATTCTCCACACACTTTTGAACCTCTGCCATCCACTTCACACAGTCTTCACTCCCAGACTGCCAGGACATGACAAGCATGGGTAACTCCTAATGCAACAGAGAGGGGCAAGGTTGTTACATCCAATGCCTGTTTGCCTGATGCTGATGCCACGCAGGTGCTTGTACGCAAGTACACATGCATATACACACACTCGCATTCAAATGCACACATGTGCACACACACGGACATACACATGTAAATAGTACTCAAGCGTATTTATTTTTGCATAGTTTTTTTCTGTTTTAATTTGTATTTTTCTTTTGTTATTTTTGTTGGTGCATTGTGGAACTGTGGCTTGGGGGGGGAGGGGGGGTGTAAGGAGAGGTTTGTTTTTCGGGGGTGGGGGGGGTCTCGGATGGTTGAGGGGCCTGGTGGTTGGGAGCTTGGGCCGGTGACTGATAGGACACTGGTTCGGGTCCCCGTTTTGACTTAGTGGGAGTTCTGTCGAGGTGCCCTTGAGCATGGCGTTGACCCTGGTTGCTCCTGTGTGTGGCTCTGGATGGGAGTCTGTTAGATGACTGAATGTAATGTAAATGTTGAGTGGCTTCACTGCAGCTAGATTGTATGTTTTAATATTCAATAAATCAAAAATGATAATCAAAACATTCTAATGCAACACGGTTGTGTGTGTGGACACATGTCTGTGTGTATGTGGACACATGTCTGTGTGTGTGTGGACACATGTCTGTGTGTGTGTGGACACATGTCTGTGTGTGTGTGGACACATGTCTGTGTGTGTGTGGACACATGTCTGTGTGTGTGTGGACACATGTCTGTGTGTGTGTGCAACCTGTTGGGAGTGTATGTGCATTTGTGTGCGTGTACTCGTTTTATGTATCTGCATACACACTTGCTTGTGTGTACATGAATCCATGTATTCCTGTCTAGGCATCTCTCCAGACACTGCAGGTCCTCAATTTATTTTTGTCTGGAACAGAAAGAGAGCAATCTATATGACTTCATAGTATACATATAAATCATATCCATGAGGTATTGAGCGCATATTCTCCAGTTATGGCCGCCCCACAACAAAAGCAGTTAAACACTTGGCCTGGCAAAGTATCTGTGAAACGCCCGGGCTGAGGAACTTTGAGTGATACATTTTATGCGTCCTTAGCTGCCTGTGGTAAAAACGCATTTTAAAGCTGGAGTCTGTCCAGTGGTCAATGATGCTGATTTATTAGGAAAAGGAAGCGAAGGGGTAAGAGGGGGTCCGACGGGATTCGTTTGCTTCTAAAGCACTTTGTTTGGGAAATGACGCAGAGAGAGGTGGGTATGGTGATGTCTCTCCCAGGACACATTGCCCCTCCAAGTACAGTTGCATCATCTGCATAGAAATAGATGCAGAGCAGGCAGAGCACAGTGAGAAAGCTGTGGTTAGTGGAATACTCCAAATGATTCCGTCCTGATTCCCATCTGGTTGGCAAACATCACTTCTCCCATATGTGATAACAGGTCTATGGATTCCATTTCTAGTTCTGCCTCTCTAAAAGGGTTACAGACAGGAAATGTTTAAAGACATTTTCAACAAGCAACACTTGAAAAATGTGTGTGTGCGTGCTCCATCTTTACTGATTCCTTTGCCGCTGCTCAAGGAGAGCTTAAGAATTGTATATAGCTGTGCGCTATTACACACACACACGCACGCACACACACGCACACACACGCACGCACAGAGACATAAGCATTCCCTAGTGTGGTGCCCTCTACAAGAGCAGCATGTCAACCACCCCCCTTCCCTCCTCTCTCTCTCACACACACTCCCTTGCTCAAGAAGGGGCCATCTATCTCTACTCTGGACAGAGGCAGCAGGAGCCAATGAAAATAAAGTTAGTTTGTGCTGCAGTCACCACATTGCCAGAGCTGCAGCGAACCCACACAGCCATCTGGGAACCGCTCTGGTATTCAGCTGCACCCCTGCCTGTCCAACCCCAATGCTCCCCTCGCTCTCTCGCCGCTGCGCCACTGCCAGGCCACCAATCGTTAACAATCCCCCTATCCCCTCCTCTCTCCTCTGTCTATCCCTCGCTTCCTCCCTCCCCCCTCCCTCCGGTCTCTCCCCTGACCTTTCCCTGGCAGTGTGTTTCTCCGCTCCAAGCGGGTGGTTCTGTCCAGTCAGCCAGCCAGGCTATAGGACAGCTGCTCTTGCTGCTGCTGTTGACATTGTTCTCAGAATCTCTGTCTGTACTGTAAACACAGCAACACAGATCTGTAGAGTAACTAGTGCAGTGCCTAGAGGTGCTCTGTGTGAGGCTGTCTGTTTACCTCCGTGTTCTCCTCGACAAGACCGAGAGGCCGGACACACACGCAGAGGGACGGACACAAGCTTTTTTTCTTCCTGACAACGTCCTTCGACACCAGGTAGGAGAAGTTTATTTCATGAATTTGCTGAGCGTGTGTGATGGTGACAGTTGGTGTTGAATCTTGTGCCAGAATTTGAAGCCAACGTGAGGGCCGTGTGTACATTTCTATGTGGAAGTGCACGGACCTATCAGCATGCAGATGTGCATTACTGTGCCAGTGTTTGTGTGATATTTCCTGCATTGGAAAACATTGAAAAAGTCCACTACACTGCTGCAACCATCGTCCTTTGTATAAAGACGGTTGTACCTTTTACATAGAGTTGCAAGGTGAGTCCATTTGTGCAGTAGTGGATTCATTTGTTGCTGGTAAGATGCTAAATGAATTGTCTTACATGTCCCTGGCTCTATCAAAGTCCTGCCTCAACTCAGTCCCTGGTCATCTTCCCTGGTTTGGAGTGTTCCCAACAACAGTGTCAGTACTACTGTAGCTTCCATTCTGCCATGTCATTCCACTCTCCGATGTGCTCTAGTCATTTCCAGATTTTCAGTTTCTACATTGTCGTGTCTTTGGCTATGCCGGATTAAGTGATATGGCATGCTATTCTATAAAATAATTTATCTGTAATTAATATTACCTGATTGAGCTAGTCATGTAAATGTAATTAACTAGAGAGTCGGGGCACCACGAAAGAATATCTATAGAGTTGTTATCTTCCGAATAAACTGTTAAAGACCTAGTAATATTTTACATCAATAGCAGTCAATATTAATGGTCACCTTAATTCAGTCTCATCTGAAAGTTGTAAATTCTTGGTTATCTTCACGAACCCTGGCTAACAAGTTGAATCAGTAATACAAAATTGGGTTTCATTATTTATTTATTAAATACCTAACTAATCGCACAGAATTACATATACACAGAATTAATTATACCTTGATTACAAATTACGTCATAAAGAAAAACGTCCCTAGTGGGCGGAAAAGATATGACAGCTGGTTACACAAAAGAAAATGGCTGGGTTTGAGTGAAAGAGCGGGAAGACTGAGGACCAAAGGAAGAAGCTGTGCTATCGTAAATACAGTATTTTATGCATTCTAAATCCGATAACTACAATGTGCAGACTTTCCACTGTAGAGTTTATGGCATCTTATTATTGATGAGAATGTCTCAGATGACAACCGAACTGACATCATATTAATTAAGTACCACCGCATATGTTCAATTGGTCGGATTACCAGAATATAGTTCATTTCCCCCCACCTTCTGATGTTCCCAGAATCTGTATGTTAACCAAGGGGTTTTCAAATTTCACATCAGTAGGGTAGAGAGAGGAAAAAGGGGGGAAGAGGTATTTACAGTGCCTTGCGAAAGTATTCGGCCCCCTTGAACTTTGCGACCTTTTGCCACATTTCAGGCTTCAAACATAAAGATATAAAACTGTATTTCTTTGTGAAGAATCAACAACAAGTGGGACACAATCATGAAGTGGAACGACATTTATTGGATATTTCAAACTTTTTTAACAAATCAAAAACTGAAAAATTGGGCGTGCAAAATTATTCAGCCCCTTTACTTTCAGTGCAGCAAACTCTCTCCAGAAGTTCAGTGAGGATCTCTGAATGATCCAATGTTGACCTAAATGACTAATGATGATAAATACAATCCACCTGTGTGTAATCAAGTCTCCGTATAAATGCACCTGCACTCTGATAGTCTCAGAGGTCCGTTAAAAGCGCAAAGAGTATCATGAAGAACAAGGAACACACCAGGCAGGTCCGAGATACTGTTGTGAAGAAGTTTAAAGCCGGATTTGGATACAAAAAGATTTCCCAAGCTTTAAACATCCCAAGGAGCACTGTGCAAGCGATAATCTTGAAATGGAAGGAGTATCAGACCACTGCAAATCTACCAAGACCTGGCCGTCCCTCTAAACTTTCAGCTCATACAAGGAGAAGACTGATCAGAGATGTAGCCAAGAGGCCCATGATCACTCTGGATGAACTGCAGAGATCTACAGCTGAGGTGGGAGACTCTGTCCATAGGACAACAATCAGTCGTATATTGCACAAATCTGGCCTTTATGGAAGAGTGGCAAGAAGAAAGCCATTTCTTAAAGATATCCATAAAAAGTGTTGTTTAAAGTTTGCCACAAGCCACCTGGGAGACACACCAAACATGTGGAAGAAGGTGCTCTGGTCAGATGAAACCAAAATTGAACTTTTTGGCAACAATGCAAAATGTTGTTTTTGGCGTTAAAGCAACACAGCTGAACACACCATCCCCACTGTCAAACATGGTGGTGGTAGCATCATGGTTTGGGCCTGCTTTTCTTCAGCAGGGACAGGAAAGATGGTTAAAATTGATGGGACGATGGATGGAGCCAAATACAGGACCATTCTGGAAGAAAACCTGATGGAGTCTGCAAAAGAACTGAGACTGAGGCGGAGAAATGTCTTCCAACAAGACAATGATCCAAAACATAAAGCAAAATCTACAATGGAATGGTTCAAAAATAAACATATCCAGGTGTTAGAATGGCCAAGTCAAAGTCCAGACGTGAATCCAATCGAGAATCTGTGGAAAGAACTGAAAACTGCTGTTCACAAATGCTCTCCATCCAACCTCACTGAGCTCGAGCTGTTTTGCAAGGAGGAATGGGAAAAAATTTCAGTCTCTCGATGTGCAAAACTGATAGAGACATACCCCATGCGACTTACAGCTGTAATCGCAGCAAAAGGTGGCGCTACAAAGTATTAACTTAAGGGGGCTGAATAATTTTGCACGCCCAATATTTCAGTTTTTGATTTGTTAAAAAAGTTTGAAATATCCAATAAATGTCGTTCCACTTCATGTTGTTGATTCTTCACAAAAAAATACAGTTTTATATCTTTATGTTTGAAGCCTGAAATGTGGCTAAAGGTCGCAAAGTTCAAGGGGGCCGAATACTTTCGCAAGGCACTGTATGACTCTCATAAACCTACCCCCAGGCCAACGTCATGACAACATGTAAGGAAAGTGTTCTGACCTGGACAGTGGTCAGGCCACCAGTGCAGTGTTCTGATGTTGTGGTGGGTTCTGGAACCCACATTTAGTGGCTTGTATTCTCCCGTACCCTCCAACGGCAACCGCAAGTGCAGAAGCAGGTTGTAAGAACGTCTCTGGATTCCTTTTGCCCCCTGGCCGGTACAGCGGTCACCCAAGGTCCTTTACCTCATAATCCCTTGCACCACTAACTCACTTTGGCTAACTCAATGATACAGTGGGACAGTGGCAATGGGGATTAAGCCGTGGGTTGTAAGAGTGCGCAAGATGCTAAACCACTCGGATGAGTGAGTTTTCCCTTTAGCATTTGGTAGCCAGTGCCATTAGCATCCAGGTTTATAGCTAGCAAGTTGTATAAGTGTAGTCTGTCGACAGAGATGGACTGCTTTACTAGGATCAGATAAACCCGCACTCACTGTTCCCCGGCAAGATGGATGAGAACATTTGCATGCTGGCGTTGTCTGTTTCTCCACCTCTTCTCCTCCTCCTTTCCAGTTTCCACCCGCTCTTTCTTTTTATCCCTGCCCGGGCTTCTTTATTTTTTAAAGAAGCGACGGCCGCCACATAAATTACGGGTTATTCAGGAGGGATATCATGACGGTTAATGTATTATTCACAGTTGACTGGTGTTTAATTAATTGCCCCTGCAGTGAATAGTACTTGAGCACATGGGGTAGAGAAAGACAAGTGGGCCCCTTCCAAATAAAACCCAGGTCCTCTGGTTAATCAACGGGCCTCGATAGCGAGCCAGTGGAAGACTGGCAGCGTTCGGTAAACCAGAGGTTTAATCAGACTGACAGGAAGTACACGTGCTGCACAGTCTGGATGTTAACGTCTTTGTCGTGTCGGAGCTTAATTGCGGGTGGCGCAATTTGCGGCGTGGTAGCTCGTTATCAAAGTGTGAGGAACGTTTTTAACCAAAGCAGTTTCACGTATTGGATGGGAGATAGAGGTGGGACTGTGAGATTTAAAGGGAGACCACTCTGACTGAAGAGATGCCCTGTTGTCTTGTTATGTCGTTATTAATTATATGTCACGTGTGGTAGGATACTGTTTTCCTGAGCGCTGGCTCAGGTGGCTTGACATATCTTGTTTCCATGTTGTATCTCTCTCAGCCAGATGAAGTGTGTTATCCCATTTGGAAAACAACTGCAGAGATCCTGAAACACTCATGAGTCATGGCGTGCTGTTGTTTTAAGGGCTACTTTCTGTTTACCCTTCGTTGTGTATCATGTTGTAAAACAACTGATGAAACTAACACTGTAGAAGTGTGGAAAAAATGTGATCAGTGTTATTTTCTGGTAGTTATTTCCTGGTTGTAAATATAATCTATACAGGGCCTTCTAATCAGCAGGTTTGCATGGGCGAGAGTTTCAGCTTTCCATGGTGACATCACCATGAAGTAAATTGGTTATTAGACAAATAGCCAATCTGCCAATAGTTTGTTTTCAGTCTCCCCCTCCCCACACAGACCACTCCCAGACAGTCCTAGCAAAATCCTTTCTTGAGAAATTGTTTTTTTTTGCCTAAAATCTCTTTTTGCCCATTTCAATGGAAACCTATTACAGTAAGGTGCTCACTTGTTACCCTGAAATGACATGATATTGATATAAAAACGGCTGCCTTTTTTAAGGAGAGAAAACTATTGAGTTTTCACATTCCCTCTTCTGAAGTTTCTTTCTAATTGTTTACCAAGTCTACAAGCAGTTACTGGCAGACTTCAATGGTTTCTCTCTCTCTCACTCTCTCTCTCTCACTCTCTCTCTCTCACTCTCTCTAACTCTCTAACTCTCTCTCTCTAACTCTCTAACTCTCTCTCACTCTCTCACTCTCTCTCTCTAACTCTCTAACTCTCTCTCACTCTCTCACTCTCTCTCTCACTCTCTCACTATCTCTCTCTAACGCTCTCTCTCTCTAACTCTCTCTCACTCTCTCTCTCACTCTCTCACTATCTCTCTCTAACTCTCTCTCTCTCACTCTCTCTCTCTCTCTCACTCTCTCACTCTCTCTAACTCTCTAACTCTCTCTCACTCTCTCACTCTCTCACTCTCTCTCTCACTCTCTCTCTCACTATCTCTCTCTAACTCTCTCTCTCTCTAACTCTCTCTCTCTCTCTCTCTCTCTCTCTCTCTAACTCTCTCTCTCGCTAACTCTCTCTCTTGCTAACTCTCTCTCTTGCTAACTCTCTCTCTCGCTAACTCTCTCTCTCGCTAACTCTCTCTCGCTAACTCTCTCTCTCGCTAACTCTCTCTCTCGCTAACTCTCTCTCTCGCTAACTCTCTCTCTCGCTAACTCTCTCTCTCGCTAACTCTCTCTCTCGCTAACTCTCTCTCGCTAACTCTCTCACTCTCTCACTATCTCTCTCTAACTCTCTCTCTCTCTCGCTAACTCTCTCTCTCTCTCTCTCTCTAACTCTCTCTCTCGCTAACTCTCTCTCTTGCTAACTCTCTCTCTCTCTAACTCTCTCTCTCTCCAACTCTAACTCTCTCTCGCTCTCTCTCTCTAACTCTCTCTCTCTCTCTCTCTCTCTCTCTCTCTCTATATATATATATATATATATATATATATCTCTAACTCTCTCTAACTCTCTCTCAATTCAATTCAATTCAAGGGCTTTATTGACATTGCCAAAGCAAGTGAGGTAGATAATATATAAAGTGAATACATAAAGTGAAAAACAATCAAAAATTAACAGTAAACATTACACATACAGAAGTTTCAAAACAATAAAGACATTACAAATGTCATATTATATATATATACAGTGTTTTAACAATGTACAATGGTTAAAGGACACAAGATAAAATAAATAAGCATAAATATGGGTTGTATTTACAATGGTGTTTGTTCTTCACTGGTTGCCCTTTTCTCGTGGCAACAGGTCACAAATCTTGCTGCTGTGATGGCACACTGTGGAATTTCACCCAGTAGATATGGTTTTTCAAAATTGGATTTGTTTTCGAATTCTTTGTGGATCTGTGTAATCTGAGGGAAATATGTCTCTCTAATATGGTCATACATTGGGCAGGAGGTTAGGAAGTGCAGCTCAGTTTCTGTGTCTTCTCTTGAGAGCCATGTCTGCCTACGGCGGCCCTTCTCAATAGCAAGGCTATGCTCACTGAGTCTGTACATAGTCAAAGCTTTCCTTAATTTTGGGTCAGTCACAGTGGTCAGGTATTCTGCTGCTGTGTACTCTGTGTACGGCCAAATAGCATTCTAGTTTGCTCTGTTTTTTTTGTTAATTCTTTCCAATGTGTCAAGTAATTATCTTTTTGTTTTCTCATGATTTGGTTGGGTCTAATTGTGCTGTTGTCCTGGGGCTCTGTAGGGTGTGTTTGTGAACAGAGCCCCAGGACCAGCTTGCTTAGGGGACTCTTCTCCAGGTTCATCTCTCTGTAGGTGATGGCTTTGTTATGGAAGGTTTGGGAATCGCTTCCTTTTAGGTGGTTATAGAATTTAACGGCTCTTTTCTGGATTTTGATAATTAGTGGGTATCGGCCTAATTCTGCTCTGCATGCATTATTTGGTGTTCTACGTTGTACACGGAGGATATTTTTGCAGAATTCTGCGTGCAGAGTCTCAATTTGGTGTTTGTCCCATTTTGTGAAGTCTTGGTTGGTGAGCGGACCCCAGACCTCACAACCATAAAGGGCAATGGGCTCTATGACTGATTCAAGTATTTTTAGCCAAATCCTAATTGGTATGTTGAAATTTATGTTCCTTTTGATGGCATAGAATGCCCTTCTTGCCTTGTCTCTCAGATCGTTCACAGCTTTGTGGAAGTTACCTGTGGCGCTGATGTTTAGGCCAAGGTATGTATAGTTTTTTGTGTGCTCTAGGGCAACAGTGTCTAGATGGAATTTGTATTTGTGGTCCTGGTGACTTTTTGGAACACCATTATTTTGGTCTTACTGAGATTTACTGTCAGGGCCCAAGCACTTGTTGTTTGTGTACATGGATTTTATAATGTCGTATGTTTTACCCCCAACACCACTTTCCATCAGTTTGTATAGCAGACCCTCATGCCAAATTGAGTCGAAGGCTTTTTTGAAATCAACAAAGCATGAGAAGACTTTGCCTTTGTTTTGGTTTGTTTGGTTGTCAATTAGGGTGTGCAGGGTGAATACATGGTCTGTTGTACGGTAATTTGGTAAAAAGCCAATTTGACATTTGCTCAGTACATTGTTTTCATTGAGGAAATGTACGAGTCTGCTGTTAATGATAATGCAGAGGATTTACTGTTGACACATATTCCACGGTAGTTATTGGGGTCAAATTTTTCTCCACTTTTGTGGATTGGAGTGATCAGTCCTTGGTTCCAAATATTGGGGAAGATGCCAGAGCTAAGTATGATGTTAAAGAGTTTTAGTATAGCCAATTGGAATTTGTTGTCTGTATATTTGATCATTTCATTGAGGATACCATCAACACCACAGGCCTTTTTGGGTTGGAGGGTTTTTATTTTGTCCTGTAACTCATTCAATGTAATTGGAGAATCCAGTGGGTTCTGGTAGTCTTTAATAGTTGATTCTAAGATCTGTATTTGATCATGTATATGTTTTTGCTCTTTATTCTTTGTTATAGAGCCAAAAAGATTGGAGAAGTGGTTTACCCATACATCTCCATTTTGGATAGATAATTCTTCGTGTTGTTGTTTGTTTAGTGTTTTCCAATTTTCCCAGAAGTGGTTAGAGTCTATGGATTCTTCAATTGCATTGAGCTGATTTCTGACATGCTGTTCCTTCTTTTTCTGTAGTGTATTTCTGTATTGTTTTAGTGATTCACCATAGTGAAGGCGTAGACTCAGGTTTTCCGGGTCTCTATGTTTTTGGTTGGACAGGTTTCTCAATTTCTTTCTTAGATTTTTGCATTCTTCATCAAACCATTTGTCATTATTGTTAATTTTCTTCGGTTTTCTATTTGAGATTTTTAGATTTGATAGGGAAGCTGAGAGGTCAAATATACTGTTAAGATTTTCTACTGCCAAGTTTACACCTTCACTATTACAGTGGAACGTTTTACCCAGGAAATTGTCTAAAAGGGATTGAATTTGTTCCATTCCTGCATTCCTTCCATCTATAGCATTTCTTAATGTTACTCAGTTCCTTTGGCTTTGATGCCTCATGATTGAGTATTGCTCTGTTTAAGTAGACTGTGATTTTGCTGTGGTCTGATAGGGGTGTCAGTGGGCTGACTGTGAACACTCTGAGATACTCTGGGTTGAGGTCAGTGATAAAGTAGTCTACAGTACTACTGCCAAGAGATGAGCTATAGGTGTACCTACCATAGGAGTCCCCTCGAAGCCTACCGTTGACTATGTACATACCCAGCGTGCGACAGAGCTGCAGGAGTTGTGACCCGTTTTTGTTGGTTATGTTGTCATAGTTGTGCCTAGGGAGGGGATGCTGGGGATGCTGTCACCTCCAGGCAGGTGTTTGTCCCCCTGTGTGCTGAGGGTGTCAGGTTCTTGTCCGGTTCTGGCATTTAGGTCGCCACAGACTAGTACATGTCCCTGGGCCTGGAAATGATTGATTTCCCCCTCCAGGATGGAGAAGCTGTCTTCATTAAAATATGGGGATTCTAGTGGGGGAATATAGGTAGCACACAGGAGGACATTTTTCTCTGTTAGGATCATTTCCTTTTGAATTTCTAGCCAAATGTAGAATGTTCCTGTTTTGATTAATTTAATGGAGTGAGTTAGGTCTGCTCTATACCAAATTAGCATACCCCCTGAGTCCCTTCCCTGTTTCACACCTGGTAGTTTGGTGGATGGGACTACCAGCTCTCTGTAACCTAGAGGGCAACCAGTGGGTCCGTCTCCTCTATGCCAGGTTTCTTGCAGGATGACAATGTCTTTATTACTGATTTCTTTGGTGAAGTCCGGGTTTCTGCTCTTTAGGCCAAAGGCAGATGACCTCAGGCCTTGGATATTCCAGGATGATATAGTGAAGGCTTTTTGTTCCATAGAGTGTCCAATGTTGTTGGTCGTGGTTTGGCCTCAGGCCAGTAAGTGTGAGCAGAGCCTGCTGAGCATCTGGTACATGCCATTGGCTTGGGCGAGTGTGAGAGTGGGGATTGGGACTGTTTGCCAGCTCACTACCTGGGCGTATGTGTGGCTTCCATGTTGAGGCCCTCTTTGCGGGGGTGGGGTGCATGGGGTGGGCAGGAGTGGCATAGGTCTGATCTGAGGGGGCCTAAATGGGGTGTGGGCATGGTTGACGTGGGGGGGTGTTGATTGGTTGGGGTGGGGGTGTGGATGTGTCTGGGTGTACTGTGGTCTGGATATAATTCCTCTTGCCGTGGGTCCTCTATGTGTAGGTCCAGGGGGGGGTCCTGCAGGTCTGGGAGGGTGTCTCGTTGGTCTGGGTGGGGTGTCTATTGATCTGTTGCTCCTGTGTGAAGTGTTGGGGATACGTTTGAGAGCGATGCCCTTTAGAGTCCGGGCAAAGGTGGGCACTGCTGCCTTGTAGAGGTGGACCTGGTCATAGAGGCTGTTCTAGTCCAGGGTGGAGTGGTGGGCCAGGAAAACATTTGGTTTTGAGGCACAGTCACGGGAAATACTTGCGTTTACCCACTGTATTGTGGCAGGGTGTAGGTATTTTCGTGGTAGCAGGGTGGAGATAACCACTTGTGCGTTGGGGAAAGTAGAAGAAGCCTATATATATATATATATATATATATATACAGTGCCTTGCGAAAGTATTCGGCCCCCTTGAACTTTGCGACCTTTTGCCACATTTCAGGCTTCAAACATAAAGATATAAAACTGTATTTTTTTGTGATGAATCAACAACAAGTGGGACACAATCATGAAGTGGAACGACATTTATTGGATATTTCAAACTTTTTTAACAAATCAAAAACTGAAAAATTGGGCGTGCAAATTTATTCAGCCCCCTTAAGTTAATACTTTGTAGCGCCACCTTTTGCTGCGATTACAGCTGTAAGTCGCTTGGGGTATGTCTCTATCAGTTTTGCACATTGAGAGACTGACATTTTTTCCCATTCCTCCTTGCAAAACAGCTCGAGCTCAGTGAGGTTGGATGGAGAGCATTTGTGAACAGCAGTTTTCAGTTCTTTCCACAGATTCTCGATTGGATTCAGGTCTGGACTTTGACTTGGCCATTCTAACACCTGGATATGTTTATTTTTGAACCATTCCATTGTAGATTTTGCTTTATGTTTTGGATCATTGTCTTGTTGGAAGACAAATCTCCGTCCCAGGTCTTTTGCAGACTCCATCAGGTTTTCTTCCAGAATGGTCCTGTATTTGGCTCCATCCATCTTCCCATCAATTAAACCATCTTCCCTGTCCCTGCTGAAGAAAAGCAGGCCCAAACCATGATGCTGCCACCACCATGTTTGACAGTGGGGATGGTGTGTTCAGCTGTGTTGCTTTTACGCCAAACATAACGTTTTGCATTGTTGCCAAAAAGTTCAATTTTGGTTTCATCTGACCAGAGCACCTTCTTCCAAATGTTTGGTGTGTCTCCCAGGTGGCTTGTGGCAAACTTTAAACGACACTTTTTATGGATATCTTTAAGAAATGGCTTTCTTCTTGCCATTCTTCCATAAAGGCCAGATTTGTGCAATATACGACTGATTGTTGTCCTATGGACAGAGTCTCCCACCTCAGCTGTAGATCTCTGCAGTTCATCCAGAGTGATCATGGGCCTCTTGGCTGCATCTCTGATCAGTCTTCTCCTTGTATGAGCTGAAAGTTTAGAGGGACGGCCAGGTCTTGGTAGATTTGCAGTGGTCTGATACTCCTTCCATTTCAATATTATCGCTTGCACAGTGCTCCTTGGGATGTTTAAAGCTTGGGAAATCTTTTTGTATCCAAATCCGGCTTTAAACTTCTTCACAACAGTATCTCGGACCTGCCTGGTGTGTTCCTTGTTCTTCATGATGCTCTCTGCGCTTTTAACGGACCTCTGAGACTATCACAGTGCAGGTGCATTTATACGGAGACTTGATTACACACAGGTGGATTGTATTTATCATCATTAGTCATTTAGGTCAACATTGGATCATTCAGAGATCCTCACTGAACTTCTGGAGAGAGTTTGCTGCACTGAAAGAAAAGGGGCTGAATAATTTTGCATGCCCAATTTTTCAGTTTTTGATTTGTTAAAAAAGTTAGAAATATCCAATAAATGTCGTTCCACTTCATGATTGTGTCCCACTTGTTGTTGATTCTTCACAAAAAAATACAGTTTTATATCTTTGTTTGAAGCCTGAAATGTGGCAAAAGGTCGCAAAGTTCAAGGGGGCCGAATACTTTCACAAGGCACTGTATATATATATATATATATCTCTCTAACTCTCTCTCTCTCTCTCTCTCCAACTCTCTCTCTCTAACTCCCACCCACTCGCCTGCTTTCTCATATGCACTATCTTAGTCAGATGAAATGTGTTATCCCATTTGGACACAATGGCAGAGACCGTGAACATGGCATGCTGTATTTTAATGGTGTGATCATTGTTGCCAAAGGCTACTGTGTGTCTCTCATGCTGTTAGATAGCATTCTGTTGTTTTACATACAAATGTCTTTCTTTTTACATCCTTTAGTGTCTTTCTAAACTATGTTGCATTATGTACAGCACTGCTTGTCATGGTTTATTCATTACAGATAAAACAGATGGCCTTATCATCAAATCATTAAGGAGGGAACACTATTGAGTTGTCAAATTCCCCCTTCTGAAGTTTCTATTTAATTCTTTACCAAATCTTCAAGCTGTTACTGCCCGACTTCATTGGTTTCTGAGGCAAATTGTCCCCTCCCTCCCTCCCTCCCTCCCTCCCTCCCTCCCTCCCTCCCTCCCTCCCTCCCTCCCTCCCTCCCTCCCTCCCTCCCTCCCTCTCTGGCTATCTCTCTGGCTCTCTCCTCTCTCCCTCTCTCTCTCTTTCTCCATCTCTTTATTTAACTCCCACCCACTCCCCTACTTTCTCATATCCGTTGTATTGTGTGACCTTATTCTAGTCACAGCATCACATGAATCACCTCCATCTCCCTAGGGTTCGTAACCTCATAACTAAACCAAACCACTATCTCCCTCTCTTGTCATAGAGCCACAGATGTAGTGTTGGTGGAGAATACCTACATAGCCTAGAATTTATCCTTGGATACAAAATTCCCATGAAGCTACACAAAGAGACACATGACAGCTAGGTCTGCTGTCATGAACTTTCAGCGAGCCCGAGGTATGTGGTTTCAGTGAGTCAGAATGTGGTCTTAATTAAATGTTTGAATATGTTGTAAAGGGGATTGGGTTAAATTAAATTCTTTCTCCTGTTTCCCGAGGCAGGTTTAGAATGCAAGGTGTACGTGGCGACCTTCGTTTCAACATTAGCCTCTACCACAAAAATGGTACGGCAGCCATATTTTCTTTCTCTAGCAGTGTTTTGTTCTAGTTCTGTTCAGAGTGATGATCTGGCCACCATTTGTAACTTTACGACTCTGTATTAAACACTGCGGCAAAAGCCTGCTTCATTAAGAATCACTTGAAAATAAGGTCTGATGCATAAAAGCCTGACAGACTTTTATGCGCTCATTAATAAACATTTATGACTTAATTCTAATGTGACTGACAGCCTATTTATATGTAATCATTGCTCATGCATAAAAGTCCTTTGAGTTCATCATAGTAGAATGCACTGTGAAAAGTAACTGCCTAATTCATTAAAGAAATTGAGTAGTGGCTACTCAAACATCTCCAACGGTCAGGTGAACTCAAACCATATAAGTGGTACTAACTATCTCAATAAGATCTCTTATTGCTTAACATTTTTGAGAACTGTGAACAAGTTTTAAGTTATTGAGTTAACTTTATTTATTTGTTCTGCAAATCTAAAGTTGAGTTATTACAAGTTATGATTATTTAATATTTTAAAGTCAATCTAACATTTATTTAAGTTGATATATAAGTTGATCTTACTTGATTTTATCACATTTTACGTCTTTACGTAAAATAAAGTAGTAGTCAGACACTGATATTTGAGTAAAAAACACTATCTGTCTGGTGCTGAGATAGAATTCTAATGTTTTTGCAAGTTATGAATACTTAACAGTGTCATGTGGGTCTGTTTTTAGAGAATTGTGGGTAATTCAACATTATTAGACTGATACTTTCACACAATGTTGTATGCATATGTGAAGTATGTTTCTGAAATAGAGCAGCTGGTTGTGCTATGAGGTGTAATTGTTAATGATGAACAAATTAGAGGTCGACCGATTAATCGGAATGGCCGATTAATTAGGGCCGATTTCAAGTTTTCATAACAATAACAATGTTTTTTTTTTTTTTACACCTTTATTTAACTAGGCACGTCAGTTAAGAACACACTCTTATTTTCAATGACGGCCTAGGAATGGTGTGTTAACTGCCTTGTTCTGGGGCAGAATGACAGATTTTTACATTGTCAGATCGGGGATTCAATCTTGCAACCTTACAGTTAACTAGTCCAACGCTCTAACCACCTGCCTCTCGTTGCACTCCATGAGGAGCCTGCCTGTTAGGCGATTGCAGTAAGAAGCCAAGGTAAGTTGCTAGCTAGCATTAAACTTATCTTATAACATGGTTGATGATATTACTAGTTTATCTAGTGTGTCCTGCGTTGCATATAATCGATGCGGTGCACATTCGCGAAAAAGGACTGTCGTTGCTCCAATGTGTACCTAACCATAAACATCAATGCCTTTCTTAAAATCAGTACACAAGTATATATTTTTAAACCTGCATATTTAGTTAATATTGCCTGCTAACATTAATTTATTTTAACTAGGTAAATTGTGTCACTTCTCTTGCAACAGAGTCAGGGTATATGCAGCAGTTTGGGCCGCCTGGCTCGTTGTGAACTGTGTGAAGACTATTTCTTCCTAACAAAGACAGCCAACTTCGCCAAATGGGGGATGATTTAACAAAAGCGCATTTGCGAAAAAAGCACAATCGTTGCACGACTGTACCTAACCATAAACATCAATGCCTTTCTTAAAATCAATACACAGAAGTATATATTTTTAAACCTTCATATTTAGCTAAAATAAATCCAGGTTAGCAGGCAATATTAACCAGGTGAAATTGTGTCACTTCTCTTGCGTTCATTGCACGCAGAGTCAGGTTATATGCAACAGTTTGGGCTGCCTGGCTCGCTGCGAACTAATTGGCCAGAATTTTACGTAATTATGACATAACATTGAAGGTTGTACAATGTAACAGCAATATTTAGACAAACGGTTCCGTATTTCACTGAAATAATAAACGTTTTGTTTTCAAAATGATAGTTTCCGGATTCGTCCTTATTAATGACCAAAGGCTCGTATTTCTGTGTGTTATTATGTTATAATTAAGTCTATGATTTGATAGACCAGTCTGACTGAGCGATGGTAGGCAGCAGCAGGCTCGTAAGCATTCATTCAAACAGCACTTTCCTGCATTTGCCAGCAGCTCTTCCCTGTGCTCCAAGCATTGAGCTGTTTATGACTTATCAACTCCCGAGATTAGACTGGTGTAACCGATGTGAAATGGCTAGCTAGTTAGCGGGGTGCGCGCTAATAGCGTTTCAAACGTCACTCGCTCTGAGACTTGGAGTAGTTGTTCCCCTTCCTCTGCAAGGGCCGCGGATTTTGTGGAGCGATGGGTAACGATGCTTCGAGGGTGGCTGTTGTCGAAAGTGTTCCTGGTTCGAGCACAGGTAGGGGCGATGAGAGGGACGGAACCTATACTGTTACACTGGCAATACTATAGTGCCTATAAGAACATCCAATAGTCAAAGGTATATGAAATACAAATGGTATAGAGAGAGATAGTCCTATAAATACTATATTAACTACAACCTAAAACCTCTTACCTAGGAATATTGAAGACTCATGTTAAAAGGAACCACCAGTTTTCATATGTTCTCATGTTCTGAGCAAGGAACTTAAACGTTAGCTTTCTTACATGGCACATTATGCACTTTTACTTTCTTCTCCGACACTTTGTTTTTGCATTATTTGAACCAAATTGAACATGTTTCATTATTTATTTGAGGCTAAATTGATTTTTATTGATGTATTATATTAAGTTAAAATAAGTGTTCATTCATAATTGTTGAAATTGTCATTAATCCAAATACATTTTAAAAAATTGGCCGATTAATCGGTATCGGCTTTTTTTTGGTCCTCCAATTATCGGTATTGTCGTTGAAAAATCATAACCAGTCGACCTCTAGAATGGATATCAAAACCGTCGGACAAATTGACGTTCAATAAAGAGACAAGCCATTCCCACCATCAACAAGGTCATGTGCACCACTCTTAATGACTGTGGCTAATGCAGCATCCTGTAATGCTTACAGTCAGTGGTGATTGGCATGCTTACAGTCAGTGGCATGCATGTGGGATGCATGCAACTACACAATACATAACACTAAACAATACATTAATTGCACTATACCACTGCTACATCTGGCTAACAGTGAAGCCTTGTCTGGCAGCGAAACAGTTAATTCAGCCTCATTTACTGCCTTTTTAAAAAAACATAGCTGATATGGCTGACTTGCTTAAACAAACGTGGTTTCTACTGACTATGGCATAAGGGAACGATGAGTGGATAAGAGGCAATCTGTGATTTTGATTAAGACATTAATGAGCGAGCTAGGACAGACGTTGTCAATATAACTATTTGTTCAGCACTTTTGAAATGTACAGCGACAGAATTCAAAACATGGGCCGTTCTTACAGTGTTCTCCCTGTACACCAATTCAGAACCATTGGATAAATAAGGGGAGAATATAAGCAAACAATGAAAGCTCTTACAATATTCGATGATTACATTTCTCAAAAACAGGTTATAGGCTATGTGCACCACCAAGTCAGAACAGTAGGGGAAATTAAGAGGTGAAAATAGACCAAATTATTAGAGTGAGGCATATTGGCTACTAACAGCTTACTACACAACATACACTTAGTATTGCTTTCTTAGCTACAGTATACATATCTCCCAGGCATATTACATAATGATAAGACATTTTTGGACTCACCTTGTTGTGCAGTGCTCACTTGAACAAGAAGGAGGTCCTTCGTGGCAAATTTTGTCATCAAACTTTATCATCAGTCTGTCATTCTCTGGATTTATCATGCTTTCAAGACAACTGGGAACTCAGGAAAAAAGGGTTGAATCATGATGATGTCAGTGATCTTTAGGTCGTAGCTCTAGAAAGAGGCCCGAGTTCCTGATTTACAATTTCCAGTTGGATGAAAGTTCAAAACCTATTTTCCCAGTCATAGCTCGTTTTTCCCGAGTTACCAGTTGTCTTGAACTCACTAAAGTCAGAATTTGCAGTTCCGAGTTATCAGTTATTTTGAGCACGGCACAAATCATGCTTTATTGACAGCATGGCCAATGTTGAATGTTTATCATTTTTAACTAGGAAAGGAAACCCTTAATC
Source organism: Oncorhynchus mykiss (assembly GCF_057628025.1). Lineage (NCBI taxonomy): Eukaryota > Metazoa > Chordata > Actinopteri > Salmoniformes > Salmonidae > Oncorhynchus > Oncorhynchus mykiss. The sequence goes on from NC_143031.1 coordinate 69,845,498, forward strand.
GTAGACAAAGGACCTCACAGCCACCCCACTGAATAGCAGGCTAATGATTGATTTGCAATGCTTGCAGATAGCTACTGATTCCTTCCAAACCACTCATTGTTGAATTTGCGATTTCCAACTTGTTGTGTAATGTTTATGTCCAATGACCGATGAGCACCGATACGTTTTATCTATAATTTCTCTTCATTATTTATCTTCATATGACAAGGATTAAATAGGATTTACCAGTAGATTGTTGACTTGATTCATGATGATGACTGCTAGATAAGATTTTGAAAGTATGATGTTGACATGATCAGTCCAATCAAAGCTACTGTAGATATAACGTGATTTTATGTAATTTTATCTGTGGCCAATGACCTTGATCCTTCTTGGATGGGCACTTCTAATGTAACTATGGCAGCACCCAAGGGGCTAGAATTTTAGAGCTTTACCCTTAGACTTGGCAGTGAAGTAGTGTCCCCATGAGTCACAGAATCCTAAGCAAATCATGGCGCAACGCTCCGTATTTTCGGCTGGCTTGCCCCACCACCACAGAAAGCACTGAGCTAGGCTGAAACATCTGCATTTTTGAGCTGCCTTACTCAAGAAAACAAAAAAGAGACCGTGTTTGTATGCGTCTATATTAACTCAATGATTAACAGTTGAAGTCGGAGGTTTACATACACTTAGGTTGGAGTCATTAAAACTCGTTTTTTAACCACTCCACAAATTTATTGTTAACAAACTATGGTTTTGGCAAGTCGGTTAGGACATCTACTTTGTGTAGTAATTTTTCCCAACAATTGTTTACAGACAGATTATTTCACTTATAATTCACTGTATTTCAATTCCAGTGGGTCAGAAGTTAACGTAATCAAAGTTGACTGTACCTTTAAACAGCTTGGAAAATTATAGAAAATGATGTTATAGCTTTAGAAGCTTCTGATAACTAATTGACATCATTTGAGTCAATTGGAGCCATTTTGCCACAGCTTTGGAAGTATGCTTGGGGTCATTGTCCATTTGGAAGACCCATTTGTGACCAAGCTTTAACTTCCTGATTGATGTCTTGAGATGTTGCTTCAATATATCCACATAATTTTCCTGACTCATGATGCCATCTATTTTGTGAAGAGCACCAGTCCCTCCTGCAGCAAAGCACCCCCACAACATGCTGCTGCCACCCCCGTGCTTCACGGTTGGGATGGTGTTCTTTGGCTTGCAAGCTTCCCCCTTTTTCCTCCAAACGATGGTCATTATGGCCAAACAGTTCTATATTTGTTTCATCAGACCAGAGGACATTTCTCCAAAAAGTACGATCTTTGTCCCCATGTGTAGTCTGCCTTTAATTTTTTTTTTTTTTTACTACGATTAAATGTCAGGAATTGTGAAAAACTGAGTTTAAATGTATTTGGCTAAGGTGTATGTAAACTTCCGACTTCAACTGTATATATTTTTGTTACATTGTTTGCAAACTGAAATGTGACATGTAGTAATGCCAAAATAACATGCAAAACATGCAAGCTCCCCAAAACATGCAAGCCCCCCAAAACATGCAAGCCCCCCACCTGCCCTGAATGACGGGTCGCCAGATGGTATTTTTCATTTTACCTCCTGTTTCGATCTTGTCTCATCGCCGCAACTCCCAAAGGGGCTCGGGAGGCGAAGGTCAAGTCATGCGTCTGAGATATGACCCGCCAAACTGCACTTCTTAACACCCGCCTGCTTAAACCGGAAGCCAGCTGCACCAATGTGTCGGAGGAAACACTGTTCAACTGACGACTGAGGCCAGCCTGCAGGCGCCCGGCCCACCACAAGGAGTCGCTAGAGCACGATGAGCCACGTAAAGCCCCCCCGGCCAAATCCTCCCCTAACTCGGATGACGCTGGGCTAATTGTGCGCCACCCGATGGGACTCCAATCACAGACAGTTGTGATACAGCCTGGGATCGAACCCAGGTCTGTAGTGATGCCTTTAGCACTGCGATGCAGTGCCTTAGACCGCTGCACCACTCGAGAGGCCCGAATGAATGACCTTTTACAGTGTACTAGTCTCAGAATCTTTCTCAAGCATTCTGTTTTAGCAGTTAATGGAAGCTCACTGACTTGGAAGGTTGGTTTGGCAAGATGACAGAAATATTGTGGGATACTACATTGTTTATCCAGTCTTTTCATAGTTCTAACATGAACTTCTTAAATTGAATAAACTTGGTAATGCTGGCAAAGAAGAAAACTTGCCATATTGAAGGAGGTCATTTCGAATTCTTCTCAATATGGCTGTGGCTTTGTTTGGATCGAGTGTTGAGCTTTGAAATGCAACTCATGTCTCACAATGGAAAGCTAACAATGTCCCCAGAGCATCCTGTTGTCATTGACAATGACAGAGAGAAGCTGTTGATCACAGATTGGTCCTCACAGGAGATTACCGTCACCCCAACTTATGAATATTCACAAGTCTTAATGAGATGATCCAAAAAGGCTCTGTTATCATGGATCCTACATTTACCAGGTGTGTGTTTGGATGATGACAGGGGTGCTGGTCTTTGGGGAGTTATGTGGAGAAGCGAGTCTCGCTTAAGCCTCTGTTTGAAATATCCGCTCGAGACGACAAGTTGGCATTAAACGGTAGGAAAGGAGGCAGTACGGAACCCATTGACGAATGGCAAAAAATAACTTGACTCATTTTTCTTAGTTTCTGTCAAATTTCCTTTTTTCAGCGTTTCCTTTTTAGATTCCATTAGTGTTGGCAGACGTCTTTTAGAAGGGAAAACAAAAACACCCACAGGATTCTGTCTGGAAAGTGGCCGCCAGTCATTTTGACAGTTTTCCACAGCCAAGTCCAGGCAATAAATCATGTATTACCTAAGTCGTTCATTGTAAAAGTTGGAGTTTGCCGCAGGCTCCGTGGGCGACGAACCAGACACACTAGCTTCCCTTTGGGAAGAACGGAGGGAGACAGAGAAGCAGAAGAGATTAGTTCCTCTGTTAAAACAACCTCAATGGAAATAATGGACATTCTCTCACTATTAATTCTCCCTGTCAATATGAAGTATTGCCGCACCTCTCGGTCTCTAGGCACTCTTCTCCAAACCCAGAAGGGCCTCCCCGTGGGACTAATTTTGAGAATGCACTGGCACTAAATACCTCATTAGTAAGACGGGGCTGTCCAAACTGAAGGACAAATGTATTGTCTGTCTTGTTTTACCTACGGGGTCATGTGGATTTACCAGAGAGAGAGATGATCACTTTTCAAACCCCCGAGCTGACAAGGTACAAATCTGTCGTTCTGCCCCTGAACAGGCAGTTAACGCACTGTTCCTAGGCCGTCATTGAAAATAAGAATTTGTTCTTAACTAACTTGCCTAGTTAAATAAAGGTTAAAAATGTTTTTAACATTTTTTTTTATATTAGCTTCAAACAAAGTGAAGTCTTACAATTATGAGGGTCTTTGCTAATGTGTTTGCTAACTACATTAAATGGATGAATGTATGATAACTTTGGCAGTTCCCTCCATGATGATTTGGAATCCAAACCGCAGGAGCTCTATTCTAATTAACCAACCAACAAAAAAAGAACTTGCTTTGTACCGAGGACTCAGGAAGGAAGGATGCTCTTCTCGCACCGACTACAGATTACTAATTAATTTACATTAATGCAAAGTTGATCATATTCTGCTGCCTGGCGCATCTCCTCAATGTGTGGGTAGCTCTGCAATTATATAAAGAGAATGTAACGCGTACATACATACAGAATTCCGACTCTCACAGACCTGTTAGTTTTTCTTTAAGAAACCCTCCTGTTCTCCACTCATTACCTGTATTAACTGCACCTGTTTGAACTTGTTACCTGTATGAAAGACACCTGTCCACACACTCAATCAAACAGACTCAAACCTCTCCACAATAGCCAAGACCAGAGAGCTGTGTAAGGACATCAGGGATAAAATTGTAGACCTGCACAAGGCTGGGATTAGCTACAGGACAATAGGCAAGCAGCTTGGTGAGAAGGCAACAACTGTTGGCGCAATTATTAGAAAATGGAAGAAGTTCATGATGACGCTCAATCACCCTCGGTCTGGGGCTCCATGCAAGATCTCACCTCGTGGGGCATCAATGATCATGAGGAAGGTGAGGGATCAGCCCAGAACTACACGGCAGGACCTGGTCAGTGACCTGAAGAGAGCTGGGACCACAGTCCCACAGAAAACCATTAGTAACACATTACGCCGTCATGGATTAAAATCCTGCAGCGCACGCAAGTTCCCCCTGCTCAAGCCAGCGCATGTCCAGGCCCGTCTGAAGTTTTGCCAATGACCATCTGGATGATCCAGAGGAGAAATGGGAGAAGGTCATGTGGTCTGATGAGACAAAAATAGAGCTTTTTGGTCTAAATGCCACTCGCCATGTTTGGAGGAAGAAGAAGGATGAGTACAACCCCAAGAGCACCATCCCAACCATGAAGCATGGAGGTGGAAACATCATTTTTTGGGAATGCTTTTCTGCAAAGGGGACATGACGACTGCACCGTATTGAGGGGAGGATGGATGGGGCCATGTATCGCGAGATCTTGGCCAACAACCTCCTTCCCTCAGTAAGAGCATTGAAGATGGGTCGTGGCTGGGTCTTCCAGCATGACAACGGCCCAAAACACACAGCCAGGGCAACTAAGGAGTGGCTCCGTAAGAAGCATCTCAAGGTCCTGGAGTGGCCTAGCCAGTCTCCAGACCTGAACCCAATAGAAAATCTTTGGAGGGAGCTGAAAGTCCGTATTGCCCAGTGACAGCCCCGAAACCTGAAGGATCTGGAGAAGGTCTGTATGGAGGAGTGGGCCAAAATCCCCGCTGCAGTGTGTGCAAACCTGGTCAAGAACTACAGGAAACGTATGATCTCTGTAATTGCAAACAAAGTATTCTGTACCAAATATTAAGTTCTGCTTTTCTCATGTATCAAATACTTATGTCATGCAATGAAATGTAAATTGATTACTTAAAAATCCTACAATGTGATTTTCTGGATTTTTGTTTTAGATTCAGTCTCTCACAGTTGAAGTGTACCTATGATAAAAAGTACAGACCTCTATATGCTTTGTAAGTAGGAAAACCTACAAAATCTGCAGTGCATCAAATACTTGTTCTCCCCACTGTTCATATTTAAATTCTGGTACCACAGATGGGATCTGCAACAGTGTTAGTCTTTGGAGATGGGAAGTAGCTGCCAAGCCACCTCCATCAACCTTCCTAGAACCCTCTATCTAGCCCTTCCTCACCACTCTCTCCATCCCACCTCTCTCTCTCGTTCTGTCTTTCTCTCTCTCTCTGTCTTTCTCGCTCTCTGTCTCTTTCTTGCTCTCCCACTCTATCTTTCTCTCTTTCCCTCTCTCTCGCTCTCCCTCTCCATTTCTCTCTCTCTCTCTCTCTCTCTCTCTCTCTCTCTCTCTCGCTCTCTCTCTCCTATCAGCTTAGAGGGAAATAGATTGTCTCCTGGCTCCCAAAATCAATTTGTGTCAGCACACCAGGCCTTCTTTCTGGAAGTGCCAATGCAGGGGAACACTTGGTATTCACAAAATGAAATAATGGGTGACCGTAAATCCTGCCGAGAGAGACCCTGTCGGCTTCACTTAGGTTTAGGGGAGATCTCTTCTACAGATGCATCTGGTTAGCATCTCCTGTTGGCATGCTCCTTCAGTCTGGCTCTCTTCCCCCTCTCTCACTCCTCCATCTTCAAAGTGTTACCCTGAACGGCTTGATGAGGAAGAGTTATTTAAGGCAATGGACAGGATGTAGAAGCGTTGGCTGAGCATTTTTACTTTGATTGGATGTTTGTGTGTGTCTGTTTGCTTTAATGGTGGCCTGTGAGTGTCAAATTGGCTTGGTTTGTCTTGGACGTGTGTGTGTCTGTGTGCAGAAAGCAGTTCTCTCCTCACCGCATGCCAAGAGATTAATTGACTATGTCTACCCGGGACATCTGCCTCAATGTCCCCTGACAATGCCTATCGTTTTTAACAAACGACCTCACGCTGGGATATTTCTGACCACCCTAAATATAGCCATTCCTCATGTTCCTTTTACCCTGGGCACAATAACAAATGCCGGCTACGGGGTAACGGCCGCTCCATGACGTTCCGTCATTGAAATTCACGGGGGGGGGGGGGAACAAGGCCCGTTGTTTCAACAAGGAGGTTCAGGAGCAACGCCGTGGCGCTTGAGCCATTTGTAAAATCCCGTTCAGATGAATTCACATGAAATAAATGTTAAGTCGCCTGACAAGCCATTAATAAAGACTGCGTTTTGATTTAGAGCCACGGCGAGGGGGGATGCCAGGGAAGGGAGAAATGCTATTAGTGGACACTGGGAAGGAGAAGCCTTATCTCCATCTCACCGCTGTCTTCTGGGCTCCTTCCTTCCCCTTAGGGTGGCTTTGTAGTCAGCGATACACACCACACAGGTGGGAGTAGTGGGCCTAGCAGGAAGTGGGGACAAGGGAGTTAGACAATGTAGATGAGACTGTCATTCTCTTGCCTGACAACTCACCCTGAATGCAATTCCACAAAATGAGGGGTGTTGTACAAGACACATTCATCAGTGATTGGATCATCTCTAACAAATCTAACCAATCAGAGTGTCAAAGTTGATAACGTGATGGAGGCTGACTCTGGCCCAACCCATCGGTTTCTGGGACCAATCAGAACGGTCAGAATGTGTCCATATTGTAGAAATCGTAGGGCTAGGAGGCAAATCCAGACTCATCCTGGAGAAGAAACGTCAGTTTGGACAGAGCAATGTGGATGGGTAGACAGGCAACTCTCCAGATCGATAGCGTCCTCAAATGACTTATTAAGATGAACCCAAGATCAGATCTACTAGATGGAATTACATTTCTGGGAAGTATTGGGGTCTAAATGTGATGCAGTGCGTTGGCTAGTGTGGGACTTGGAAGTAAGTGCATGGTTTTCAGTTGGACAAATATAAACCCACACATACCCTATCTGATAAGTATTTTTGCAATTTTGGGGTCCTTGTTTGAAGACTTCGTTGGTTCATGCGAATGCACCTCAGGTGTCCTTATTGTTATTAAAGCCACTCCCCTCCCAAGCAAGTGTTTCGAGGATAGAATTTTGATTAAGGTGTTTGTTTAGAAGCAAGGTAAAACGACCTGTTTGAAACCCACCTCTCACACACAGCACTCAACAAACACATTCGAAATAAAACAAATACCTTCCCCCAGCCTTCTGTTATCCAGAGAAAATCCATTTCCTTATTTGTTTTTCAAGTGCTTACTCATGGAAGGGTACAGTACCTCAGCGTTTTTTTAAAGATGAAATAAGAAATAATCCCATCAGTGCGAGAGAGAAGTGCCCGAGGTGGCGCCAACCAGACGGGCAGCCGTCAGGAGCCTCATGCTGGGGAGGCTGACAGAGCCAGGCTTCATCCCAAGTGGTACCCTATTCCCTACATAGTGCACTACGTTTGACCACAGCCCTTTGGGAAGCCTATGGCTCCTGGTCAAAAGTAGCGCACTATGTAGGGAATAGGGTGCTATTTGGGATGCAAACCCAGTGTTGATGCTTGGGGCTGTTGATTAAGTGTAGCAGGGGAGGCATGACTGGTGTTTACCTTGCAGTGGCCCTGAACGTTATTCTCTGCTCTCGGTAACCTGCTGTGGCGGCTGATTCAGGATGTCTCTCTTCCAACCTGGAAAAGCAGCGTGTTTGCGAATATTAAAGCACATCTGCCGGTCTCAGCGTGTCACGGCCTAACAGGCCACTGTAGGCTGTTGGTTCACGACTGTCTCTGTCACAACAGACTCCTGACAGGTTCAAACTCCTGTTTAGAGGGTGTGAGTAATGGGGCGTAATGATGGCTAGAGCTCATTGGACCTCAGAACAAGTTCAAAGCTTGGTAGAAGCTTCTTCTGCTACCCAAGCTTTGCATATCATCAGTCCTGTTTTACTTGGTACTTATCTAACAACGTGCACTCTGGTATTACCTGCAAAGAATTCAGCGAAATACCTAATTACCCTTTCACCGTGTTATTACTAGGTGAATATCTGATAAATACGGGACTATCAAATGAAGTGTAGTCCATTATTGCCCTAAAGCGAGACATGCATCTCAGACATTAGTGATCATTAAGGGAATGCTAGTGGTTGTAGCATTTCACCAGGAATAGAATGAGACCGCCAAGAGTCCAGCAGAGAAAATACAGCATGCAGGAGAGAGAAGTTCAAAGCAAGGTGAAATATCCTCTGTAATGTATAACACTGTCAGGGTAAAAATGGGACCCTACTCCCTATACAGTGCACTACTTTGGAGCCCAGGTCAAAATCTGTGCACTACAAAGGGAGCAGGGCGTACCCTCCAGCTATATAGGTCCGTACTCACCAGGGGCATGATACTAATATTAGCTCGTGTTCAGAAAGAACCGTCATGGATTAAAGCTTAGTGGGAACTGACTGGGCTGTTCTTAAAATGGAGAGAGAGAGACGGTTGATTAGCATATACTCAGCAAATACCGGCGACTAAGCAGTTTTGGGGCCGAGTGGAAGCTACTCAATCCTCCTAAGTTTTGTTAGCAAATCCTGTACTAGGAATGTGTTTTCCAACCCTTCCATACTGTGTCACTCGCTAATTCTCTGAGGAGTTGTGAGTTTAGTGCATATGTAGTGCATGTGTCGTCTGCAGTAAATACGTTAAACCTGCGTTATTCAGTTGTTTCATGTAATGTAGGCTACCTGTGCTTGATTGACCTTCTTAATGGATCTGTCTTAATCGATTTCAAAGATTTCAAATAGTTTGATATACATTGGAGTCTTCGTTTTTTGAACTCCTAAGTCACGTAATGAAAGGTTTTGTGACATTATGGTTGTGTTGATGGAGACCAGAGAAGCAGTTGGGCTTCCCTTCTTATGGGACTGCCCTTCTTATGGGACTGACCTTCTTATGGGACTGACCTTCCATCAAGTGTCCCTGTGGAAAACTATTGGGGCCTTGTGTTCAGATCTATACTCATGAAGTTTTCAAAACATACACATTCAAATTCTTTAGTTATAGGTTAAACTACATGAAATACATGCACAATGAAATGACATGAAAAGCAAAATGATCCACTTGTTTATCCCGACCAGATGATCAATTGATAGGATATTAAAAGGCATGATTGTAATAAAAACATTTATTTGTTCTTATTTCAGTCTTTAGTGTGGGACCAGTGTCTCTGGTAGAGCTGTGAAAACTTGCCTGTTACCAAAGCAAATGTTGTTTTTGAAGTCAGAACGGATATGAACCAAAATAAAAATTCTAACATTTTCTTTAATCATAAAAGGAACAGTTTTGCTGTAAAAGTCGAAACTATTTTGCAACTCCTCTTTGGTTTTAGCGTTCATGCTTCTTCAGATGTGTTTAAGTATCACACGTACTTATTAATAAGTCATTCGTGTCCTGTAGCCCTGGCTAATCTTCTAACAAGTTTAATTTGATTCTGTTGGATTTGAATCAGGGAGGCACCACAACCTTCTAAGAGTACATTTATAATATCTGCAGGCCTAACTTAACTCCTGAATGCTTACTAATCTGACATGTATTATGCAACAATAAGATAAATAGTCCTAAAAGTGGACGATCAAAACATTGGTGAAACAACAACAACGAAGGTCTAATTTCCTCTTATTCATGAGCTATAAAGAAAACACACAGAGCTGCCTGTCATCCATTGACCCTTTGGCTGAGGAGCTGCCTGTCATCCATTGACCCTTTGGCTGAGGAGCTGCCTGTCATCCTTTGACCCTTTGGCTGAGGAGCTGCCTGTCATCCTTTGGCTGAGGAGCTACCTGTTCTCCATCGACCCTTTGGCTGAGGAGCTGCCTGTCATCCTTTGGCTGAGGAGCTGCCTGTTCTCCATCGACCCTTTGGCTGAGGAGCTGCCTGTCATCCTTTGGCTGAGGAGCTCCCTGTCATCCATTGACCCTTTGGCTGAGGAGCTGCCTGTCATCCATTGACCCTTTGGCTGAGGAGCTGCCTGTCATCCATTGACCCTTTGGCTGAGGAGCTGCCTGTTCTCCATCGACCCTTTGGCGGAGGAGCTGCCTTTCATCCTTTGGCTGAGGAGCTGCCTGTTCTCCATCGACCCTTTGGCTGAGGAGCTGCCGGTCATCCTTTGGCTGAGGAGCTGCCTGTCCTCCATCGACCCTTTGGCTGAGGAGCTGCCTGTCATCCATCGACCCTTTGGCTGAGGAGTTGCCTGTCATCCATCGACCCTTTGGCTGAGGAGCTGCCTGTCATCCATCGACCCTTTGGCTGAGGAGCTGCCTGTCCTCCATCGACCCTTTGGCTGAGGAGCTGCCTGTCATCCATCGACCCTTTGGCTGAGGAGCTGCCTGTCCTCCATCGACCCTTTGGCTGAGGAGCTGCCTGTCATCCATCGACCCTTTGGCTGAGGAGCTGCCTGTCATCCATTGACCCTTTGGCTGAGGAGCTTAGAAGACAGACACAACAGACTCAACAGCAGAGCCCTCAAACACCTTCTAATATTTACCTGTTGAGCACACTGAGTTCACACAGAGAGATACACACATAGAGGGAGGGAGTGAGGGAGAGACAGACATAAAGGGGGAGAGACGGACAGAAAGAGGGAGAGACGGACAGAAAGAGGGAGAGACGGACAGAAAGAGGGAGAGACGGACAGAAAGAGGGAGAGACGGACAGAAAGAGGGAGAGACGGACAGAAAGAGGGAGAGACGGACAGAAGAGGGAGAGACGGACAGAAAGAGGGAGAGACGGACAGAAAGAGGGAGAGACGGACAGAAAGAGGGAGAGACGGACAGAAAGGGGGAGAGACGGACAGAAAGAGGGAGAGACGGACAGAAAGGGGGAGAGACGGACAGAAAGGGGGAGAGACGGACAGAGAGAGGGAGAGACGGACAGAGAGATGGGGAGACGGACAGAGAGATGGGGAGACGGACAGAGAGATGGGGAGACGGACAGAAAGGGGGAGCGCCGGACAGAAAGGGGGAGCGCCGGACAGAAAGGGGGAGCGCCGGACAGAAAGGGGGAGCGCCGGACAGAAAGGGGGAGCGCCGGACAGAAAGGGGGAGCGCCGGACAGAAAGGGGGAGAGCCGGACAGAAAGGGGGAGAGCCGGACAGAAAGGGGAGCGCCGGACAGAAAGGGGGAGAGACGGACAGAAAGGGGGAGAGCCGGACAGAAAGGGGGAGAGCTGGACAGAAAGGGGGAGCGCCGGACAGAAAGGGGGAGCGCCGGACAGAAAGGGGGAGAGACGGACAGAAAGGGGGAGAGCCGGACAGAAAGGGGGAGAGACGGACAGAAAGGGGGAGAGACGGACAGAAAGAGCGAATGTCTTTTGTTGTTTGTTTCGGGACTAGTTGTGTGTCTTTTGGTTCCACAAGTAGTGTGACCCAAAATGACTGTTGGGCTTCAAAACAAAGTGTAACCCCCCCCCCCCCCCTCAACACACACCAATCAGTAGAAGCAGGTCTCAGGAAACCCAATCAGACTGGAGAGCTCTCCGCTGTAACACTCTAGGAGGCCTCTTTGATAGCATGAGAAATGGGGGGCCTCTTTCTTCTGTCTGAGAGAGAGGGGATCGAGCGGGAGAGAGGAAAGGATGGAAGGAAGGAGTAAGAGAGAGAGCGATGGAGAAAGAAAGGGAGATGGAAGGGGTAATGGGCCACCCCACCGGTTTTCGTAATCTAATCCCCTGTGAAATTTAAGCGCCCTTATGTTTTTCATCAGGTTTGGGACGGGGAGGCCAATCGCCTGCAGGCACTTCAGGTAGTGTGTCCTAAAATGACACTTGGCCTGGAAAAAAGAGTAAAACACACATACATAGACACACAGCACCACAGTCTTCCATCATGGTGTTTTGTAGTAGCCGGCCTCTGTTTCGGTTTGTCTCAGGAAACCCAATCGGGCTGGAGAGATCTCTGCTGAAATACTGGGAGTCTGGGTGGCACCTTTGACAGCACGTGAAAAGAAGAGGCCCCTTTCCTCTGTCTGAGTGAGACGACAGAGAGGGTGAGAGAGAGAGAGGGTGTGAGAGGAGAAAAAGAGAGGGGAAGGGATGGAAAGAAGGATAGAGAAAGAGAGCGAGATGGATGGGGTAATGGGCCACCCCACCGGTCTTGTCAATCTCATACCCTGTGAAGTTTAAGCCCTCTTCTGTTTTTCATCTTGACTTGGTCGGTGGGGGCCAATCGCCTGTGAGATCTCACTGGCAGACCTGGGCCTTTTCATTATCCGGTCCAAGAAAGCCCTTTGGTTGTTGCATTTTGAACACCTGCATGTTAGACATTGGAGTGTTAATTAAAGGTTGTAGGTCATTTGCTGCATTTAATAGAGGAGAGGTTGAGAATGAAAGTAATGGTTGTGTGGATAGGGCATTAATGATGATCCCCACGTGCTCAAGTTGAAGGATGTCTCCTTTTGATTTTGGGGCGCTGAGGATCTTCAAAGGACTTTTTCAGGAGGGGAGAGTTTGGGATGAAAGTGCAGTAAGGAGGGGAGGGGGATTAGGGCAGCACCCCTGTGAGGTGGACCAATTTCCAAGTCTGACACAGATCTGAAGGGGGTTTGATCATGTCCTCTAAAAGATATGGCGTCGCCACGGCCGCCGCTCCCATGGCGACCGTTGATCCCGGCAACTGTCGGGGGCTCTCTCGCACCACACTGTCATCAAACGGCCATTAAGATGTCATTGTGTTAAATGAGATGCATTAGCCTGTGAGAAAGGCCCTCTTCATTGGACTGCCTTTAAACGCAAGTGAACACATCCTTGAAGGGTTGGACACGCGCGCACGGACACACACACACACACAGAGACACACAGAAACACACACATATAGAGACACACACACACACTGGGAAGGGGGGAGGGATTGAAGTGGAGGGCCAGTGCTCCCATTTTGCTCGTCAGTCAATTTGTCTCCCGGCATCTCCTAACTCATTATCTAGCCTCCATAACTCACAGGCTTCTAACCATAACGGAAAAGACATTTAGGAATCCGCCACACACGTTGTTTTACTTGGTCATGAGTTTCAATGAAAAGTCAACGAGCTACGACATCAATTAGCAATTAGCAACCTCGATGTAATTGCATTGGGTTTTTTTTTTCTTGACGAGAGACCTTGATTTTAGCATCATTCATTAATTAAGCAATTATACAACCCAAAGGAATCATTGCATGTTTAGCATCCGTGCTATGAAACAGTCAATTTGAACAATACTTTGACCTCTCAAGTCTTCGTTCGCTGTGAATTTACATGATATGCTAATTGAATGCTAGTAATGTCTCATATAAAACATGCTAGCTACCTCTTTAGAACCCTGGTTGGGAATGGGTTATGGAAGTGTGGAAAAAGCAACATTTACATGGTCGAGTTCAAAAAAACTTTCTCTGCTTCAATGTAGTGAGGAGAACTTTCATGTATATTATAATCACAACACGTGGCAGCCATTTTGCTTTTTCCTCTTATTGTAAAGGCCTTCGTCTTCTCAGACTTTAAACGAAAATTCTGAATAATGGAACCCGAGCCAAAAAATTAAGCATGTCAAAGGCAATTTGGTTGTGTTTTAGTGATTGGGTATAGGCGTAGACTAAGGGCCTGGGAGATGGGAGCGATAGGTTGAAATAAACATGTCACGTCAGCTTGTTTTATCTCATTTAGGCTCGAGTTACATCAAATAGCGTAGAGAAGAGAAACTGCATGGGAAAAATGGGGGGAGGGGAAAAAAAGACAGGAACCTTCTTTTGCTTTCAGCTGAAATCCTATTTAATGTTGAATCTCTATCTCCCTCTTTTTTTTCTCTCTCTCTCTTTTCTCTCCATCCCCACGATTTCAATATTTTCCCTAAGACGGCCCATTTCACAGAGATTTCTACGCCTTAAGAGGTGGTCATTTGTAATAATAATCATCTCTAGTCTGCGTTTGGACTGACAGACATCACCCGGCAGGCAGCATAGCTTTTGAAATTATTAATTGGAGTCTGATGTTGCAGCATCCCAGTAATTTGCTGTCAGAGCGCTGGCATTTTGCTGGACGCTTCATGTCAAATAGTCAATTTGTAACATAGTTTCTATGTTACTTTTTTTCTATCAAGCAATTCATGGCTTTGCCAACCGGCCATGTCATATTCCTTTATCCCACTCTGCCAGGCTCTGTCACTCTAGTTACAATGTGTTGATTAATACAATACATTTAGAAAGTGTGTGTTTGGGTATGCATGTGTGTTTATTTGGCATCATTTCTCTTACAATCTCTTGTTTCCAAGGCTACACTAGTTTAATATTCAGTTGGTGTATGACAGAGTGAGTGGGATAAAGACGAGTGAAAATATCTCCGACACTAGAGCACTATATGAAGACTAGCCTATGTGCTACTTCCTCACACCTAAACCACACTAGTCATCGTCTGACTACCAATTCTACCTTTAAACTGTTAACGCTTTTACTGTGACGACAACCCAACCGAACACATCGTACTTATCATTACACACACCTGCTACCATCATTACGCGCACCTGCGCCTCATTAGACTCACCTGGACTCCATCACTTCTATGATTACCTCCCCTATATCTGTCATTCCCTTTGGTTCATTCCCCAGTCAGTATTAGCTTTGTTTCCATGTCCAGACGCTTCTCTTGTTTTTATATTAGTCCATGTTTATTGTTTTATTAAATTCACCCCCTGTGCTCGCTTCTCGAACTCCCAGAGTCGTGACACACATCAGAAAGCCTACCTAGTAACAATACTCTGTTTTCAATATAAACTTAACTCTAATGGTACCAAACAGTGGGTTCAAATAGAGTGTAACAACCAAAGCACACCAACATCTCTCCAAGCAGGCAACACACATCTTCAACACTCTCAGCAGTCATACACTCCTCCACGTCTGTCCAAAAACTGTGCTTGTTAGATTTGTTCTTATTCTTCTTGATTTCTCACTTTGCCAACAGCCCCCCCCCCCTTTCTTTGAAAACTCTTCAACACTCAGCAATAAAATAATAATTGAAGAACACAATTCTGATGCAATTCTGATGCAATGATGGGGAAGAAAGAGACAAAAGCTCCCGCTGCATAGAAAGAAAGAGAGGGGGAGTGGAAATCATTTAGGCACCACCGAGAGCTATTGTGATGTGGTAGACAGTGGGAGAAGACAACTGTAGCAGTCACGTGGTGGGTACGTGACTTCTCCCAGAGTGCAAAGAACTAGAAACAAACCAACAATACTATTAGGCAGATAGAGCTCTAAGACAATGTGGGAGTTTTCTAGTAATGAACTCCTTGGCTAATAAACCCTCACTTTGTGTAAGAGAGAGAACCAGCGGGTGTGACGGCGTTCATTTCGTTTGTGACTTCTCTTGTAATTATTTCAAAGTACCTCGCAGATTGGGTCACCCCAAATGTGACCTGCGCAATGAAGTGTGAAGTCTCGTTTTCTTTTTTTCTCTCTCACCGCAAAAACATGTCAAGGAAATTCCGTAGTCTTCTCTTAAATTGCATATTGGAGCAAAAAACTCAAGGGTTGGAATAACTTTTTAGCTACCGAACTATTAATCACAGAACAATTTAAGTGATTTGAGGATGTTCAGAGGCATACTGTATACCGTACAGGGTAGCAGCGGCTGAATTTTGGCATGTAGTTTCATTCCAGTCCATTTAAAACAGTTATTAATGGACCAGGGCTTCCAGAAGAGGCCAGTGGGGCTCTGACGTAACCCGCTCTGCAGGCCTCCCACCCGGGCCACTCCTCACCTCTCCACCACCTCTACCATAAATCAACCAGTGCACAGGTAAAGCCCTGCATCAGGTCTCTCCTTTCCCTCTCTCCCTCCCTTTATCTTCTTCCTCCCCATCCTCTCTCCTTGCCTCTATTAACGAATGTATTGTCATGTTTTAGTCTCTTCTCCCTATCTCCATCCTCTCTCTCTCCCCCCCTTTCTCTTGGCTCTCTCTCTCTTTCTGCAAGTGTAATGGTTCTTGTTCCTCTGGGCTCTGTCCAGGAGGGGACTGGGACTAAGATTGAGCCGGTCTGTCCAGGAGGGGACTGGGACTAAGATTGAGCCGGTCTGTCCAGGGCAGGACGGGACAACAATTGGGGCGGTCTTTCCAGGGTAGGAAAGGACGACGATTGGGGCTGTCCAGTCCTGCATGGGGAGGCTCCTCAGAAAGGATTTATAAAAGAATGATGCTTAGGATGAGGGAAGGGGAGAGGAGAGAGAGAGAATGATGAGGGGTGATGTTTAGGAGGAGGGGGATAAGGGAAGGAAAGAGTAGAGAGTGTGAGTGTGCATGCACACATATGTGCGCGATTGTGTCCATGTGAGTGTAGATCTGTGTGGTTTCTGTAGATCTGTGTGGTTTCTGCAGATCTGTGTGGTTTCTGCAGATCTGTGTGGTTTCTGCAGATCAGTGTGGTTTCTGCAGATCTGTGTGGATTCTGTAGATCTGTGTGGTTTCTGCAGATCCGTGTGGTTTCTGCAGATCTGTGTGGTTTCTGCAGATCTGTGTGGTTTCTGCAGATCTGTGTGAGAGAAGACAAAAGTAGCAGTCACGTGGTGGGTACGTGACTTCTCCCAGAGTGCAAAGAACTAGAAACAAACCAACAATACTATTAGGCAGATAGAGCTCTAAGACAATGTGGGAGTTTTCTAGTAATGAACTCCTTGGCTAATAAACCTTCACTTTGTGTAAGAGAGAGAAACCAGCGGGTGTGACAGCGTTCATTTTGGTTGTCTTTATTTGTAATTATTTTAAAGTACCTTGCAGATTAGGTCACCCCAAATGTGACCCGCGCAATGAAGTGTCTCTTTATCTTCATCTCTCTCTCTCTCTCTCTCTCTCTCTCCCCCCTCTCTGCAAAAACGAGTCAAGGGAATTCCGTAGTCTGCTCTTAAATTGCATAATTAAATTGCATATAGGAACAAAAACTCAGGAGTTGGACTAACTATTTTTAGCCACCAAACTATTAATCTCAGAACAACTTAAGTACCCAGCGGCCGAGTTATTAATGGACCAGGGCTTCCAGAAGAGGCCAGTGGGGCTCAGATGTAACCCGCTCTGCAGGCCTCCCACCTGGGCCCCTCTTCACCTCTCCACCTCTCTACCATAAATCTAGCGGAGCGTGAGCCGGCAACTGTAGGTTTGGTGGCATCAATATCTCAGGTGCCTCTTACCACCGATGTTTCCTTGAGCCAGAAACTTAACTCCCTAAACTGTTCATTGGGCGCCGAGTTCAAGCAAGGCCAGGCCACCCTTGTTGTGCATGTCTCCAAGGACAACGTGCAGTCCCCTTTGTGTGGTTGCTCCCACGAGGAGGTAATACCGCCACAAGAACGAGGTTGAAACGGTGAAATCATTCGTAAGTTAGATCCTGACATACCAGCAGCTCTGAATGAGAGCTGTGTTTTTGTTTCTCTTTTCTGTGGACACACAGATGAATTAGAGATCCAAGGACATCCTACTGGAGTCGTGAGCAGCCTGCTTCGCCATGCTTAGATCTACAGCGTCGGCCTCTATTAAAACATCTATGGCTGTGCACGGCGCAGTTCTTCCTCTGTGTTCATACGCTCTTTATCAAATCAGCACAGAAGTCCCCCCACAGTGTGTTAGAGGCTGACAATGGGCTCAGCAGAGTAATACCCAGAAGCACCCTCTTCAAGTGCAGGAAATGTAGCGTCTGATTGTGTAGCATGGATGCCTTAAGCCCATGAGCTTTAGCTCGTAGTGTAGGAGCCGTGTTTTGGAAGAGGGGGAAAACAGAGGGAGGGAAGGAGGGGGGATAACAGAAAGAGAAAGAGAGAAGGACCTGGGGGGTGAAGTACTGTAACAATGCAGCAACAACAGTCTCTCTCTCTCTCTTTCTTCTTTACGTTCAACTGTCCCCCCTTTCTTTACTCTCTTTGTTTTGGAGCTTCTTCTGTCTCACTGTGTGGGTTCCATGGCGACATCAGAATCAATGCTGAGTCACCGTTGTTACCCTTCCCTGCTGTCTCTCTCTCTCTCTCTGTCTCTCTCTCTGTCTCTCTATCTCTCACGCTCTCTCTCTCTGAAGTCAGCGATGTATCACTCCCCCAGTGGCATCAGTTCAGCTAATCCTAGGGTATGGCAAAGTGGGACATTTGTTGGAATTTGAAGTAAATTTACTGCACCTCAACACAACTTAAAAATATCAAAATCCTATGTGGAGAAGGGCAACAACAACAACAAAAAGATCCCAGCCATGAATTATCACCGCAGCATTAGGTTTAAAGTCTGTGGAACGGCACATACAATGTCAACCACTACAACCTCATCCTAAATTGACTCATTTACTTGTGGAACTGCGCACACAGTGGAAATAAATGCATAATACACACTATCAAGTCACAACCAGGCCGACGTCCAGTGGCCACGTCCATAAGGGCTGTGTGAGTTTCAGGTTTGAGGAAATGGCACCTTTATAATAAAGGACTGCATGCATCTGTCCTCGCCTTTGCAGGCTAATGTAAGAGCTAATGTGATGAGTCGATTGAATCGTCATCATTTAGGTTCATAATATAACTCAATCACTGTTCGCAAAATAGACAATTCTGAACAACACATGACATAGTCCGGTACGTTTCTTATTTGTGCAGGAATAATGTGGAGGTTTATGAACTCATTTTATGCAATTCTACTACACTTTATATGACTGGAGACACTAGCGACGTCTTTTTTTATTACGACAGAAATGACTAGCCTACCCTGCCGACACTTACAAACAGACCTGTGCAAACGTCCTTGTCTTGAATTCAACCATCTAATCTAGGCCTAGGAAAAGGAGAAACACAAACTGTGCAATAAGACGTCCATCTAGCCTGGAGGAGGGAGTTACTGTCCCCCAGAAGAACCTTCCCAGTGGTTCTGATCCAACCATAAAGACAGTGGATGCCCTCGCCTGTGGTACTGCTGATGTGTTCTGCTGGTGCCGTTAAGATAGTAAGATGCCAGGTCTCTTTTGGAAAAGAGATGTTATTTCAATGAGAAAAACCTGTATAAATCAAGGTAAAATAAAAAAAAAGAGAGGCTACTGTTCGCTTAGTTGGGAGTCGAGAAGTTTGGTAGAGACAGATGAGTATTTTCTTTGTCTTCTCTTTCCACAATAGCCATTTGCTTTCTAAATATTTTTTCCTACGATTGTTAAAAAAAAAATATATATATATATATATATATATATATATATACACAGTGCCTTGCGAAAGTATTCGGCCCCCTTGAACTTTGCGACCTTTTGCCACATTTCAGGCTTCAAACATAAAGATATAAAACTGTATTTTTTTGTGAAGAATCAACAACAAGTGGGACACAATCATGAAGTGGAACGACATTTATTGGATATTTCAAACTTTTTTAACAAATCAAAAACTGAAAAATTGGGCGTGCAAAATTATTCAGCCCCTTTTCTTTCAGTGCAGCAAACTCTCTCCAGAAGTTCAGTAAGGATCTCTGAATGATCCAATGTTGACCTAAATGACTAATGATGATAAATACAATCCACCTGTGTGTAATCAAGTCTCCGTATAAATGCACCTGCACTGTGATAGTCTCAGAGGTCCGTTAAAAGCGCATGAAGAACAAGGAACACACCAGGCAGGTCCGAGATACTGTTGTGAAGAAGTTTAAAGCCGGATTTGGATACAAAAAGATTTCCCAAGCTTTAAACATCCCAAGGAGCACTGTGCAAGCGATAATATTGAAATGGAAGGAGTATCAGACCACTGCAAATCTACCAAGACCTGGCCGTCCCTCTAAACTTTCAGCTCATACAAGGAGAAGACTGATCAGAGATGCAGCCAAGAGGCCCATGATCACTCTGGATGAACTGCAGAGATCTACAGCTGAGGTGGGAGACTCTGTCCATAGGACAACAATCAGTCGTATATTGCACAAATCTGGCCTTTATGGAAGAGTGGTAAGAAGAAAGCCATTTCTTAAAGATATCCATAAAAAGTGTCGGTCAAAGTTTGCCACAAGCCACCTGGGAGACACACCAAACATGTGGAAGAAGGTGCTCTGGTCAGATGAAACCAAAATTGAACTTTTTGGCAACAATGCAAAACTGCTGTTCACAAATGCTCTCAATCCAACCTCACTGAGCTCGAGCTGTTTTGCAAGGAGGAATGGGAAAAAATGTCAGTCTCTCGATGTGCAAAACTGATAGAGACATACCCCAAGCGACTTACAGCTGTAATCGCAGCAAAAGGTGGCGCTACAAAGTATTAACTTAAGGGGGCTGAATAATTTTGCACGCCCAATTTTTCAGTTTTTGATTTGTTAAAAAAGTTTGAAATATCCAATAAATGTCGTTCCACTTCATGATTGTGTCCCACTTGTTGTTGATTCTTCACAAAAAAATACAGTTTTATATCTTTATGTTTGAAGCCTGAAATGTGGCAAAAGGTCGCAAAGTTCAAGGGGGCCGAATACTTTCGCAAGGCACTGTATATATATATATATATATATATATATATATATATATAGCGAATAGCCTAGGTCTATTTAACTGCTTTTCACTGACAGCTGCAAATCAACAATCAGCTATTCGGTAGGCTATTTTCTGCCCTCGCTGCCCAAATTGCATGCTTAAAACAATCCACAGCACATTTTTAAAAGATGCGAATGATCCTCTGTGGCCAAATCATGCTCTCTGGTGTAGTATGGTGAATGATTTGATTTATTTCTGTGTAGGCACGAGTAATTATACAGCACATTTTGGCAGATTGGTATTCAATTTACTTTAAGGGGAAGTGTATATTCCCCGAGCCAATTGGACGCGTCGCCTATGCTGACATCAGTATGAACGTTACCGGTGCATGAAACAGCTGGCTGTGAAGCTTACAAGGCCAAGTACAAACGCCGACATTAAATTCAAAGCAATTGGCCAGGCTGGCAGCACTACCCCACCCCCCAGGCACCGTAAGGGTCCTGTGTGTGTGTGTGTGCTCGTTTTTGTGTGTGCGCATCCTTCCGGAGTGTGGAGTTGATGACCCCAGGGAACAGCACCTGTCATGGCAGTTGGTCTCCTTCTCTCTTTCATTTCAGCAGGGTTCTGACGATATCGACACCTCTAACCTGACGAGATGTGACTGTTCCAGGTCTGTGGGACCCCAGAGATGACATGGCACTCTTTGAAAAGCCCACGTCCCTCCTCCTCTTACCTGTCTGACAGTCCCATTAACAGACAGTCAGAAAGCTGCAGGGCCCCGTTTGAAACTGCAGTTGTGTGCACTTCAAAGACCTAGTACTGTACAGTAACGTATGGAAAGTTACTTTGAGGTCAGGCCCACTCAAATCTGGCCTCCAACTAAAATATCTACCTTTGTTTCTCGACCTAAGCTAATAGGTTTACGGTGAAACCAGAAAGAGATATATTTGTGTCCTCTAGAGTGATGAGGATAAATGCAGAGCTTTCAGGACAGTCTTGTTTGTACATGGAACATTTCTCTCTGAATGCTGCTGTAGTAAGATGGATGGTCGGGGAGATTGTTCCATCTGTTGACCTTAGAAGTCATGAAGAATTATGAGGCTTTGCTTCGTGTGTGTGTGTGTGTGTGTGTGTGTGTGTGTGTGTGTGTGTGTGTGTGTGTGTGTGTTGTTGTTGTTTTTTTAAACCTCTCGCACTTGCAGATAAGTCTGTTGTCCTTTCTTCTTTGACAGTAGTTCAACATGCATGTAGTGAAATACACACACACACATGTACATGTATGTGGTACACACAGCACACACACATTGAATTCACACACACAAATACACACACTTTGTACTTGTAAACTTCTGAGTACACACACATATACATACTGTACACTATATAGTGCATTCGGAAAGTTTTCAGACCCCTTGACTTTTTCCACATTTTGTTACACTACAGGCTTTTTTTTCCTAGTCAATCTAAAGTTTTAACAGTGCATTTCACTGTATCAACAGTAAAAAACTGAAATATCACATTTGCATAAGTATTCAGACCCTTGACTCGGTAGTTTGTTGAAGCTTTGACAGCATTTACAGCCACAAGTCTTCTTGGGTATGACGGTACAAGCTTGGCACATCTGTACAGTATTTGGGGAGTTTCTCCCATTCTTCTCTGCAGATCCTATCAAGTTCTGTCAGGTTGAATGGGGAGCATCATTCCATAGCTATTTTCAGGTCTTTCCAGAGATGTTCGATCGGGTTAAAGTCTGGGCTCTGGCTGGGCCACTCAAGGACATTCAGAGACTTGTCCCGAAGCCACTCCTGCGTTGTCTTGGCTGTGTGCTTAGGATCGTTGTCCTATTGGAAGGTAAACTTTCACCCCAGTCTGAGGTCCTGAGCACTCTGGAGCAGGTTTTCTCATGGTCTGAGAGTCCTTAAGGTGCCTTTTGTCAAACTTCAAGCGGGCTGTCATGTGCCTTTTACTGAGGAGTGGCTTCCTTTTGGTCACTCTACCATAAACAGCTGATTGGTGGTGCTGCGGAGATGGTTGTTCTTCTGGAAGGTTCTCCCATCTCCACAGAGGTACTCTGTGGAACCTCCCCGACCAAGGCCCTTCTCTCCCGATTGCTCAGTTTGGCTGGGCGGCCAGCTCTAGGAAGAGTCTTGGAGGTTCCAAACTTCTTACATTTAAGAATGATGGAGGCCACTGTGTTCTTGGGGACCTTCAATGCTGCAGAAATGTTTTGGTACCCTTCCCCAGATCTACGTTGGAGCTCTACGGACAATTCCTTTGACCTCAAGGCTTGGTTTTTGCTCTGACGTGCACTGTCAACTGTGGGACCTTACATAGACAGGTGTGTGCTTTTCCAAATCATGTCCAATCAATTTAATTTACCACGTGGTTGTAGAAACATCTTAAGGAGCTCAATTTTGAGTTTCATAGCAAAGGGTCTGAATGCTTATGTAAATAAGGTATTTCAGTTTTAGATTATTAATAAATATGCACAAAAATAAATTGACCCGTTTTCGCTTTTGTCATGATGGGGTATTGTGTGTAGATTGATGAGGAAAATAGATAACTTTAATTCATTTTTGAACAAGGCTGTAACGGAACAAAATGTGGAAAAAAGTGAAGGGGTGTGAATACTGTACGAATGCACTGTACACACAAATATGTGGACACCCCTTCAAATTAGTGGATTCGGCTATTTCAGCCAAGCCCATTGCTGACAGGTGTAAAAAAAAACATGCAATTTCCACAGACAAACATTGGCAGTAGGATGGCTTTACTGAAGAGCTCAGTGATAGGATGCCACCTTCATAGGATGCCACCTTTCCAACAAGTCAGTTCGTTACATTTCTGCCCTGCTAGAGCTGAAGTCGTAACATTTAGGAGAAACAATTGCTCCTCTTCGAAGTGGTCGGCCATACAAGCTCACAGAATGGAACCGCTGTGTGCTGAAGCGCGTAAAAAAACGTAAAAATAGTCTGTCCTTGGTTGCAATACTCATTGCCGAGTTCCAAACTACCTCTGGAAGCAGCGTCAGCACAAGAACTGTTTGTCGGGAGCTTCATGAAATGGGTTCCATGGCCAAGCAGCCGCACACAAGCCTAAGATCACCATGCGCAATGCCAAGTGTCGGCTGAAGTGGTGTAAAGCTCGCCGCCATTGAACTCTGGAGCAGTGGAAACGCTTTCTCTGGAGTGATGAATCACACTTCACCATCTGGCAGTGTGATGGACAAATCTGGATTTGGAGGATGTCAGGAGAACGCTACCTGCCCCAATCCATAGTGTCAACTGTAAGGTTTGGTGGAGGGGGAATAATGGCCTGGGGCTGTTTTTCATGTTTTTCTGTTTTCCAGTGAAGGGAAATCTTAACGCTACAGCATACAATGACAATTCTAGACCAAGGGGGGGGAAACTCCAGACCTCAGGGGTCTGATTGGTGTCACACTTTTTCTCCATCCCAAGCAAACACAGCTGATTAATCAAATTGCGTTCTAAACTGAAGATCATGATTAGTTGATTATTGGAGTCAGGTGTGTTAGCTGGGGCTGGGCAAACAGTGTGACACCAATCAGGAATTGTCCACCCCAGTTCTAGATGATTCTGTGCTTCCAATTTTGTGGCAACAGTTTGGGGAAGGCCCTTGCTTTTTCAGCATGACAATTCCCCCGTGCACAAAGCGAGGTCCATACAGAAATGGTTTGTCAAGATTGATGTGGAAGAACTTGACTGGCCTGTACAGAGCCCTGACCTAAACTCCATCAAACACCTTTGGGATGAATTGGAATGCCGACTGCAAGCCATGCCTAATCGTCCAACATCAGTGCCCGACCTCACTAATGCTCGTAGCTGAATGGGAGCAAGTCCCGACCGCAATGTTCCAAGATCTAGTGGAACACCTTCCCAGAAGAGTGGAGGCTGTTATAGCAGGAAAGGGGGGACCAACATATTCATGCCTATGATTTTGAGATGTTCGACAAGCAGGTGTCCACATACTTCTGGTCATTCAGCGTAGTTTGGCAGGGTTTCAAGCGTGTGTGTGTGTGTGTGTGTGTGTGTTTGACCCAGCAATATAGGCAAAAATGCTTAACCTCCATCGCTATTAGATTTTTACAGTTTCCCAATTAGTGTCTTGAAAAACAGAACACTCGTCTTCGTGTGGGTGTAGCCTGTAGTAATGACAGGCTAAAGAGACCATTTATTTTGTGCTCAAAATGTCTCTCCTCTCCCCTGCTGTTATGGTACGTCTGGGATCAGGGAAACAATGGGGACTCACTTCGTCTGGTTTGCAGCCATGAGATGAACTGGAAACAAGTTAAATGGCTATTGAATGGCCACGTATCTTTTTTTTTGGTCCACTGCAGTTGTAGATGAAATACTCACTGGATGGATGGACGCAGTGCCTTCACACCCCTCGCTCTCTGATCGTTATTTCACCTCTTCTTTTTCATCACTTAAACTGTGGTTTCATTCACCGCATGTACAGTAGTACTTTACTCGTTCTATATCTTACACACATTGATTCAGAACTATTGATCTTTTGATATACTGAGCAAACACAAACTCCTTCCTGAACGCACCTATTAGCCGTCACACCTCGCTACTACATAACAATGTCTACTCCTCCCAACAATTCATCTCTCTTTTCTAAATGTCCCCGCTGTAATGGCATTAAACGGTGCCAATATTGTCTTCTGTGTGTGATCGATTTAAGTGTAATTTGCACGGGCAGGTATACCCCAGACATTTAGTTTGCAATATGCGCCAATATTGTTATTCTACTTAGCATGCTACGCTAACACTCTGGATGCATCCCGAGTGGTACCCTATTCCCTTTATAGTGCACTACTTTACTTTATGGGTCCTGTAGGGAATAGGGTGCCAGTTGGGATGTATACTCTGTTAATTTAAAGCGGCTATCCTGCAGACAGAATTAGAAGTCCAATTCCCGTCTCCTACCGCTATCTGTGTAATGATTAATTAGAGTGTATTTCCCAAGGGTGCAATAACTCACCCCCACAGTGTGTGATGTGAAAGCAGCCCCGTAATATTACACCATCTGATTGGGTCTATAAATGTCATGGAGCAGTCAGCGCAACGCAAGGCATGGCTCAGAGTAGAATGGCTCGTCTATGCAGTATATCCTCAACAGACGTACGGCAATACACTGTGCATATAGCCTTAAAACAAACACCAATGCTCATAAACAAGACAAACATAGCCTCTCACTGTAAATATGACACCTTGATTGCGCAAGCACGCACCTATGCGAGCACACACCAGAACGCGCCCCCCACGCATCTTCCTGAACGCGCCCCCTACGAGTCTTCCTGCGACAATGCAGCTCGCCATTGTGTGTGTGTGTTTTGTAAAGTGGGTTAAGAATGCTAACTGAAGGTCAGTAGAGCTTTAAACCAAACAAAGCGCCGCACAGTCAGACAGCAAAGGTTAATTTGACATATGAGGACAACACACCACACTTTTCTCCCCACAGTCCCCCATCCCTTCTCCTCTTTTTTTACATCCTTTCTACTCTTCCCTCCATCTTTTCTCCTCGTCTCCCCAGTCCTTTATCTTATTTTCTTGTGCTTTCTCAATCCCTACTTTCTCCGCTTCCCAGACTGGAGAGATGACGTGGGTTGACTCACGGTTTCAAAAGGCACCCAGGGGCCCTCTCTGCAGCCCAGAGTCATCACTTTTCACTGACAAAACGTTAGATACAATAGTGTTGTTATCTATCATGACATGTAGAAAAACAATGGCCGAAAGTATCTTGGTACAGGAGAATGAAACACAATGGGATTAAAACCTAATTTGATGTCCACTGAGGCGCTAGCTAATTGAGCTGTTTGCTAACAATTTATCATGTTTAATCAAAACATCTAATTTTATTTGTCACAATCACCGAATACAACTGGTGTAGACTTAACCGTGAAATGCTTGCTTACAAGCCCTTCCCAAAACAAATCAAATTTAATTATATAGCCCTTCTTACATCAGCTGATATCTCAAAGTGCTGTACAGAAACCCAGCCTAAAACCCCAAACAGCAAGCAATGCAGGTGTAGAAGCACGGTGGCTCGGAAAACTCCCAAGAAAGGCCAAAACCTAGGAAGAAACCTAGAGAGGATTCAGGCTATGAGGGGTGGCCAGTCCTCTTCTGGCTGTGCCGGGTGGAGATTATAACAGAACATGGCCAAGATGTTCAAATGTTCATAAATGACCAGCATGGTCAAATAATAATAATCACAGTAGTTGCCGAGTGTGCAGCAAGTCAGCACCTCAGGAGTAAATGTCAGTTGGCTTTTCATAGCCGATCATTAAGAGTATCTCTACCGTTCCTGCTGTCTCTAGAGAGTTGAAAACAGCAGGTCTGGGACAGGTAGCACGTCAGGTGAACAGGTCAGGGTTCCACAGCCGCAGGCAGAACAGTTGAAACTGGAGCAGCAGCACGGCCAGGTGGACTGGGGACAGCAAGGATTCATCATGCCAGGTAGTCCTGAGGCATGGTCCTAGGGCTCAGGTCCTCCGAGAGAGAGACAGAAAGAGAGAATTAGAGAGAGCATACTTAAATTCACACAGGACACCAGGTAAGACAGAATAAGTACTGTAGGTATAACAAACTGACCCTAGCCGCCCGACACAAACTACTGCAGCATAAATACTGGAGGCTGAGATAGGAGGGGTCAGGAGACACTGTGGCCCCATCCGATGATACCCCCGGACAGGGCCAAACAGGAAGGATATAACCCCACTTTGCCAAAGCACAGCCCCCACACCACTAGAGGGATATCTTCAACCACCAACTTACCATCCTGAGACAAGGCCGAGTATAGCCCACAAAGATCTCCGCCACGGCACAACCCAAGGGGGGGGGGGCGCCAACCCAGACAGGAAGATCACGTCAGTGACTCAACCCACTCAAGTGACGCACCACTCCTAGGGACGGCATGAAAGAGCACCAGTAAGCCAGTGATAGGGTTAGAGGCAGAGAATCCCAGTGGAGAGAGGGGAACCGGCCAGGCAAAGACAGTAAGGACGGTTCGTTGCTCCAGAGCCTTTCCGTTCACCTTCACACTCCTGGGCCAGACTACACTCAATCATATGACCCACTGAAGAGATGAGTCTTCAGTAAAGACTTAAAGGTTGAGACCGAGTCTGCGTCTCTCACATGGGTAGGCAGACCATTCCATAAAAATGGAGCTCTATAGGAGAAAGCTCTGCCTCCAGCTGTTTGCTTAGAAATCCTAGGGACAATTAGGAGGCCTGCTTTTGTGACCGTAGCGTACATGCTGGCATGTACGGCAGGACCAAATCGGGAAGATAGGTTGGAGCAAGCCCATGTAATGTTTTGTAGGTTAACAGTAAAACCTTGAAATCAGCCCTTGCCTTAACAGGAAGCCAGTGTAGGGAGGCTAGCACTGGAGTAATATGATCAAATTTTTTGGTTCTAGTCGGGATTCTAGCAGCCGTATTTAGCACTAACTGAAGTTTATTTAGTGCTTTATCCGGGTAGCCAGAAAGTAGAGCATTGCAGTAGTCTTACCTAGAAGTAACAAAAGCATGGATATATTTTTCTGCATCATTTTTGGACAGAAAGTTTCTGATTTTTGCAATGTTACGTAGATGGAAAAATGCTGTCCTTGAAACAGTCTTGATATGTTCGTCAAAAGAGACATCAGGGTACAGAGTAATACAGAGGTCCTTCACAGTTTTATTTGAGAAGACTGTACAACCATCAAGATTAATTGTCAGATTCAACAGAAGATCTCTTTGTTTCTCGGGACCTAGAACAAGCATCTCTGTTTTGTCCGAGTTTAAAAAAAGAAAGTTTGCAGCCATACACTTCCTTATGTCTGAAACACAGGCTTCTAGCGAGGGCAATTTTGTGGCTTCACCATGTTTCATTGAAATGTGTGTCATCCGCCTAGCAGTGAAAGTTAACATTATGTTTTCAAATGACATCCCCAAAAGGTAAAATATATAGTGAAAACAATAGTGGTCCTAAAACGGAACCTTGAGGAATACCAAAATGTACAGTTGATTTGTCAGAGGACAAACCATTCACAGAGACAAACTGATATCTTTCCGACAGATAAGATCTAAACCAGGCCAGAACTTGTCCGTGTAGACCAATTTGGGTTTCCAATCTCTCCAAAAGAATGTGGTGATCGATGGTATCAAAAGCAGCACTAAGGTCTAGGAGCACGAGGACAGATGCAGAGCCTCGGTCTGACGCCAATAAAAGGTAATTTACCACCTTCACAAGTGCAGTCTCAGTGCTATGATGGGGTCTAAAACCAGACTAAAACCCAACAATGCAGTTAATAATAATATATATTTTTTAAATGTTTCACGAGGAATGAAACACACAATGATATGTACATGAACGCAGGGTATGTGTGTATGCATGTGATGCATGTGTTTTTGGTGTGTGTGTGTTTGCGGATGTGAATATGGGAGGGAGGGAGGGAGGGAGGTAGATAGGTTGGTAGGTAGTGTGCATAGGGTCAGTGCAGACAGTCAGGGTAACCATTAATTAACTACTTAGAGTCTTTAGCCATTTTTGGGGTCTTCTACTGACACTGCCTGATATAGAGGTCCTGGATGGCAGGGAGCTCGGCCCCAGTGATGTACTGGGCTGTCCACACCACCCTCTGTAGCGCTTTGTAGTCGGGGGCAGTGCATTTGCCATACCAAGCGATGATGCAGCCAGTCAAGATGCTCTCGATTGTGCAGCTGTAGAACGTTTTGAGGATCCGAGGGCCCCATGACAAATCTTTTCAGCCTCCTGAGGGGGAAGAGGCGCTGCCGTGCCCCCTTCATGACTGTGAGGGTGTGTGTGGACCATGTTAAGTTCTTAGTGATGTGGACACCAAGGAAGTTGAAGCTCTCAATCCGCTCCACTACAGCCCTGTCGACACGGAGGGGGGCGTGCTCTCCCCCCTTTCTCCTGTAGTCCACGATCAGCTCCTTGGTTTTGCTGACGTTGAGGGAGAGGTTGTTGTTCTGGCACCGCACTGGCAGGTCTCTGACTTCCTTCCTGTATGCTGGACCTAGTTGCAAAGGAAGGGATTCAGTCCCGGGGTCCCTGGCTTGGTGATGAGCTTGGATATAGGACTCTGGTGTAGTCTATGAACAGCATTCTCAAGCATTTATTTCCCCTCTTGAGAGAGGGCAGTGTGAAATGCAATTGAGATTGCGTCATCTGTGGGTCTGTTGGGGGCGATATGCGAATTGGAGTGGGTCCAGGGTGTCTGGGTAGATGGTGTTGATGTGTGTCATGACCAGCCTCTCAAAGCACTTCATAACTACAGATGTGAGCGCTACAGGGTTGTTAGTCATTTAGGCAGGTCACCTTGGAGCTCTTGTGTACCACTACTACTAGTGTGTTTTTCTACGTCTTCTGTTCTGTCCTCATCTCCTCTGTCTCTCGTGTGTCCTAGTCATTTAGCCACACGCCAGCAGGAGAAATTACTCTGCCAACTACCCCCAAAAAAGGAGGAGAAACAGATCCTAGATCAGTACTCCTACTCCGAGAGGCTTTGTGGATACAGGCCTATTAGGTCTCATTGCTTCGCTTAACTCACAAGTCAAATCCCAATTCCTTCCTTTGCATTTTTCAGTACCTCTTGACTGTTGGAAATTGCTTTGGAAACAGAGAGGAGTTGGATGAACCTTTACCTGAAAACCTTCTTTAACACCACTAGAATAATACAGTACTAATGAATTGGAAGTGTAGTGCTTTTCCAAGTGAAATCAATTGCCTGTATTGCCTTACCTTGTAAGGACACCAACTCCCCTGCAAGTCCTCCACAACCAATGGAAAATTGGTGTTAAATGATCTCTAGGTAAACTAAACAAAGAATATTACAGTACCAAACAACCCTGTATAAAGTCACATCCCATGTTTTGAATGAGTGCGGTGTCTCAGGAGGTCCATACAGCAGCAGAGATGTCTCAGTTTTGAAGGGGAGAAATGCAGGGGGTAATACTAGGGGTTCCAGTGGTGTCGTCTTGTGAACCCTCTGAACTAATGTTTACAATTACGGAGTTAGCGAATCGGAGAGCCGCGGCGAGATTGCATATTAAACGATGCAGAGATGGGAAGACTCAGGCTTTTGTATGGAGAATGTGTTTACTCAGCAAACAGATTTTAATTGGGAAAATACTTTTTCCAGCTGCTCTTGGTGTGTGTGTGTGTGTGTCTCAGTGTGTGTGTCTCAGTGTGTGTGTGTGTATACACCCTGCAATATCCACAACAGCTTCATTAATAAGTAAAAACCCTAGTTCGGAGAGAGAGCTAATGGGGTCTGCATGTCTTAGTGAACCATCTTGAACATTCCCACCAACCATACACTCCTCCAAATGGACCTGCCAGCCTCTCTGGAAGTGGCAGTTACCATGTATGCGTCCCAAATGACCCCCTAATCCCTATAAAGTGCTCTTCTTTTGACCAGAGCCATATGGGCCCTATATACTGTCGTGCCATTTGGGACACAGACCTTCTCTCTAATTTCTCTCCTAATTGATCCTGATGAAGCCAGCATGCAGAGATGAGCAGGATGGGCTTTTTATATCAGCTCTGGGGAAGTATAGACAAAGTGTTAGGAAACTCAGACTGAGGTACAAAAGGTATTGATGTGGACAGAGAGGCTTCTGATGAAGCCACATACAGCAGATCAATAGGACAGTTACAGTATTGGCCTAATGGATGGAAAGCTCTGTGTGTGTGTGTGTGTGTGTGTGTGTGTGTGTGTGTGTGTGTGTGTGTGTGTGGCCCTGTTGCAACTGTACAGCAGTTGATAAAACATGTAAGAGGACTAATGGAGAATGTTATTAAATTGGTATATTTAATTAATTAGGCTATGTCTACTCTTGCTTAATGGTCAAATAATAGCTGAAGGATATGTGCGTGGGTAGGTGAGGTGAGGTGTGTGTGTGTGCGTGTGTGCGCGTGCACATACGTACGTATACAATACTTTGCCCCCTGATGGCTGGATTCTGAGTGTGTGAAGCTTTTCAGGTTTTGATGATTTCTGTGATTATTCCCCTTTTTAAAGGACCACTGTCACTCTGTGTGGATGTCAGGTCTGAGAGGAATATAAGGCTAAGTGATGCTCCAATGCTCCACTCTTCATGCACCATGTTCCTCTCTCTCTCTCTCTTTCCCCATCTCTCTCAATCACTCCCTCTCTCCCTCTCCTCTCCTTCCTTTCTCTCCCTCCCCTCTGCCCCCCGTGATTGGGGAGCGATTACAGAACGGGGCAGCTGCACTTTGTCACCATGGCCACCAAGTCCCCGGGCTGTCAGGCAGAGCTAGTCTGGCCCGTATGGGGACACCCCACTGACAGGGTCCAGCATGAGGAAAGAGAAGGGGAGAGAATGGAATTGATTGAAGGGAAAGGCACAGGTATATGAGTCAAAGGAGGGAGAATGGAAAAGTAAGGAGGGAGATTGGGTATAGAGAGGGTAAGTGTAGTGAGATAAAACAGGGTCTTTCTCAGTGTTTCTTCATTAGTCCTTCATGGAAGAGTATTTCAGTGTGTTCCACTTCTCCTCTCTTCAGTCAGTACAGGACAGCTTGAGGTGGTTAAGTTAGAGATAAACCCTTTCCTCAGTGTTTAATTCAAAAGTAATTATTCCACCGTAGTTATCTCTCTTATTGCTTTCTGTGTTGGGCACAATTAATTAAGTACTTAACTGCCTTACCTAACAGTTAATGCCACAAGGAATGACAATAAGTAGAGTTTGTATCAAGCCCAGTTTGAATGGCCTTGTACTGTAATTACTTCACCGGCTTCTCCGATAATGTGACATCCTTTTGACTTTCAAATAACTTTGTGTCGCACCCAAAAACATCCCCATACATTATTTGCCCTTCAATAACCTGGTGTCCCACCCAAGAAATCCCTGACACATTTTTCCATTGAATCTTTATTTACACAGGCTAGTCTTATTGAGATAAAAAAAAAAAATATTTTGTAAGAGACACCAAGCTATTCATTTTTCCTTTGAAAGTCCCCCGACACTCAAACTGCCCAGCAGAGTGACTCTATGGCTTCCTAGCTAGCTGTGCCAGTTGTCACAGCCAATCATTGGCTCCGGCCGGACTCTCATTTGCTGCCACTGAGGTGGTTTCAGAAGTATTAGGGTTCCCAGTAGAAGTAGACTCACTGCTACTGTGTGTGTTTGACCGAGGAGAATAGAGAAGGGGGAGTGAGAGGCGAGTCTCTGACAGAATAGTGTTACTTTTCTTACGGACTGAAAACAGACTTTTCTCACAAGGCGGAATTAATTGTTTCATTTCTCTCTCTCTCTCTCTCGCTCTTTCTAACTCTGTTATCGCTCTCTCACTCTCTTTCTCCTTCAACTGAATAGTGTATTTTTTTCAGGTTTAGATCAGAGGTATCTAAACACGGACTACAAACCATCTCCCCCTGTCCCTCTCCCGTTGAGGCATTCACTCTACAAGGCGCTGAGAAAGCGTTCCACAGGAATGCTGGCCCATGTTGACTCCAACGCTTCCCACAGTCAAGCTGGCTGGATGTCTTTTGGGTTGTGAACCATTATTGATATACACAGGAAACTGTTGAGCAGCGTTGCAGTTCTTGACACTCAAACCGGTGCGCCTGGCACCTACTACCATACCCCGTTCAAAGGCACTTACATATTTTACCTTGCCCATTCACCCTCTGAACGGCACACATACACAATCCTTGTCTGAAGGCTTAAAAATCCTTCTTTAACCCGTCTCCTCCCCTTCATCTACACCGACTGAAGTGGATTTAACAAGTGACATCAATAAGGGATCATATCTTTCACCTGGATTCACCTGGTCAGTCTGTGTCATGGAAAGAGCAGGTGTTCATAATGTCTTGTACACTCACTGTATGTTTTGATAATTAGGTTGTGTGGGCCTGACACTGGAGCTGGCAGGTTCCGTCATTGAAGGAGTCATCTCCATGACAACTGCTGGAGTAACTTCATTACTGTTTTGTCTCTGAGCCAGATAAAGGTTGAGGTAATTGACCCATAATGGACTGACAGGCCAACAAAAGACAAATTCGACTTGGACTTTCCTCGTTCACACACACACACACACACACACACACACACACACACACTCACACACACACTCACACTCACACTCACACTCACTCACTCACTCACTCACTCACTCACTCAATCAATCAATCAATCAATCAATCAATCAATCAATCAATCTGCATCTGCTAATATAATGTCAACAGTTCCAAATTAGATTGTATAAATCAGACTGTCAAGTACTATTGGAAAAATCTCAACTCAATACAAAGCATCTTATTTTGCCACAAACCTACATTTATGTTCTAATTTAAGACATCAAGGATATAAGTGCGTCTTTATCAGCAGAATAAATAATTGCCCATCACATGTAAAATGTGTCTTACATGCCCAATAGCAGGTTAGTGGTTTCGTCATGAATCTTGTTCTGGGAGTGGTCACTATCTGACACAAAGTCATACAATCTGATTTGAAATCTAACCTTAACCCTAACCTTAACCATACTGCTAGCCATAATGCCTAACCCTAACCTTAAATTAAGACCAAAAAAGCTCATTTTAGTTTTCAGGAGTTTTTACAATATAACCAATTTTGACTTTGCAGCTGGCCTATCTAAGAGAATATCGCTCAGTGCTGCTTCCAGGACAAGACTCATGACAATAACAGGCAATCTGAGGTCCTCAGTATTCAGGTAACATAGAACAGAGAACATTACATATTTCAAAACGGCATGAGTTTGACATTTTATTGCCCATCACACGTATCTTTTAAGCCATGAACTCCTATTAGCGGTCTTGTCAGTTCAGTGGAACCATCTTTGATGAAGTACCGCGGTGCAATCTTTCATCTCCGTGATGAAGAACCAAGTTGTGCTTGCTGGCTAATAACGTTAATTGATGTATAAAGCCACCGACTGCAAAGGTGATGGGATTACTGTATGATACCAAGCATCCGTAAACACATAGGCAATAAACACATGACACAATCACTAATTGGGTTTTTAATCTCTTTGATGGATGATTATCATTGATAATTATACTGGGTTAGGTAGAAGATGGCTGCTCTCATTGAGATGCAGTACTAGAGGCACTATATGCCCAGTGTGTATTTCAGTTACGCAGCCCAGTTGCCTCATAGCTGGTGTGTTAGTGGGAAACTGGAGGGCTGTTGAGCCACTATGGGGTCCCATTCAAATGTGTAGTTATCTCTTGTTACGACTGGTAATTAATTGGTTTGATGGGTAGCCGGCCCAGCTGAGAAACTTCCAAAGCTAATTCCAGGCACTCCCTCCACAGTCCCCACTGCAGCTTGACAGCCCTGACCCATTCACTCTCTCTGGGGTACTGTTCTCCATTTCCTGGTTTGATGCAGTGCAGGTGTGACTGATAGAGATAGTTAGAGAGAGGCAGGGAGAGAAACCAGTTGCACCCATCTCTCCCCGGGAGGGGGGGCTCTCACATTCCTAAGGAGGAGATAGGTGGGAGTGACATTAGGATTTTTTCTATTTTTTCATTTAACCAGGCAGTCAGTTAAGAACAAATTATTATTTACAATGACAGCCTAGGAACAGTGGGTTAACTGCTTCGTTCAGGGGCAGAACGACAGACAGAAAAATAACAACTTTTTCTGTCAACCATATCACCTTGAATTCTATTCAAACTTGAATGTCCTTTTTTGTCTCATTGATAATGTAGAGGTAGCTAAGGACAGTGGCAACCTTGTCACACAGCATAGTTATAATTGTCACTCGACACTTGAAAATAAGCTATTCATGATTTTGTATTCATATTATCGTGACTAATTCTTGACAAAGCTCCATTTCATTGCACCTGTCTTAAAGGATAAACTCCTGTGGAGTCACCATCTGCATACAGGCATCAGCTTTTATTTGGGCAATTCTTTTCTGGATGCTTAACTTGCCATGTTTACTTCCACAATGTGCAGGGTTTTAAATTATTGAATTTTTTAAAAACATATTCTTCCTTGGATTTGTATTCAAGGTAAAACATATTACTTTTTTCTATGCATTTATTTCCCCTTATTCATAAAAATGTCTTCAGAAGCCCTCTGATCAAAGGCTTGTTTGTTTGTATTGACAAAAAATAAAAAAAGGATGTCCATAAAAAATACCAATTATATTGTCATATTATTATGTCGTTTTTCTTCTGAGAAAAAGGCACCACTTCGGGGACACACAATGCACTTGTGTGGCGTCCTCAACCGTGAAACACATTGTCTGTTTGTTTTTCAGTTACCTGAGCGTGTTTACATCGTCCGGATCACGCAAAGAGACGGTTCAAGGTCTCGATTCCTCCGTCTTTTTTTTTATCAAAGCACATCAAAAATTTAAGTCAAGGACCTTCAGGCTCTGGGCTTTTGAGAACACCCTAAATAGGAAACAACGGACAAGTAATATCATCTTGGTTATGTTGCAGAAAATCTTCAACAGTACTATCCAGGCAAAGAAAGACAGGGTTTGGGCCAATTCCGTTTCAATACAGTCAATGTAGGATGTATATTGGCATTTCCGCACACCTTCCTGAAATGACTGAATTGAAATGGAATTGAACACAGTCCTGATACTGTAAGTCTTAGATATCCAAATAGGTAACATGGTGATAGGACTTGCACTTTTCAAAATACAAACAATGAGATATCACCCTCTACCCCCCATGTAGGGGATAGGTTACCATTTGGGACGTAACCAACTTCGGAGGTCCAGAAAGGGTTCCACGGCTGTCTCAGCGTGATGTTGCCATGGCGATGCATCTGTGCTGCAATCAAGCTGCATAATCAAGAGCTTATAACGTGGTAAAAAAAAAGCTCTCTCGCTATCTCTCGTCCTCTCTCGCCCTCGCCATCTCTCTCGCACGCTCTCTCTCGTTCTCTCTCTCGCTCTCTCGTTCTCTCTCTCGCTCTCTCTCTCGCTCTCTCTCTCTTGCCCTCTCTCCCCCTCTCTATCTCCCTCTCTCTCTCCACACTCTGACTCAATCCCCACAGCTCACCGGAGAGTTTTTTTTTAATCCTCCATCCCTCTGTTATGTTTTCTATTAATCTCCTCATTTTCTCCTCCACTTTGTTAAAACTAAAATAGAGGCTGTCAATGGTTGCTATGGGGTTGGATCCTAAATGGCGCCCTATTCCCCACATACTGTAGTGCACTCCTGTTGACCAGAGCTGGTAGTAGGATGCCATTTGGGACTCATTCTGAATGTAGAGCTAACGGGGGGGCTTTGTAGACGGCCAACCACCGTTTCCTTCCACTAATTATCCACGCCTCTCTTGTAGCTTCTCTACAAGCTCTGTAAAAAGACTCTTGCGTTTTCAAAATAAGTAAATGGTATTGACTTTCTTTAAATAGACATATATTCTCTTCTTCTTTAATGATAGTGGATTTCTTTTTTTTTTTTTTTACTTTAATGATAGTGTATTCCATTAACCCTTTACTCTCGTGGGAATTGGCCTATATGGATGGGGCTACATTTAAATGTTTCTTATAGAAGACATATGAAATGCATAAGCATGGTAGCAATCAAAAGGGACAGTTTGAAGATCATGGGGAAAATTATTAGACCAAAAGTTGAGGACACAACAGTTCTCCAGACACAAGACTGAATCCAAACATTACGCTGTTGATTTTATGTGCATTTTACATTTACTGTACATTTCGTCGCATTTGTTGATAACGAAGTAGAAACATACTCTGGATACATTCAGTAACATGATAAGAATATTCCTGGACAATGTGGGGTAGGTGCAACATAAGAAACAAAATGACAAGGCTTTGAGAGAAAGGACTAACTGGTGTCTCCAAGCGCCCACACCCCTCTCCAAAGTGTACACACTTCCTAAATCATTTCAATGCACTTTTATGACTCAAAGAAGAGTATTCAACTATAAGTTGTTGTTTTTTCTGCCCTCCTAGCTGCTGTTGAGGAACTAGAGCAAGCAGACTTGTTGAACACTGCCCCGTATTCCCAGAATCACACTGTTGTTTACACATTTCCAAATCTGGTCAGGTGGGCATCATTTGAAAGTATGTTCTAATTGCCAACATGACTAGCTAAGTTATAAAATACGATCCTACAGTGGTTAGGCTTCCACAGGGCAATTCAGATAAACAGATTGCAATTTTGCTGCTCAGAGAAAGAAGTCATGCGTGTTGCAAATTCTCTTCACAACAGACAAACAGGTTCATTCTGTTCAGAACAACCCAGGGTTTGACGCCATGTCGTCTTGACATCAAACATAGCGATCATAACCGTTGACACTGTACATGAGTTTTATGATATGGAAATGTGACGTGCACATTTGGACTCGAGGGTGTTTGGCTTGTACGACATCAAAGCGGCATTTACTATCACTCCGACAACAAAACATTTGCAAAAGTTACCCAATTTAGCGGGAGGGATGGAGGGCAACTTCTTGTTGCGCGCGGTGCTCAGGTCCAGAACGGCTGTCAGTCAAAACCCATCCAGCGCTGTGAAGCGCAGAGCCAGGGCTCTGACGTCATGTATAGCATGCTGCTATACAGCCACCGTGTTCCAATTTAGGCGCTTATCCGTGTCCAAATCTGCCATTCTCAACCCGTATACAGGTGGGAGTGTAAAGGGCTATATGTAAAGCATCTGTTATTTAATCTAGCAGTGTGTTTTATTAAAACAATGTGACCTACAGCATCAGTACTTGACCAGGGGAGTCAGGGGAGTATTATGTTGTACTCAGGGGCTTCAGTGCCGTTTGAGTGTTATTCGTTTTTGTACGTACAGACATGCACACACACAAAGCACACACGCACAGAGAAACGTGACATTGTTTTTCATTGTAATGCGAATGTGCCTAAGTGATGAGTGGGTCTTTCTGTCATAAACTGCAGGTAAACTTTCACCAGAGTAGGCAATGTTCTTGTTCACTTTGGTGTGAAGCAGGATTTTATTGCTTCAATTACTCCTTAAGCACCCTATTCCCTATATAGTGCACTACTTTTTTTACCAGAGCTCTATGATTGATTTATTTTGCCCCCCCCAAGTTTCATTTACGAAATCTGTTCCCAGGTATTCCCAGGAATGGAAAGAGACACATAGTGTTTCAATGTAAAGCAGGTATGAAATTATTGTTATTTTCAAATACAATCTCTTTTTGAGTTTAATTGTGGTCAATTTGTAGTGTACAAATTATTATCATGATTTTTCGTCCCATCTACCCCCTGCTGTACAGGGTATAGGGTTCCGTTTGGCACACACCCACTCTTACATTGACTACAAACTGCACGCATCGTTTTTAATTGTCCAAATGCCTTTTTCCTAGACATGCAACAACCCCACCGCGACTGTATGTTTTCAACCCAGCCGCCAGCCACAAGGTATGACTCGGCGGTACGCAGTGCAACACCTATTCGATAGTCCATTTCTCCCTCAGCCCTCTGTGCGTGTGAGGGGGTGGGGGGGGGGCCTAATGATGTAAGAGAGGTGCGGTTAATAGCAACACGTCTTTGTGTGCACTAATAAAAGAAGAAGCAATTACCACATCCCAGAGATACATCTTTTTATAATGGCTAATTCCCTGCTCCCCAAGTTGCCAAACAAGACCGACGACACAAAATCCAGTTACATGCAAAATGTCATCTGTAATTTAGGGTCTCCACGTGTTGGCGAGGCCGTGTCTCTAAATTGCTTTAATACGATTACAATGTTTCAAGAGCAATTCTCTGGCAAACTAATTGAGGCCTTTTTAAGACGAAGGAAAAACAAGCTGTTTTGGAACCTGGGTTAGCTACGAGACGCACGCACACACATTCTCACAAATGCCAAAATGGCCCCTAGTGCTTTAGCTCCCGCTGCCGTTATTGTCCAGGAGAGAAAAAAAGACGAGGATAATATCATCAGCTGGTTCAGAATGGATGCAGTTTGGCCCCTTCCTGCGCATGGGGGAAAATGTCAGGCGAGATTGCTGCCAGCGTGCAGCCTGTCGTCGTGTGTGTGTATGAGGACGTTATTGCCTCTAAGGAACAGCAGACAGACTTTGCCGTGGCGGTGACTGACAACAGCCAATCAAAATGCATCTATAGACTCTCCGCTCTTGGTGCATGATGGGTAATAATGCACATGTGGTTGGCGGCTACCTGGTTGTTATTGAATGTCGTGTGTGTGTGTGTGTGTGTGTATATGTGTGTGTGTGTGTGTGTGTGTATATCAAGCGCATCTACAGGGAAGGTCATTATAGGAGCTTGGCTTCGTCCGCCAGTACTGTACCATTACCTGAGGGTGACTTCTCCCTCCTCCTCCTCCCTCTCCTTGCCCCAAAAAATCCCTCCTCTAAGTAGCAGTAGTGTCGTTGGCGGTGGTGGTCGGGCAGTGAGCTAGCTAAGTGATTGATTGTCAGGTAGAAATCCCATTCTTTAAATAGCCACGGTTAGCCATCAATCATATGGGCTGTCTCCTGGGGAAGGCACCGCGCCACCAGCACTGGCTCTCTCTGGCGTGCTTTTCTCCCTCTCTCTCTCTCTCTCTGTCTCTTTCTCTCTCTCTCTGTCTCTTTCTCTCTCTCTCTCTCTCTCTCTCTGTCTCTTTCTCTCTCTCTCTCTGTATCTCTCTCTCTCTCTCAGTATTTCTCTCTCTCTCTGTCTCTGTCTCTATCTCTCGCTCTCTCCCTGTCTCTCTCTGTCTCTCTCTCGCTCTCTCCCTGTCTCTCTCTCGCTCTCTCCCTGTCTCTCTCTCTCTCTCTCTCTCTCTCTCTCTCTCTCTCTCTCGCCCTCTCCCCGTCTCTCTATCTCTCTTTTTTCTCTATCTGTCTTTCAGTCACTTTCTCTCTCTGGAGGTACAGGGTCCAAGGCTGCCGCTGAATCACTACCTTATCAGGCCACTCACACCCCACGTGTGTGTGCAGAGGCTCTGGGACACACAGCAACTGTTTGAAAGGTATGAGAGGCTTACACACATACACACTTACAGTATATGCAGACACAGACTTCCTAAAGCTGGCAAACACACACGCACACACACACTTGATTCACATACTTGGGAAAGAGCAGTCTCCCTATCGGAAGAAAATATTGATGAACACAGCAAAGGGAACAATGATTTAGGGTAAAATGTATGTGAGGACGTTAAGATTTTCATGACCCACTATATTTCGCTATTGATTAAATAACATTTATTTGAGCTACAGCCTAACATGTACTAAATCCTGGAGTGAAATGATTCAGAGTAATGTGCCAGAGGCGATAGGGAATCAATAAGCCTACCTACAGAATAAAACCTGAAGCATTGGATCGGAC
The DNA here is from genome assembly GCF_057628025.1 of Oncorhynchus mykiss. Taxonomy (NCBI): domain Eukaryota; kingdom Metazoa; phylum Chordata; class Actinopteri; order Salmoniformes; family Salmonidae; genus Oncorhynchus; species Oncorhynchus mykiss. The sequence continues at coordinate 69,886,250 of NC_143031.1, forward strand.
GGCAACTTTTTAAAAATGTAAATGATAAATGGGCCAAACCATTGTCTTCATTAAATTCATTTCAGGTTATATAGCCCCCTTACAACATTTTCAGCTCAGTCTTTTTGAGTTATTGGATCATAGAATAGGATAGCCTGTTGAGGCCACAAAGGTGGCGTACATATTTCTATTCTAAATTAATTTGCACAGGGAGCAAAGCCCCGTCTGTGTAAGACGAATAAAAATGTCTGACTGGGAATCAATCCTCTTCAAAGGCAATAGAAGGAGCTTTGAGGAGCACCCTGCCTGTCTGTTATAGCCCATAAATAGGGCATGATCTGTCTGTGTGTGTGTGTGTGTGTGTGTGTGTGTGTGTGTGTGTGTGTGTGTGTGTGTGTGTGTGTGTGTGTGTGTGTGTGTGTGTGTGTGTGTGTGTGTGTGTGTGTGTGTGTGCGCGCCTTGGTCTATCAGTGTCTGTGTGAGCATAAATTTGCACAATGCGACAGTTAAATGCCCGGTTCATAACCACGACCTCCACCCTTGCATCACCTTTACATCTGCCCATCCAGACCACTCTCCATCTCTACATTAGACCCTTATGGGTTGGCACATCACCACCTCTTATGGAGAGGGTTCAATCCCTGACATGCTGTTGTGATTACCCTTGGTCCTGGTTAATATTCCCTTTGCCCTTGATCCACTGGTTCCTCTCCTCTCCCTACTCTCCTCTGTCCTCTCCCTGCAGCTACACCAGTCTCTCTTTTGACTGACAGATGGGTTAGCGAATCACCACCTGTCATTTATCTCTCGTCCCTGTTATGATGTTGTAATAACCCCTGGTCCCCTTTGTCCATGATCCACTGGTCCCTCCTCAACAAGCTCTCACAGTCTCACTAAAGTAAGGGTTAAGGTTTGGGTTCGAGTTCAAACCAGTGTCGACGACTGGGATCAAACACCACCACCCCTGTCCACAACACTGTAGTCTACTTGATGCTAATACTACTCACTTATGCCCCTAGTGGCTGGTTTTGAAGGCATTTCCTGACATCCTTAGGCCATGGATAGACATCCAATATCTAAGTCAATCTAGAACAATCTCCCTGCCCTCCCATCCCTCCTCTCCCTCTGTCCCAGGCCCTGTGGTGGTAAAACTAAACGTGTATTTGTGTGGGTGCAGCTAAACCAGTCTCTCTCCAGCCTGTCTCTTTCTGGCCCAATCAGCCTCACAGGCCTGCCTCCTGCCTCCAGTCTCAGTATTGACTCAGTCTGAGCCCTGATAACATCTAATGAATTCAGCAGCGCTCAATCAGAGCGGGGTAGAGATGGAGAGAGAGAGAGATGGATGGAGGGAAGGAAGGAAGGAGAGAGAGAGATGGAAGGAGGGAGGGAAGGAGAGATGGAGAGATGGCGGGAAGTAGAGATGGAGGTAAGGAGAGGGTGTTTAGGGTGTGTGTGCGTGTGTGTGTGTGTGTGCCTCACCTTGCAGAGTGTAGACTTGGACCACTCTGGAGGGGAATCTCTGTAGGATCTTACAGTGTTTGTTTGGAAGCCAATTTCAGATAGTGTTATATGGTTTCATGCTGAGTCAGAATTTGCTGCATTATCTAAAGAAATCATTCTGGTTCGTCTGATAAGCGTATGTTATTTGCTGTAGAAGCAGTAGATGCACTTCCCTAAAGGTAGAGCCGTGCATACTCTCCTTCTTTGTGTTCCTAGTTCCCTTCGCTCCATGTGTTGTTTGCTGTAGAAGCAGTAGATAACTTCCCTAAAGGTAGAGCCGTGCATACTCTCCTTCTTTGTGTTCCTAGTTCCCTTCGCTCCATGTGTTGTTTGCTGTAGAAGCAGTAGATAACTTCCCTAAAGGTAGAGCCGTGCATACTCCCCTTCTTTGTGTTCCTAGTTCCCTTCGCTCCATGTGTTGTTTGCTGTAGAAGCAGTAGATAACTTCCCTAAAGGTAGAGCCGTGCATACTCCCCTTCTTTGTGTTCCTAGTGTTGTTTGACAGTTGTATGTTTTTCCCGTTGTTCAATTTGAGTGTGATGAAATGTCCACCTGCCTGTGTGTCAGTCTCTGTACTGCTTTGGAAGCAGATGCTGTTACATTTAACAGCTTCATAGACATAAATATCGCAGAGACATGGGCTTTTTATTGGTGCGGCAGATTCAGTTTGAGAGGGGAAGATTTTGTCTGACAAAGCAGGGGAAGAAACAGGGTGACAGTCTCTGGGATAATGGTTTGAGTGGTGTTCATAAGGTAATCTCATAACCTTATGGTCAACCAGCCGTTTTCTGAACTACACTTGACTTTACAAAAGCTGCAAATTAACATTTTCACTTGAGTTGTACGAGAGAGTGTGTGTGTGTGTGTGTGTGTGTGTGTTTGATTTGTATCTATTTGTATTTATTCATTGTTTACTTCAGTTTATTTAGTAAATCATTTTTAACACTTGTTTTTTTTCTTAAAACGGCATTGTTGGTTAAGGGCCAGTAAGCATGTGACTGTAAGGTCTACTACAACTGCTGTATTCGGCGCATGTGACAAATAACATGTGAAGTAGTGCTGTAAACACTGCTCAGAGTTGAGGCGGGGAAAGGACTGTATCTAGATGTCAGGGTTGCGGGATGAATGACAAATGGATGATAAGGTTGAGGATGATTTAAGGATGGAACGTTAGGGTGTGGCTTGTAAAGCCTTGGAGATGCGATTGGACGTGGGTTGGATGGGGTGTTCATCAGGGACACGGAACATAAAAGTTCACACGTCACAAAGTTGTGCCGGGTGGCTGTTACAGGGAACGGGCTTAGCAAAGAACTACAAACTAAGGAGGCTGCCAGGACTAAACATAACCAAGGAGGGGATTGTCAAACTGAGGACATGGATACAGAAAGAGATATAACAGGGAAGTTAAAGGCAGCGTCATAGACATAGTGTTTACTTATTTTCAACTACATATCAAACCTTCTGTCTCATATCACGCACAATTTTTAATACTTTATTTAACTAGGCAAGTCAGTTAAGAACAAATTCTTATTTACAATGACGGCCTACCCCGGCCAAACCCAGATGACTCTGGGCCAATTGTGCGCTGCCATCCCAATCACGGCCGGATGTGATTCGGCCTGCATTCGAACCAGGGACTGTAGTGCCGCCTCTAGCACTGAGATGCAGTGCCTTGGACCGCTGCACCACTCGGGAGCACTAAGCATGAACTATGTAGGAAGAAGCATGCTGCTTATGTGGGAAACAGAGGAGTGAGGGAAGGGGCGTGATCTAGGGTAATTGGAGTCCTGTAGAGGTGCCACGACCCTTCACAACAAGCTATTAAATAGTGTTGGTCACATGACTACTCCGAACTGTGTTTAGGCAAAGCGGGCAACACATGAACCATTTCTGATCCATGTTATCATCCCAGAATGGGGTCAGCCTTCGTCTGCTTTCTGTTCTATCAGCAGGAACATGTGACTCACGGTAGGTCCTCAATGAGAATAGCTACTTGCTTTCATTTTGCCATGAGTTGAATAAATGAATGAACCACACTTTGACTGAATCATATCAATGACTTTACAGTCTCCTCTAAGCATCTTAAACACAGCATGCATTTACTGTGCAGTGCTGTAACAGAGTGCATGCTTGTCAATCATATGCCTGTTAACATAACATGAAGATGTCATTCCATATTCACCACATTATGATGTTTACTACAGTATAAATGACACATATGCATGTTTGTTTCTGAATTACAAAGATATATCTCAGTGATGTGAAATCTATCTGCTACTGGATGAGATGAATGGTAGGTCTGTTAAATGATACACGGGTGCTATTTTGCTGTAAACTGTAAATCATATGCTGGCATAACTCATAAAATGATGAAGTAAAGCCAACTCCTCTAGAGTGAGTGAGTGTGCATTCATATTTAGGTGTGTGTTACCAAGTTTCTGACATATGCAGATCATGAGATGAAGGCTGCCTCTTCCCTTCTCCATGATGTGTAATGACCCTGGTCTGCATCCCAAATGGCAACCTATTCCCTTCACAGTGCACTACTTTTGACCAGGGTCCATAGGGCTCTGGTCGAAAGTAGTGTACTATATAGGGAAGAGGGTGCTTTTGGGATGTAACCTGTGTATCTTTACGATTTGAATATACAGAAGTCGAGGCTGCTTCTCTCTCTCTCTCTCTCTCTCTCTCTCCCTCTCTCTCTTTCTCTCTGTCTCTCTGTCTCTCTCTCTCTCTGTCTCTCTCTCTCTCTCTCTGTCTCTGTCTCTCTCTCTCTCTCTCTCTCTCTCTCTCTCTCTCTCTCTCTCTCTGTCTCTATGTCTCTATGTCTCTCTCTCTGTCTCTCTCTCTGTCTCTCTCTCCCCCAAAACAAAGTCCTCCATAGAAGTCCTGTTGAATAATGGAGCTGAGGGAGTGAGAGGTGGGCAGGTGGCAGATAAAGAGGGAGGACACTGGGCTTTGGACACGGAAAGGATCAACAGCGGAGAGAACACAGATTGTGTCACGTGGATCAGTGGAGAGATTTGCTGTCAACCAATGCCAGGGTGAGAGGAAGAACACACACTCCCCGTGAGGGAGGTGCGCTGTGGCTGACGTTTGATCAGGGAGGAAGGTTTCCTCTGAAAGTGGCTCTGCAGTATGTTGTGGTCGCTTGAAGGAGCCGCCATATCTGTTGGAGGGTGTACAATTCAGTCAACAAACCTCAGTCAGATACACATTTTTCTATCTAGATCTTGTGGCCATGCATGGAAGACTTTCAAAAATGCCCTCTGAGTTGGTTAATGATTGCTGTTCATTTAGCTGGTAACTATACTTCCAACAGAGAAAATATCTACCACACATAGACGCCAATCACATACTTTTTAGTAAGTCGTCTGTGTCCCAAGTACATTCAAAGGTAACTATGACTTCCGTTCCATCTATACATTGTGCCACTTAAAGTAACAGGAAATGGCCTGTGTTTTCTATGTAAGGAACATTTGAAGGTTATTACTGTGCTACGATGGTCTCTCTCCATACAGTGCATTGGCTTCAGTTAACTTTACTATAATGACTGTTGATTTCAATTAGCAGAGTGAGAAGTTAGTGTAGGTGTATGTTTGCCCTGCGGTAACAGCTTGCTGCAGTGGAAACAGTGGGACTACACTCAGGCTCCTGAACCCCCACAGTGTCTACTGATTAGGGATTCTATATATATATATATATACACACACACACACACACGGTAATTATATATACAGATTTTTTTAACCGTGTTTTTGTACAGCCAGCCATTCTAAATGAGTTCAATCCTCCTCACTTAGTGAGTTAGATCCCACAGGTATAGGGCTTTACTAATGACAGAGAGATGCGTGTTAGCTCCCTGTCTTCATATAGGGCTTTACTCCCTGTCTTCATATAGGGCTTTACTAATGACAGAGAGACGCGTGTTAACTCCCTGTCTTCATATAGGGCTTTACTAATGACAGAGAGACGTGTGTTAGCTCCCTGTCTTCATATAGGGCTTTACTAATGACAGAGAGACGCGTGTTAGCTCCCTGTCTTCATATAGGGCTTTACTAATGACAGAGAGACGTGTGTTAGCTCCCTGTCTTCATATAGGGCTTTACTAATGACAGAGAGACGTGTGTTAGCTCCCTGCCTTCATATAGGGCTTTACTCCCTGTCTTCAATAAGGGATTTACTATTGACAGAGAGATGTTTGTGTGGCAGCTCTGGTTTAGATTTATCAAGCTCCATGTACTGGACACACCTTTGGAATGACGACATTATCAACAAGTGTGAAATGCAGTTATGTATAACATTGCATCATGTGACATGTGGAGCACTGGGTCTACTGCCTGTAAGCGGATAACAGGAATAGACCCAGAAGGTATTAGGATGATTATATACCCATTCTCCCTTTGGGCCCAGGGGTCCTCTGAGATGATCCACTGCCTCGAGGAATCGCTTCTATCCCTCCTCCTTTCCGCTTGCTGCTTGCTTTTCAGGTGTGAGATAATGTGGTGGTGAGACACCCGAATCCCACTCCACACACAATATCACTGGCAGGCATGCACACACACAGAGACACACAAACCTTTTAAGATGTTGCGTCGAAACCAACCACCCGCCGAGAGTCAATTACAACAGAGCTGAAAGCGGGATTGGGGATCAAGAGAAGAACCAGCGGTTGGAAACATCTCTGAGCAAAGCAGTTTTTTGAGACTGAAAAAGACGAAATGATCAACTTCTCTCTAGTGTGTATGTTGCTGCAGCGATGCTCTGTCGAGAACATGCTTTCCCCTTTATAACCCTGCTGCTATGGGACTCAACATCTTAGTGGTGTGTGCGTCAACGGTCTTCGGCTGACTTGCCCCCGTGTACACTACCTATGCCTGAACGCTCTTCCTTTACAATCTGCTGTTGATGGTGTTTTTGTGCTACGTGGCAGTCGTAATTATTGATGACCACATTTGCCCCTGTGCACCGTGATAAAAAAACAACCCTTGACACCGGAGACGGCACGGCACGGAAATGAAAGTTGAGATAAACTGAGAAACATTGTGAGTTATTCTCTTGGACAGTCAGTAGCCCCACGTGTGGCATCAATAATGGAGGTTGAGGCCGCCGACGGCTGCTGGTAGAGGTGGCGTGTCGGTCGGAGTTTACAGAGTTACTGGAGCTATCGAAGCAGGGAGTAGTAGGTTGGCTCGCTGATAGCGTCGCACGCCGCCGTCCCATGACCCACTGCTCTCATTAACTCAGGTTGCAGAGGTTAACGGTGCCACAACAAACCCCAAGAGTCGTTATTATTCAACTAACAGGAGTCTCCTTTGGCTTTTATGTGCGGAAGTAATTACATGAATTAGATGACATTGTTTGAGTCAATGAGGCCGATAAGTTAGACGCACAGTGGTTATTATTTAAACGTTGGCTCATGAGTCTCTGTATCATCAGTTGCACTGTTTCTTTCTCTAGTCCCTCTAAAAGGACTGTACTATGAGTATTATGAACCATTTGGTTGTATTTGCACTTTCTCACTGCCATTTAGCAGAGAAGATGTCATCTATAGAATTAAAATGAAGGTACTTGTGTCATAATTTGGTGCCTGAAGTTTCGCAGCGAAAGCCCACACTACAATCGTCAAGCACTAGATTTTTCCGTAGCCCATCTTCAGAATGGGTCTCCACCACAGATCAAGAAAGGAGTCAACGAGGATTTCTGCCGGCTCTGTTGGCAACCGTGACCTCATAGTGGCTCTGCCTGTGGAAGCTGGTGCTTGTGGAGATCTGTTTGATCTTATGAAAGCGAAGGGAAATCTAGCTCCTAATGGTGGGGAATGGTGGTGTCAGTCATGCACAGCATCAACCCTTCAGCCTTGTGGGTGGTGGGTAGTGAGCTACAGAGGATACATCGGGTCAAGGACCCGATGAGGCAAGTTACTGTAATGAGATTTTGTGCTTCCTTGAAGTATCTGTGTGCATTAAATATTAATAATAATATTTTGGGCATTTTTCCTCATTACTGATTATCTCCAGTAAAATGTGCCTGTGACTAAATACCTGCTGTAACTTCATATAGTTATCAGGTCAAATGTTTATTTTTGTCAATCACTAGAATAATACAGCAATTAGCATCAGAACAACAAAAAGACTTCCTTCATTCCCAGGGACATTGTTCATAGTGTCACGACTTCCACCGAAGGTGGCTCCTCTCCCTGTTCGGGCGTTGCTCGGCGGTCGTCGTCACCGGTCTACAAGCTGCCACCGATTCCTTTTCCCTTTTCTGTTGGTTTGGTCTGGATTGTTTTCACCTATACCTTGTTTGTTGTTTGTTCGGGGCTATTTAAGCCTTCAGGGCCCGTCTGCTTTTGTCCGGGATGGTTTATTTTATGTCAGTGGATGTTTGTGTTTGGTTCCTGTACGTATTGTTATAGCTGTCCCGTTTTTGTGGTCACTTGTGCCTGTTGTTTTTGGCTTGACCCATTTGGAATAAACATGTCTCATTTGGAACCTTGGCTCTCTGCGCCTGACTCCACGCCCACCACTCCTAGCTAACGTGACACATAGTTTAAGAACAGTTGTTAAGAACAGTTGTTGTGGTCTCTCTTTTTCAAACAAGCATTGCAGAGCTGGCTACAATTTCAATGTCATCCCCCTGAAAAGATAGAACAAATGATACATCAAATATTATGGCTGAACTCAAGTGTGCTGGTTGATAAAATACCTGTATTTATGGGAAAGATGTTTGAAAGGGGAGTTTGTTTTTTAATGATATTATAAATTGGAATGGTAGAGTTATGTCCTTCATGGAGCTATCAGAATTGTACGGAAAGGTCTGCTCAATCCCAGAGTACAACCAATTTGATTACAGCATTACCCTAAAAATGGAGGAGGCAGGCGGCAGTGGGAGGAGGTAGGGAACTGATCTGTCTGCCCAATATAAAGGATCAAAACTGGAGGAGGAGGGTGGCAGCTGGGGGAGGTAGGGAACTGGTCTGTCTGCCCAATATAAAGGATCAAAACTGGCGGAGGAATAAAAATAGCATAAATAGGAAAGTAAACCAGTTTCATTTGAGGACCAGGATGTTGACAACTGTGCCATACAGATTTCAAAATATTTGGGAAGAGATTTTTGATGTACCGATTCCATGGTACAGGGTGTATTAGTTGATATATTAAACAACGCATGATTCAAGACTTCGTGGTTTTCAGCTAAAATTATTATATAGAATTTTTGCCACCAACAAAATGTTGAATATTTGTGGCATAAAATCATTGAAGCTCTGCAGATTTTGTTGTGAGGATACAGAATCAATAGACCATTTTTCTTGGTATTGCCCTCAGGTAGCCTGTTTCTGGTCTCAGGTTCAGGAATGGCTGAAAATGCATAGCATTGATCTAAAATTGACCCTAGAAATAGTACTATTAGGAGTTCTGGAGAGACCGGGTCAGTCAATTACTAATATACTAATACTCTTAGTAAAACTATTTATCTTCAACTCACAATCTGTGGATTCTATTCGATTAGATAGATTGAAATTGTATGTTAAACATCAGAGCATAGTTGAAAGATATGTGTTGCGTAGAAACCGAAAGAGGGTGGCCAGCAGAGATAGATGGGATGGGCTGAGGGAAGCTGAGGGTGACCAGCAGAGATAGATGGTATGGTTTGAGGGACGCTGAGGGTTGGTATGTGGAATTGGAGACAAGTGGGAGTGGAGTTGCTGGGCGGGAGATAGAATGATGGTCAAAGAGAAAATTATCACATGCATATACACACTCTCATTCAAATAAACACATACTCGAACACACACATACATGTAATAGTACCAGACATGCACACAAACATATACAGTTGGCATTGCTGTTGTCCTTGATGTCCTTTGTTTTAAATGTATTATTATTATTATTATTATTATTATTATTTTTGCATTGTTGTTTGCTGTTTTCTTCTGTCTTTTCATTTTTTCTCTTTAGTTCATTCTCTTGGTTGTTGGTGCATTGGGGGGTTCTTGGGGGTGGGGAATGGGATTAATTGTATTTTTTATTTTTCTTCCCGGGGGGGGGGGGGACTGTGGGAGGAGTCTCGAATGGTTGAGGGACAGCTATTGGGGAACTGTGGGGGGGATCTTGGAGGGTTCGGGTTCACGTTTTTTGGCCTGGTGGTAGATCGGTCAACATGCCCTTTAGCAGGGCATTGACCCTGGATGCTTCTGTGTGTCGCTCTGAATGGGAGTCTGTTGGATGACTGGTATGATGTTGTGGTGGAACAATTATCCGGCTGTAACCAACCTTAAAGAAGCGGTTTCTGCCCCAGGTTTGTCCTCACCCCAACTCCAACCCTTCCTGCTGTGAAGGGAGCTCTGCTATCTGTCAGGGATCAGTGTGTGTGTGTGTGTGTGTGTGTGTGTGTGTGAGAGAGAGAGAGAGAGACCGGGCTGCTGTGTGAGACCGAGTGATCAAAGCCTCATCAGAACCAGAGATGACATATCGGGGTGAGCCTCTCCCTTCAGCTGAAACAAGGCAAACTGTGTGTGTGTCTGATGTAAGCAGGAATTAACTCCATAGCTGTTAAGTAGTTCAGTAGTGCCTCTCCGATGGGTACATTTACATTGTAGTCCTTTAGCAGACGCTCTTATCCAGAGCGACTTACAGGAGCATTTAGGGTTAAGTGCCTTGCTCAAGAGGACGTCAACACATTTTTCAGTTAGTCGGCTCGGGGATTCGATCCAGCAACCTTTCAGTTACTGGCCCAACACTCGTAACCGCTAGGCTACCTGCAACACGGAGAAGTAGCAACAAGGCGTATCTGGAATGTGATGTGACGGAATAAGATGTGACCCCCTCTGGATGACTTCCTGTAAGGTTCACTAAGCATGTGATGGTAATGGAACGTATACAGCCTCATTATAATTGAGATGATGGACTCTTTGGCAGGCATTTTCTCTGGGTTTCTTCAGTTTATGTAGCAGCTGTCAAATAGAACCAGCGATGCTTCTCTTGTTTCGTGGTGCGTCTGTGATGGAATATTGGCACAATCTCAAGATCAAGGTCCTCGTTGTGAGTTTGTGGTTTAAAGATTTGTGTTCGGGTGGACTTGTCTTTGAAGCCGTTGTATGGGCTAGTTTGTGATGACAAGTGGATGTCATATTAACCACTGCGATAGGGTCTTGTCAGCTATATCTGTGTGAAAAAGACCCCATGGTTTTGATACCAACCACACCGCTTTTGAAGGCCTACCTTTGAATGGGTGAAAACCCCCTGTCCTCCACCTAGCTTTTAATGAACTCCAATCTAGACCGCAGAGAACCTGAAGGCAGTTACTAAAGAACACAACAATGAGTTGATTTGTTATTCAGAAAGTTGCATCTGATTCAATGCCATTATTTTCTGATTTGCTCTCTGATTCCTTGTTTAATCTTAAATAAAAACGTAACACATTCTCTTTCATAAGGAGAAATTCCACACAGACAGTAGTTGATGATTGATCCTTTGTTTTAGACTAATTATGTGTCTTATGCAGGCTTTCCTTGTTTGGGAAATCCCAATGCCCCATTTGTGATTCAGTTAGAGACAAGCCGATTCAATTGAGCGAAATTATAGAAATAAACAGTCATTAAAGTAAACAGTCCAAATATGCGTGATATATTGAGATGCATGTTGTAAATCACGGCAACACACACACACATCTCTTTGTGTGGAATGTGACAGAGTCGTAAATCAACGTTGTTAACCCAATATGGGTGATGGGAGTTCGGGAGCCGGTAGATTGAAATGATACAGTTCCTTAGAGAGTGAGAACCATCTTCCAATGGGCCTGTTGCATTGTGGGAGGTCAATTATCTCTGTGTGACATTATGAAAACAGTCGTTAAACCGTCACATGAGATTCTTGATCTATAAAGAGATTCTCTCTTCTATATTATTCCCAGAAGATTGTTTTATGAAAATCTGCTATGCATATACAGTCCAGTTGACAGAGTGATAAAGTGCCCCACAGCGACGAATTGGAAGCCATTTACAAACACTCTGCAGATTCTAAGCATTTCTGAGGAAGCGGATTCGCTTGGAAAGAAAGCCCTTCAAGCATCCATCGTCTCCTCCAAGCTGTCAACGCAAAGTCAACACTGGGAAATAATAAGAATCTCAATGGGAAAAATCTCTTTGAATACATTTGTGGGAAACATCCGGGCCACCGTCCTCCATGGTCCTAAGATAGAAGGCTTTTAACCTGCATAATTAGCCTGTTCATCAGTAGTATTCCCATGACACCGCTTTAGGCCTCCTTAGCCTCTTTATAACCCATGTGTTTCACTTCATTCTGGATGGGCCTGACGCGGGACGAACGTCTTCATTAGCCTTAACGCTATCTCGCCTAGCTTGCCCTATGATGAGCCTTACTTGTCTGTCGCTGTGCAAGATTTAACTGATAGTGATTGGTGGAAGTGTTGGAAGCTTAATGATGATTGGTGGAAGCGGTGTAAAGCTTAATGGCTTCCCCTTTTATCTCCGAAGGCTTTTATCCCTCGTTGTAGCCTAGCAGACAATTAGAGGGCAAAGGCCGTATTGGTTGATGGATTTGTATAAAAGTCCTTTTAAGTTCTAATTGAGCCCTGGTGCTTCCAAGCATATGTTAGGTCATGAGTGCAGGACTTTCATTGAAGTTCTCACAATTGACGTGTGTGTCTTTAATACCGTAATATGTTGTACATCGGTTCCCCAATGATTATTCCAATGTTCTTCAATGACATACTCTACAGTGTTCCTTTCTAGTGTTCCTTTCTAGTGTTCCTTTCTAGTGTTCCTTTCTAGTGTTCCTTTACAGTTACCTTGCAGTTAAAGCTATAGCTATTCTCGGAGACTGCTGGTCTTGAGTGAACTGAACTATATTAAAACAGCAAAAGCATTACAGATGGAGTTAAGAGGCAATTTATAAATTGCATCACGCCTGGAACTAAAGATTTATATCCAATTTACTTTTTCTTCAAGACATTGTCTGGGCACATTCTCTCCTTTAATTAAGGTTACTTTCCTATTATGGCCAGACATGAGGAAATGACAATATCCTTTGCCCATAGTGTGCAGTTTGATTTACGAATGACTTTTTATTCATTTTTAATGAGATATCAAACTTCTACTGTGTACAGAAAAATGTTGCGCTGGAAATAAAATAGCCTAGCCAATTAGCAGTTATGTTTGGTCCTAATGAACTACAGTATGTACATAATAGTCCGTGTATGTGCGGTTGTAGCTTGTCGTCTGAGCTAACGGCTACTAACGGATGCTGATCTACCTTGATTAGAATGTAGTGTGGTCCGCTACTTTCTCCATATTACCGCTAACAGCAATATGCTATAATATGCTATAAGTGTCTTCCTTCCAACGAGAGGCCAAACGAGGATACCTGAAGATCCCCTGAAAGGTACAGCCCTTGCCTCTTATCATTCATTTTCAACCACTCATTACTGTGGGGCTTTGATGATGCAAGCTAAGACGAGAAGGGTGAGAGGAGAAAAAAATTTATTGAAGATTGTTACTTGTATGAGACGACTATTACATTACATTAACCAAAGACCATGGAGTCATTGAACAACGACTCCTCGTTGATACGGCAGCTGTTGTCTGTACTAGAGGTCTTCACAGGTCCACCCGAACCCAAATATCTGACCCAGGACCTTAACTGGGTCCAAAATTCTATGTGCTGTAACTTCAACTGATAAACCCGAGTGGACCCAAGTGGAACCAACCACGGCTCTGCATAACCTATAGTATATTTATTTTACGCTAATAAGATTAATCTGTTCTGAACGGACCAGAGAACAATCTGACCCTAACCCGAATGGGCCCGACGACAACCAGACCTAGACCCAACCCGTACCCGAGTGTCAAAACGTTCATGTTTTTCAGCCAAGTAGCTCTTCTGTTTAACAAATAGGTCTCTAGATGTTGGTTAGGCCTTTCCATAAGTCTTTTTTAAATGTTTTTATCTTCTGGCCTCCCGAGTTGTGCAGCGGTCTAAGGCACTGCATCGCAGTGTTGCAGCGTCACTAAAGCCTGGGGTTCAATCCCACAACCGACCGGGAGTCCCATAGGGCGGTGCACGATTGGTCCAGCGCAGTCCGGGTTAGGGGAGGGTTTGACCGGGGGGAGGGGGGGGGGGGGCTCATCGCTCTCTAACAACTCCTTGTGGCGGGCTGGGTGTCTGCAGGCTTACAGTGGTCGTCAGTTGAGCAGTGTTTCCTCCGACACATTGGTACATCTGGCTTCCAGGTTAAGCCGGCGAGTGTTAAGAAGAGCGGTTTGGCGGGTAATGTTTAAGCAAATTGAGGAGCAAAAAGGGAAGAATTGCCTCCCAAAATAACATGTATCTTATTATATTTTAAAGACCTCTAGTCTGTACAGGCCTTTCACTCTGGCTTGTCTCTGACTGGTGTAATAGTGGGTGAATATATATATATATAAGTGAGAGAGAGAGAGAGTTTTTCTTAATAGCCAGGCCTGTGCTCTTCTATTTAGGGATAGATCTATGTGTCACGACTTCCCCTGAAGGTGGCTCCTCTCCCTGTTCGGCGGTGCTCGGCGGTCGGTGTCTCCGGCCTACTAGCCATCACCGATCCTTTTTTCCTTTTCCGTTTGTTTTGTCTTTGGTTCTTTCACACCTGGTTTAATTTGCTTTCATTTCCATGTGTATAATTACCCCTGTTTCCTGCTAAGGTTTGTGCGGGATTATTCGTGTCATGTTGCTTGTTGAGGTTGTGCCTTGTTTATTTTTCACGTTTTATACCGAGTGTGTATCAGTTTAAGGAGCGTTGTTTTCCTCCTTCTGTGAGTAACTGGTTTCTCTCTTGTCGAGAGCGTTTATTTTGGCATTTGTACCTGACCTATATGTTTGTGGACTTGCCTATTAAAAAGAAACGCTACTCGGACATCTCTGCTCTCCTGCGCTTGACTCCTTCACCTACCTCTAAACACAATCTCATAACACCATGGCAGTCAGGAGAGACCCTGTCCAAGATCAAGAGCTCTACACTGGGGACCAGAGTGTCCCGATGCTGCTAGCTTATGGAGGGAGATTCAGTCATGAAGAGCAGAGTTGGCGCACATGTGTATAAAGTCAATGAGGAGCATAAGGGGCAGGGCTGGGAAGAGAATAAGTTGTTTTTGATCACGAGGGTGGATTGACTTGGATTGCATACAGATTTGCCATGCCCTACCCACATTCTGTGTGTGTGTGTGTGTCCATTTGTCACACTGTGGGAAGCCATCCACCCTTGAAGGCTTGAGATGATGAGAGGAGGTGTTTCTTTATAAGAACAGGTGAATATTTTGGTATGATGTAATATCACTGCTGGAACACCTTGACAGAGATAGATACAATGTTGTCTGGTTCAGGACTTTGAGGAAGAAATCATGGCAGAATAGAACTACCCCTGGTGGATGTGTTTAACTATACTGGGGACCAGAAGGCCCAACAAGAATAGTAAATTAACAGAAATTTGACCAACTGGGAACATGTTGTTGGTCCCCACAAGGTCAAATGCTATTAGGTTTAGGGTCAGGGTTCGGAGCTAGGTTTAGTGTTAAGGTTAGGTTTTCAGGTTAGGTTTAGGGTTTAGGGAGAATAGGATTTTGAATGGGACTGAATGTATCGCGTTTCAGGGAAGACCCACATGCATACAATGTTGAAGTAACAAAAGTTTATTACTAGAACAGGGGGCAGGCAAAAACAACGGGTCAAGGGCAGGCAGAGATCAGTAATCCAGATCAGAGTACAAAAGGTACAGAGCGGCAGGCAATCCCGGGTCAGGGCAGGCAGAGGTCAATAATCCAGGGTGGTGTGATAACATACAGAAATGGCAGGCAGGCTCATGGTCAAAACCGGGAAAACAGGAACTAGAAACAGACAGGAGCAAGGGGAACACCTCTGGTGGGCTTGACGAACAAAACAAACTGTCAACAGACAAACAGAGAACACAAGTATAAATACACTGGGGATAATGGGGAAGATGGGCAACACCTGGAGTTGTGTGGAGACAAGCACAAAGACAGGTGAAACAGATGTTAGGGAAGATTCAGAATTTGTTGGTAACATATGTAAGATGTTTTATATTTATCAAATGTGTGTAAGTTAATTCTCATCAGAATGGTATTTTTGTATAATACTGTGGGCAGGGTTGAAGTATCTGTTCTATGTCAAGACTAAGTTGCATGGCCGCTGAGAGGGGAGAGGTCAAAGTGTCATCATGTGTAAACATATCTTTTACTCCCTACCTTTTCTAGTGGGGAAAGAAGGGTTGCAGTGTTGTTTCTATCTTAAACTATAGCCTCACCCTCCTCTCCGTGAGTTTGTCCAGGAGTTTGTATTTAGAGTGGGTTGTATCTAAATGACAATTTGATATATGCCTGTTGTAATAGAGGATTGGTTTATGGTTCTGGGTTTGGGAAAGGAGACAAAGCTGAACGATGAGTTATGTCTATGCTGTCTGACTGTGTGTCTTTGCTATTAAAGGAACTCAGTTGTATTGTAAGGGGGCTCTCAGAGAATTCATGGTTAGACACTGAATCGATCTGAGAGTCACAGGGTTGTGATAGAGCTCATATAATTAAAGATGGACTTTTATAACTAACTCTGACTTGTGTGTGTGGTTTGCTCCCATGATTTGGTAAATAGAGGAAATTTCCACGACATTGATCAGGGTGTGACAGAATTGTGTGCGCTTCTGTGCGCTTTTGCATCCTTGTGTGTATGGGAATGTGTGTGTATGATAGTGTGCTCTGATTAAGATGCATTGGCAGGACACAGCTTCCGTTAAGGGCCACACCCACCTCCGGGCCAATGTCATAGCTGTTCTATCTCCCACAGCTGATTAGAAGTGCTTCATAATTGGAAATATCAAGTCTTGACCTTTTAAAGATATTTAATTTATTTTCTTCTAACAAAGCAATTAAACGACCGCGGACGTTTCAGCCCTGCTAGTAAAAGGTTAGCTAATCTGCCTGCTAGGAATCTTAACATTGTAACGGCCGTTGTTGGTGGTGGAAGAAGAGGAGGACCAATGCGCAGCGTGGTAAATGTCCATATTGATTTAATAGAACAATCGAACACTGAAACAAAACAATAAAGCGACAACGAACGAAAACGAAACAGTCCTGTACGGTGAATACACAAAACTCAGAACAGAAAATAATCACCCACAACTCAAGGGTGAAAACAGGCTGCCTAAGTATGGTTCTCAATCAGGGACAACGATTGTCCTGCCTCTGATTGAGAACCATACCAGGCCAAACACATACAACCCAAATCATAGAAAAACGAACATAGACAACCCACCCAACTCACGCCAAGACCATACTAAAACAAAGACATAACAAAAGAACTAAGGTCAGAACGTGACAAACATACGGCCAAGATGTTTTTTTTTTTTTTTACTCTCGCGACAATGATGTGTAACTAAATTAAGCAAAACTATTAAGCCCTCTTCAGGTCCTCAAGCCAACTATATAAGTCACTGATGGACACGGTTAGAACAACAACTAAATACAGTATGTTTTGTTCCTCGTGTTCGTGGGAGTCTCATCAAAAAGTTTGGGCGCTAAAGATGTTTTTGTGAGACGACCGTTTCACTCATGGTCTGACAAACACCGCTCTAGCTCTGCCACCTTTCACCGCAGATGCGGAAGGGCGATATTGGCAGATGGGGTGGATTGAGACGCAGCCCATGCAAAAAAAAGACGGGGATGTTTTTGATTATGTTAATTAGATTTCCTCTGGGGCGTACTTTGTGTAGTGGGTGGGAGATGCATACACACCGCAATGAGTGAATTGGCTTTTCATGAGGTATAGAGGTGTTCTCGACGAGATTGCAACATGATAGGTAACTCTGAGGCTTCTCTCAGGGCTAATTAAATGGTTAGGGTTAGATTGCAACATGACAGGTATCTCTGGTCCTTCTCTCAGGGCTAAGTAAAGGGTTAGATTGCAACATGACAGGCATCTCTGGTGCTTCTCTCAGGGCTAATTAAAGGCTAGCAGTCAAACCCTCGAGAGAGCTGAGCAGACCTGACTTTTATTGTTACACTCCGACAGCACTGGATGAAAACATATTTCAATGTGCTTTCTTCTCTGTATAGTCAGACATACTCATACACAGAGAGAGAGAATCGACAGACAATATCGATACGCACAGTAGCGCGTGTTAATGCATTCCCGAGAGCCGATCTGTTATCCAACAATTTGTTTTATAGCCCGGCTACTGTAGGTGTGAAAATCCCCCCTTCTTGCAATGTATTCAACGCTCAAGTACTCTAAAGTTTTACACAGTATCTGTTCATCAACATCTTTCTGCTTTCATTAATAAAATAATGCTAAAAAACACTTTCAAAATGCAGATGTTTATTTCAACGACATCTCAGCTATATTTTAGTTGCACCTCACCCCCCCACCCCCCTCCACGACCACGGGTAGAACCTTACTGAGATGATCATCAATGTATTTGTTGCGTTTTTGTATCGGCAGTTTCTTGCTTGTAGGCTTGGCAGAGTTACCGATTAAGTTTTCACAATAAAGTAGGCTAATGAAGGCAACAAATTGATGCTTACTGGAACACCCAAACTCATCCAATTGTTATAAATGGATTTGAAGCAATAGTATTTAACTAGCACACACAGACATGGACATGAACACACACCGCACACACGCCTCACCAACCCTCACACCATCCCCCCTCTCCTCTTACCCCACTCCCTTCCTCGTTCTCTCTCTTCTTTCCATATCTACTGAGCTGTATGTGGGTTGTTATTGGCCCGGGCGGGAGGGGCTCAATGTTTATCAGTGCTTTGGTTCCTACTCTGAGCCATGGAAATAATTGTGTTGTTGACTGTTGTCACATGCATTTTTCATCCAGCCACAGGAGCCAAAACTTCCCCCTTTTTCCTTTACTTCCCCTTCCTCCCCCTCTTCCTCTCCCATCTTCTGCCTCGCGCTCCCTCCATTTCCCTTCTCCTTCTCCCCCCACCCTCAGTCCTTCCCTCCTTCCATTCCTCCCTTCTCCGCTCTCTCCCTTCTCCTTCTCCCCCCTCCCTCAGTCCTTCCCTCCTTCCATTCCTCCCTTCTCCGCTCTCTCCATCCTCCCTCTCCCCCCACCCTCAGTCGTTCCCTCCTTCCATTCCTCCCTTCTCCGCTCTCTCCATCCTCCCTCTCCCCCCACCCTCAGTCGTTCCCTCCTTCCATTCCTCCCTTCTCCGCTCTCTCCATCCTCCCTCTCCCCCCACCCTCAGTCGTTCCCTCCTTCCATTCCTCCCTTCTCTGCTCTCTCCATCCTCCCTCAGTTGTTCGCTCCTTCCCTTCCTCACACATAGCTATCTGTCCTTTTCAGCCCCTATCAATGGAATCAATGTGATTGATTCTGTCTCCGTCAATGGATTTCTCTGTCAAGGTGAAGCTGCACTTTAATCATGGTGCATCTTAAATATTTGATCAGTCAGAGTTCACCACGGGGTTGGCTAGCCTATGGAGGGAAGGGAGGGATGATTTGAGAGGGATGGAATGAGACATTCAAGTGGCTGCTTTTTATCTCCCAATGGGAATACTGGGAATACATATGTTTGTGTTTGTTGGAGGGATAGTGCTACTTTCTCTGTCTTACAGTCACGCATGTAAACCCCCCCCCCCCCCCCCCTCACACACACACACACGCTTCCTATCCTGTAAAGAGTACCTGGAGACATTTAATAGAAGAATTTCATGGGCTTCAGTGGGCATTTAAGGGGGCATGCGTGTTCCAAAAATAGACTTGAATGTATTAAAGCCCATTGTTGGGAACTTTCTTCAGCAATGCCTCCAGTCCTAGGGGTTCTAGTGTCTGAATGTGGAATGGTGATGTTATTGCCCATAATGCCATAGCAGTGACTGCTTTGAACTCAGGCCTGATGACTCCCTCTACTCGGGGTAAATTGCTTATATAACAAACACTGTCTACTGTATAACCAAACGGTGTATTTTCTACACTAGTTTTGAGGCAGGTCAAAAACGGCTAATTAAATAGTTTTGGGACATAGTGTAGCTACGTATCCCGCTTCCCTTCCCGAAGATAACTTAATTTCCAGAATTGGCTAGACTGAAGAACATGAATAGACAGCACTAATAATGTCTTAATTTGCATCCTAACTATGTAACAGCATAAACATGCAGAGGAAGAGCGAGACTGTGACAGATATAGTGGATGAGAAAAGAGAGAGAGAGAGAGATCAGACTTGCAGCATCGGTCTGGGTCTGCATCCTCACTGGCAATGAGTCATCACTTTTTTTGTATTTTTCTCTCCCACACTCTCTGTCTCTCCTCTGGTTGCTGGGAGCTGTGTCTTCATATGACCTCTTAAACAGGTTCTTGCATTTGGGGTGGAGAGGTAAACTCAGAGACCTTCCATCTGCACCTGTTGTGGCAGAGAAGCATTAGTAATATATTAGACCTGTTGTAGCTGAGGAGAATTAGTAATATATTAGACCTGTTGTAGCTGAGGAGCATTAGTAATATATTAGACCTGTTGTAGTTGAGGAGCATTAATAAGACCAGTAGGCATGTTGTAGCTGAGAAGCATTAATAAGACCAGTAGACCTGTTGTAGTTAAGAAGCATTAATTAGACCAGTAGACCTGTTGTAGCTGAGACGCATTAGTAATAATATTAGACCTGTTCTAGTTGAGAAGCATTAGGTAAGACTACAGTATGTTCAACGTGTGTATACTAGACTACAGAACACAGGCCACAATTCATCCAGTGGGTGGATATCTCTCCAATCGTGCAGGGAATGAAGAAAGAGGTACCCCCTTTTTTTCACACCCACCCACAATGTGTACCCCCCAAAACGCATATGCCTTCTCCTCCAACACGTACCCCCTCAACGCCCCCCCCCCCCCCCCCCCCCTCCTCGTTTATACACTGCGTGCGCTACACGCATGGAAGATCAATGATTTATACATTCATTGATGTTTTGTCGGGAGCACACAATCATAGGCCTTTCCTAAGCTCCGCCAGGTCACAAAGACAGTCGTGCTCTGCCTTAAAATTGCCACCTGTGGTAGAAATAATGAGTTTTCTCAAGTGTGACACCTACAGTGTGGTATTCCAAGCTCCCTGGAGAGGCACAACATACGGAAAAAAATAAGCAGGGGAAAATTGAGAGAGAGAACGCTCCCCTCGTCAACACCATTGCCTTCTGTCAAATGAAAAGAGCAGTGAGGAGAAATGCCTTATTACCTGCTAGCACCTTGATCAGTGGAGTGTTGAGGATGGGTTATGCGTGTGTGTGTGTGCGTGCGTGAACTGAAGAGATCGCTTTCTATCCGTCTCCCCGAATATGATTAATAACACTGCTTGTATATGCAGTTAAAAGCTATAAGGAATTGGGGCATGTGCCACTGCGACTGCAAATGCGACGTGGAATATGTAATGCCTGTAGAATAATGAGGTGGAAACGGGCGACAATGCCGACTGAGTCATTGCTGTGAAATTACGTACTCCGCAACCGTCGTGAATGGGTAAAGCTGGCAGGTTTTTTTTCTCCACCCGACTCTTAGTCTTCGAGCGACTGTAATACGATTCCCAAGAGATTAGGTGATAAAGTGAAACCAGGTGAAATGCTCTTTCCTCTCCTCTTCTCTCTCCCCCTCTTGGGATTTATTGAAAAGCATTAGGCCATCAAAATCAGGTTATTCCAGAGTCTAAAAGTGTTTTAGGGCTTTTCAAAATAATCCCCCTTGTGAGCAGTCGGCGACGGTAACAAGCCTCTTGAAGTGTGTCAACATTTGTACGTGAAACATTTATAACAAAAAAAACGAGTTATAAAATCAAATTGAATAAAATGTTATTGGTCACATACACATACTTAGCAGATGTTATTGCAGGTGTACCGAAATGCTTGTGTTCCTAGTTCCAACAGTGCAGTAGTATCTAAAAACAATTCACAACAATACACATCTGAAAGTAAAAGAATGGAATTAAGAAATATATAAATATTAGATTGAGCAATGTCAGAGTGGCATTGACTAAAATACAATAGAGTAGAATACAGTATATAGATATGAGATGAGTAAAGCAGTATGTAAACATTATTTAAACATTATTAAAGTGGCCAGCGATTCTATGTACAGTATATAGGGCAGCAGCCTCTAAGGTGCAGGGTTGCATAACCAGGTGGAAGCCAGCTAGTGATGGCTAATTAACAGTCTGATGGCCTTTAGATAGAAGCTGTTTTTCAGGTCCCAGATTTGATGCGCCTGTACTGACCTCGCCTTCAGGATGATAGCGGGATGACTTGGGTGGTTGATGTCCTTGATGATCTTTTTGGCCTTCCTGTGACATCGGGTGCTGTAGGTGTCCTGGAGGGCAGGTACTTTGCCCCCGGTGATGAGTTGGGCAGACCCGCACCACCCTCAGGTCGTCAGAGGGTAAAATAGAAGTTATGATTAGTAGATGTTGTTCAATTTTGCTCATTTACCAGAGTTGTTTCTCTGTGTTATTTGTCAACTTAACTGTAATTAAAATCTGTATTTGCTTCAATATAAGATGGGAACCTTGAAAACAGAGAACTGTAGGTTGATGATTACGGAGTGAGACACAAACAAACAAGTTGAATGCCAAGGCTCATGAGGGCGAGAAAGACTTATCCATTCCATCTACAGTATTTCATCTATTCCAGCCCAGTGAGGTAAAACGTTTCATTAAGGATACCCTCACCAAAGGGCAAATTAACTCAATTACACATTCAAGGAAGTTGATCGACAATCGTGGAAGTTGAAGTTAATCCTCAATATAGTCCTTCATTAGCTTCAGGGTTGGCTGGGTTTTTCAATCAGACTTCGCTAAACGAATTCACCATGGCGTTTGTTATTATAGGAAAACTCACCTTGAGTGTAGCCAGGAATGAAGAGTTCTGAACATACTGATGCATCTGTTGGCATCAAGGCGACAAATGTCGCAGTAAATTATTGTAGGTACATTGGCTCTTTGAGTGTGAAACTCACAGCTCAGACCGCCTTACAAAATACTGTAGAACTCAACCACTCTTGACGATGGATTAGGCATGTTTTTCTTTTGTAGTTTAAGGAGAGTTACTCTACATTATACGAAGTAATGAGCAGGTTAGGTTACCAACCACCACTAATTTCGGGTGGGTCACAAAAAAATTGAATCTCCTGCCTTTGGATTCCGACTGTGCCTCATTTAATGACTGACACCTCCATCAGCCCTACATCTACTGAAGATACTGTGGACTCAATTAAGACAAGCGTGACTCCCTCCAAATCCTCGACAAGGCTGGGGGGGCTTAAAGCAGCAGAGGCGGGTTACAATGTGTCATATTCAGAGGTTGTCCCCGAGGGCCAAGCTGAGCCCTCCGAGCTGACATAAGTACACTCCTGGATCATAGAGTGCTCCAGTAGAATCGGAGAAATCATGTCGTGCCTTGTGTACAGTATCGAGTATAATCTCCCGTGGGCAGATTCTGTATGCAGACTGAAGAATCTGCCGGGACTGAATGGGATGTGTGAGATAACAAGCAGCAGTAGTTCCGGTCTTTGGGTTTGTGTCACTGGTTATTTTGACATATCTTCTCCTTCAGTGCTTCACGTGTGTGTGCCCACACAGATCGGAAAGGGGAGGGGCTTTGGCTGAAAGTTTCCTTGTACAGGGGTTGAGACTTAGTTTTTGCCAGAACTCTCAATTTCTAACATGTAGGTGACCAAATTTCACAATATTTTACTTGTAAGTTAACAGAAATTATATCAAGTATAATACACTCTTGGAACTTACAAGTGTTTCAGTGCAAACATGCTTTGCCCTGTGTACAGTGGTACAATATCGACTCAAACACCTTGTTACAGTCACAAAGGCCAAACAACTAGATACTCAGCAGTGGTTCTCAATCCTGGTCCTGGGGACCCAAAAGGGTGCACATTTTTGTTTTTGCCCTAGCACTACACACCTGACTCATCATCAACGCCTTTTGACGAGTTGATCATTTGAATCAGCTGTGTAGTGCTAGTGCAAAAACTAAAATGTGCACCCTTTTGGGTCCCCAGGACCAGGATTGAGAACCAGTGAGATACTGTAATGCAAATGCCTGTCAAAGACTGTTGGTTTGAAAAAAAAAACATTGCCCGATACAACTGAGGACTTTTCTAACAGAGTGCAGGTCTCTATTATATCTTTCATTCCTAACTTTCCTTTTTGTACCCTGCACCTGCAGTATCAACCGGAACACACCTATTCTCAGAGCCACAGAGGCTCCAACAAGGGTTTCTTGGGTGACTAAAGGGCCTCATAAAGAGAGTGTAAAAAATCTGTGTTGGCGTGTTCTTTAAATAACATGGGCCAGAGCATTATGAGCATTACGGCTATTCACAGTAATGTCCTGATCACAGAGAGTCCACCAGCCGCATTTCCTGCACAGCCTTTTCAATCCAATTTAGAAAAAAGGGCCTATTCAGTTTTATTTCTTTCTAAATCTTAACAACTCTGCTCTCTCCACGTTCTGGTAAGCATGTCTTAGGCCACATTTAAAGCTTGAATCCTTTTGTGAAATAAGTTCTTAGTGTACATTTAAAGCTACAATCCTTAATTGAAACAATAACAAAGCCGTCAACCCGCCTCTGTGTCTGTAAAAAGCTTAGGGATGTGCCTGGAGAAATGTAACCACTCTCAAAGTGTATAGACAGAGCTATGGATGCAAGGACTGATACCCATGCTGTTACAGTTTGAACCATGTTTTGAGGCTATGCAGCCCTCAAACTCAACTCTGGACTTGTTCATTGTTCCTCTCTAATCAGGGACTGATTTGGACGTGGGACACCAGATGGGTGCAATTAATTATTAGGTAGAACAGAATTCCAGCAGAAATCCAGCAGGTTCTGGACCTCGTAGGGTAAGAGAAACTCCTTTCTACATAGTGTTTGTTTATATGTACATTGTTTACAAACATTGGAGTAAAACAAGTGGATATTCTGGGTTCTGATGGTGTATGACAGTTGAACTTAGCTCATGAGGCATTTAGATGTTCTCTTGTTCAGGAATCAATGGGTATATACAGTATCATTCATTTATAAGTCCAAAAATTGATGTAGCAACTAAGTTGTCTTGCTTTAAAGGAGAGCAAATAGGCAAACCCTCAGCATTGACTGGAAGCTGCTCCTTCCTGTATGACGCTGTATGTATCTGTCTCTGCTGTGTTTTCCATAAACAATAACTGTTTTAGATATGGCGTGAGACAATATTTTTTAAATAGTTTTGACGGTTAGTTAGAGTGAAGTAAAAAATGGGCTGAGTGCTTGTGGGAATATTTCATCAACACACAGCATAGGCTACAACGTTGAATCACAGCCAGGAATTCAACTCACATACACCCCCCCCCCCCCCCTTTCTCTTCCCGCTGGGCGGGAGTGAGGCATGCTGGGAGGAATCTATTTGCATGGTGTTTCTGTACGCCTCATTATGTTTCAAAGGCGATCAACGCCAACACACTGGAAAGAACACAAGCTCTGCTGAGGCATAGTTAGAGCCCAGGGTGTCACATTGTCCTGTATTCACAAAGTCTCCCTGTCTTATTCATTAGGATCCAAACCACAAAACGGATCCTAAATTAGCACTCCTACTCTAGGACACTGGGAACACGGGCCATTGTACCAGGGCAATGGATTCTGAGAATATTTGATGGTCGATAATTATTAAAGTTGTCTCTCTAATTCATGATCTATTTCTGTTTATCTTCATTTTCTATAAAGGTAGTCCTGGTAAGATGTAATATCTATTTTATGGGAGAGACCAGTTTACTGTCCAGAATGGAAGTGTAATATTTAATAAGGATCAAGGGGGGTGAACTCTGACAGCTGATAAGGACACTTGGATTTTAAAGAGGCACTTCCTGGGTTTGTTTGCCTTTCTGTGTGTTTGTTTGTGTGCTTCCTCCAACACTGTTGACCAGAGGCTACATAAACCTGGCCCCAGTATCAACCATCTGTTAGCATTCACCATGCAAAACTACTGAGCGTTCCCTCCAATACTGACCATCTGAATTAGCTGTAATGTAGGAACGTGTGCATGAAAGTTACCCCAGCTAATGAAGCGAGAGAGGGCAAGAGAGAGAAAGAGTGAGAGAATCTAACCACATGCCAGCCAGTGCCAGCACTCAGTCGACTCGCTAATCTGGATGAAAACGTGTAGCAGTCAGTGATTTGTCCGTTTCAGAATGGGACAAACAGAAGGCTGCAGCACATAGCTGCTGTGTTGTGTGGATGCCTGCCTGGGTGTCTGTCTTACTGTCTGCCTGGCTCTGTGTATTGTTCTCCGGGAGCAGACTTCCTGACCGCAGTCTTCTTCTCTCAGCAGACTCCCTGCCAGACCCCCTGCGCCACGCAGACTTGAGCTGGTGAGTTGGCACATCCCTAGTGAAGCCATGCCAGGCATTTGTATACACACACACACTCGCGGGCAAGCACAGATGCACACACGCGCCTGAACATGCAAAAACAAAATGCACACATGCATACACACTCTTCTAACCCTGTCTGTCAGTGTGTGTGTACATCAGTATCTGTGTCTGTCAGTGTGTGTGAGTATCAGTATCTGTGTCTGTGTGTGCACATCAGTATCAGTGTCTGTGTGTGTACATCAGTATCAGTGTCTGTGTGTGTACATCAGTGTCTGTGTGTGTACATCAGTGTCTGTGTGTGTACATCAGTATCTGTGTGTGTACATCAGTATCTGTGTGTGTACATCAGTATCTGTGTGTGTACATCAGTATCTGTGTGTGTACATCAGTATCTGTGTGTGTACATCAGTATCTGTGTGTGTACATCAGTATCAGTGTGTGTACATCAGTATCTGTGTGTGTACATCAGTATCAGTATCTGTGTGTGTACATCAGTATCAGTATCTGTGTGTGTACATCAGTATCTGTGTGTGTACATCAGTATCAGTATCAGTGTGTGTGTACATCAGTATCAGTATCTGTGTGTGTACATCAGTATCAGTATCTGTGTGTGTACATCAGTATCTGTGTGTGTACGTCAGTGTGTGTGTATCTGTGTATCAGTATCTGTGTGTGTGTGTATCAGTATCTGTGTGTGTGTGTATCAGTATCTGTGTGTGTACATCAGTATCAGTATCTGTGTGTGTACATCAGTATATGTATCTGTGTGTGTACATCAGTATATGTATCTGTGTGTGTACATCAGTATATGTATCTGTGTGTGTACATCAGTATATGTATCTGTGTGTGTACATCAGTATCTGTGTGTGTACATCAGTATCTGTATCTGTGTGCCTCATCAGTATCAGTATATGTGTGGGTCTTCAGTCTCCAGTATGCCGATGGTGAGTCTCGTCGCCCTCCCATGTGTGTGGCTGATGGGAACTCTGATTCCCCGGCGGCTGCACCAGCACTGTGCCTCCTGAGCTGACGAGTAACACTGATGAATCAGATTATCTCTCTCCTTCCTTCCCTCCATCCCTCCTTCCCTCTCTCCATCTCTCGCAGGAGGCCTGACCTTTCCAAATAAAACTCATCTCCGTTGCTGATTCCTTGCCTACAAAGCCCTTACAGCAACACTTCACGCTCCCTCCCCTCACAAATCCCTTACAGCAACACTTCACACTCCCTCCCCTCACAAAGCCCTTACAGCAACACTTCACGCTCCCTCCCCTCACAAATCCCTTACAGCAACACCTCACACTCCCTTTCATAAAACCCTTACAGCAACACTTCACGCTCCCTCCCCTCACAAAGCCCTTACAGCAACACCTCACACTCCCTCCCCTCACAAATCCCTTACAGCAACACTTCATGCTCCCTCCCCTCACAAAGCCCTTACAGCAACACCTCACACTCCCTCCCCTCACAAATCCCTTACAGCAACACTTCACGCTCCCTCCCCTCACAAATCCCTTACAGCAACACCTCACGCTCCCTCCCATCACAAATCCCTTACAGCAACACTTCACGCTCCCTCCCCTCACAAATCCCTTACAGCAACACTTCACGCTCCCTCCCCTCACAAAGCCCTTACAGCAACACCTCACACTCTCTCCCCTCACAAAGCCCTTTCAGCAACACTTCACGCTCCCTCCCCTCACAAAGCCCTTACAGCAACACTTCACGCTCCCTCCCCTCACAAATCCCTTACAGCAACGCTGCACGCTCCCTTTCATAAAGCCCTTACAGCAACACTTCACGCTCCCTCCCCTCATAAGCCCTTACAGCAACACTTCACGCTCCCTCCCCTCACAAAGCCCTTTCAGCAACACTTCACACTCCCTCCCCTCACAAATCCCTTACAGCAACGCTGCACGCTCCCTTTCATAAAGCCCTTACAGCAACACTTCACGCTCCCTCCCCTCACAAATCCCTTACAGCAACACCTCACACTCCCTTTCATAAATCCCTGACAGCAACACTTCACGCTCCCTCCGCTCACAAAGCCCTTACAGCAACACTTCATGCTCCCTCCCCTCACAAATCCCTTACAGCAACACTTCAAACTCCCTTTCATAAATCCCTGACAGCAACACTTCATGCTCCCTCCCCTCACAAAGCCCTTACAGCAACACCTCACACTCCCTCCCCTCACAAATCCCTTACAGCAACACTTCACGCTCCCTCCCCTCACAAATACCTTACAGCAACACTTCACGCTCCCTCCCCTCACAAATGCCTTACAGCAACACTTCACGCTCCCTCCCCTCACAAATCCCTTACAGCAACACTTCATGCTCCCTCCCCTCACAAAGCCCTTACAGCAACACCTCACGCTCCCTCCCCTCACAAAACCCTTACAGCAACACTTCACGCTACCTCCCCTCAGAAATCCCTTACAGCAACACTTCACGCTCCCTCCCCTCACAAAGCCCTTACAGCAACACTTCACGCTCCCTCCCCTCACAAAGCCCTTACAGCAACACTTCATGCTCCCTCCCCTCACAAAGCCCTTACAGCAACACTTCACGCTCCCTCCCATCACAAATCCCTTAGAGCAACATTTCATGCCCCCTACCCTCACAGCAACACTTCACACTCCCTCCCCTCACAAAGCCCTTACAGCAACACTTCACGCTCCCTTCCCTCACAAAGCCCTTACAGCAACACTTCACACTCCCTCCCCTCACAAAGCCCTTACAGCAACACTTCACGCTCCCAGAGGCGGTGGTATAGCTAAGCCCAGAGCCATACTTTATGAAATAAATTACTCTGGCTAAGCCTAAGAAGACTTTGCTAATGGTTTTCACAGACAAATTAAAATGATACAAATGACTTTGTTCATGATGCACTCCCCTCAAATGATACAAATGACTTTGTTCATGATGCACTCCCCTCAAATGATACAAATGACTTTGTTCATGATGCACTCCCCTCAAATGATACAAATGACTTTGTTCATGATGCACTCCCCTCAAATGATACAAATGACTTTGTTCATGATGCACTCCCCTCAAATGATACAAATGACTTTGTTCATGATGCACTCCCCTCAAATGATACAAATGTAATACCAGCCCGAGCACACCAGACTTGAAACAATGACACAGATGTAACCATTGAATGTTTTATCTGACCGCCACTAGTGCTCTTAAGTCAAAATGCCATGTGCATTACATCCACAGGCCGTGTTTAGAAGTGAGTGTAATTTAAAAAAAAATAAAGAATAGGAACATTTCCTCAAGGCACACCAGTGTGGGAACCACTGTGATAAGGGACAGTTTCTGTAAAACAAGGGGCTGTGAATGGTGGAGGCCTGTCGGGAGGTGTTACAGTTTCCACCTGGCTCCTTGGAGTGGTTTGTCTCATGTACAGAGTCACAGCCAGGCTAACACGAGACAGTGGACTGGAACAAGGTCTAGAGCTGTCGGCTGCAGTATCAGGTGTGAGATTAGTTATTTTGTGGCTGAGTGAGAGAGCTGTACATGGCCAGGTACCAGAGTAGGTTATGGGGAGTAATGTGGGTGTACCTTGTGTGTGCGTACCTTGTGTGTGCGTGCGCGCGTGTGTGTGTGTCTCCAGGTAAAGCCTATTAACTAATTTCACCGAAGTCTGTCTCTCCGCCCGTCTGTCTGTCCGTCTAGTCCACAAAAGCCAAATATTTGACTTTACACTACTGTAATGTAGACATTTCATGGCCCCCCACTGAATAACAACCCAATGAACACTGTCAGGCAGTAAGCCTGTGCTTCAAATACATCCCTTTCATTAAAGTACCCAGCCGTGCCAAGGGTGAGGTAAACTATTTGCTTGTGGGAAGTTTATTTGATTTCATCATGCGATAGAAGAGTACACTTTTATTTTGTTAGTTTTTTTTCTCCAATTGATCAAATCAAACGGTATGTCACATGCGCCGAATATAACAAATGCTTACTGACAAGCCCTTAACTAACGGTGCAGTTCAAGAAGAGTTAAGAAAATATTTACCAAATAGACTAAAATAAAAAGTTATAATAAAAGTAACACAATAACGAGGCTATATACAGTGGTCACCGGTACCGAGTCAATGTGCTGGGGTACAGGTTAGTTGAGGTCATTTCTCCGTATGTACACTCAAGGAGTGCAGTTTAAGCTGAACTTTTCCCATTATGCTAGCTCATCTCAGCCAAGTTTCAGGCAAAGAGCGTACCACTAAGTCAGAAGGGCTTGGACAGAGGGCCAGAGGGGAGAAGAGGGGAGTTCTGGGTAGATTTTTAATGCTTTCAACAGCAAAAGTACGCCCAAGCCCTCACAATTGGTTTTCTGTGTTCTTCGAGTATTTGCTTCCACAGCAAAGAACAAGAAAAGACAAACAAGGGAAGAGAACAAATGCAATTTTCCCACAAGGATGCTTTAAACCCGACTTACTCCTTTAGGAGGGGGCTGTGGGCAGGGTGCAGTGGGGGGGGTTTATCAATACTGGAGATTTCTGCTGTTGTAGTGTACATCATTGGTGTTCTCTTGCCCAGTCCTTCAGATAGCGATTTAAGGATAACAAGTTTGTGTGGGTGGGTGATAGTGCATGCATGTGGGGGGGGGCTTCTACTCAGCTAACATATGGAATGGTTTTAAGATTTTCATACCATGGATATTTCATCTATTTGATTGGGATTCTTAAGACCCCTGTAGGTATCAATGAACTTTTTTAAAAAGTATTATTTGATGAAACGTTGATGAAACACTACTATTAGCCCATAGAAACCTTTTGAATAATACATTCATAAATGGCAAAACAGATGGTCAAAAATAAATCTAAAGGAAGTGTGTTATGAAGTGTCAGAGAGATATGACCCGTATTTAACCCCTTTGTTTTTAACACATTCATTTTTACTGCCCAGTACCTGGTTACCTTCAGACGACTCTTGTGAAGTTTCTGGGGGTCGTAGATCAAGACAGCTAGACACCGCTAATCCAAATCCTGCCCTGGGCTTTTGATGTTACTGTTGTCTCTTTGGGAGATTGACTGTCGACAGCCATTTTGTTTCTGGCTGTGACGTAGCTAGCCAGGTCTCCTCTTGTAGACCTCCCAGGTATCTGCAGAGAACATGGAGAGACGTCTATGAGGAAGTCTATTGCTCTAGAAGAGGCTGATCCTTAACAAGGGGAAAGAAAACACAGAAAGTGTGTACATGCTTTGATTATTCTTATTCCAAACATTAGCCACCAGAGAGACCAAACAGTTTAGCCTGTAGCCTTCGTCAAGACTATCACTCCACCCTACCCTATCCTACACCTACCCCTTAGCTAGTTGGTGCTAGAGGTTAATTCAGTGGTGCAATATCTTCAACCTCCATCTACCGGAGCCAATTAGCAATTAGCCTCATCCCACGCTACCAGCTAGTGCAGCGCAGAGTGCACCAGAGGGATGGACCCCACTCACTGCTTTCTGTCTTGATGTATTTCCATCAGGAAACAGAAAATGTTGGAGGAACTGAAGGACCAGTAACGACGGCTCGGCTTTGCGGAGAGAAGATAACAGACGAGGTAAGTACAGAAAGTTATTGGAGATGATTGTGTTCTCACTTCATGGTGTCTTGTGGGTAACAGGGATGCTGAGGCTGTGATTGGTTGGATGTATTCAAAACCTAGAAGTAATGAATTCAAATGTGATTTTGAAGTAACTCAACAGAATAGTATAGGATCCCATTTGTTAGCTTGTCAGGCAAGTTGACTTGAAAGCAACAAATTGACAAGACTGAAAAAATGTGGGAATTTTTCTTTCTCATTAGTCCACTGTTCATACAGTTCCAAAATATTTTGCATGTCAGCAATCAAGTTTAAGATATTGGACTTTTAAGAAGCAAAGTGTAATCAGCCACATCATCATGATAATACAAAACTACAATTGAGCTAATAATAATCAGAGGCAAGGCAATTGATATCACGTTATTATTATGTTGTCAAGAGGCATTTCCTCGCATGTTGCCAGGAATGCTCTTGCCTTAACAAGTTACATGGCTTTGAAGCAAGTTTTACTTCAAAGATATTGTGTTTGAACTCAGAGGACTCTATCCACTGCATGTCTGTCCATGAAGTCTGAGACTTCTGTAGCATTTTTCAGAGGATTCTTCAGCCCCAACAACATCAATCGGCATTTCTTTTTTATTCTTCTCTTCAACTGGCAACATCCAAGTTAGGTGTGTGTGTGGGAAGGCTTGAAGGATTTCAAAGCCATCATATCTGTCTCCACCACCCCCAAAAATCCTGAGGTAAAAAAATTATGAAAAAAGTCCACTTTCGAAGCACAAACTCTACAGGCTTCTTTCTCGAGCCAGCCAGAGCCAGGGAAAAGCCAACAGACCAGGTTGTCAATAGCAGGGAACTGAAATAGAATGTGCTCTGACATGACAACTCATGATGAGAAATCAATAGTCTCCCTCTCTATGTCCTCTGAAAATAGGGAGCTTCTGTGTGAAGCTGAGATACCAGGGGGTCTTGAAAGGTATTGACTGTAGGTCCCCCTAGACCTGGACACAAGCATATATAGGGGAATAATTCTATATGTACTCTGGGCAGAAGTATATACTCGTCATCTAGTCATAGATTAATGAATGAAGAAATGTTCAAACAAAAGAGTAAACAAATTAACAAAAATATGATGAATATTTTGTCACCAAATAGGGTAGACTATTTTTTAATTTAAACTTTTTTTAACTAGGCAAGCCAGTCCCTGTTGAGGTGAGGGGTTCCAACACCTTTGACTAAAGATACATGTTCTACATATAATTAAAGATACACTGGTTCTTAATGCAACCGCTGTGTCACTTTTTTTTTTTACTTTACGGAAAAAGCCTAACATTGCAATAATCTGAGACGGCGTTCAGACGTAACAATATTTCTCCGCCATGTTGGAGTCAACAGAAATACAAAATTACAACATAAATATTCCCTTACCTTTGATGATCTTTCATCAGAATGTAGTGTAAGGAGTCCTAGTTCCACAATAAATTGTTTTGTTCCATAATGTTCAATTCTAGTGTCCAAGTAGCAGCATTTGCTATCACTTTCAGCTCACATACCCAAAAAATGACTTATGGTCCAGGATGACTTGCATGAAAACTTCCAAAAGACATATTACAAGTCGAAAAAAACTGGTCAAACTAAGTGCAGAATCAATCTTCAGGATGTTATAATCATATATATCCAATAACATTCCAACCGGATCATTCGTTTTCATCTGGGGCTGATTGGAACAGCCGTAGCACTCAAAGAGAAATGCGCCACAACAAAATGGCATTCTCTTACGACACCGACTATTTTCCCTCCCATTAGGTCACAGTTCACAGCAAATGCTCCATTACACTTTCTACTGAACGAGGACATCTAGTGGAAGATGTAGGAAGTGTTTCCAGATCCATAACTTGTTGGGAAAGGAGGGGGCGATGACGTCAAAGTTGCCCCAACTTTCAGGATTTCAAAACTTGTTTGGAAGATTGCCTGCCCCGTGAGTTCTGTTATACTCACAGACATACTTCAAACGGTTTTAGAAACTTCAGAGTGTTCTCTATCCAATATTAATAATAATATGCATATATCAGCAATTTAGGACAGATTTTGATGCAGTTCACTATGGGAATGCAATTCATCCAATGTGAAAATACTGCCCCTATCTCTAACAGGTCACAAATTCTTATTTACAATGATGGCCTATCCCAGCCAAACCCTAACCCGTACAACACTGGGCCAATTGTGCGCCGCCCTACGGGATTCCTAATCCCAGCCGGTTGTGATACAGCCTGGAATTGAACCAGAGTAGTGACACCTCTATTACTGAAATGCAGTGCCTTAGACCGCTGCGCCACTCGAGACCACTTCCAAATCTGTCCTGAAATAACATACCATTACTAATAATTCCTTAATGCCACTCAAGCCTTACATACTGTAGTGTTATGAATACATCTCAAATAGGTCCTCATGGGATTTATTGAAGTGCCTTTTTGAATGATGAGGGTGGTATGTTTGAAATGACTTTGACCTATTCTAACAGTATGTTTTAGATTAAACATTTACAGACACATTGCCTCATTAAAATTGATGCAGGCCACATTACAAATAAAATAGTATATAGTACCCATCCCAGCTTATATTCTCTATCTAGTTCATTTGCAATACAAAAGCAGTCATCTTTCAAAATCGACTTTAATATAACTATCATGCTTTACTTGATCTGTCAGGAACATGAAACATTACCAACACAGAGTTTGGAAATGGAAGGAGATTCTATTAACATGTAGTATGAATAGTTTGACTAGCTAAAGTTTTCTGTTCAAACAGAAATACATTGCTGTTATTGAGAGAAAGCACCAACATTTCTGATCAACATTTCTGATCTTAATGTTCCTGTATGTATTTATTTATTTATTTATTTCACCTTTATTTAACCAGGTAGGCAACAAGTTCTCATTTACAATGCGACCTGGCCAAGATAAAGCAAAGCAGTGTGACACAGACAACAACACAGAGTTACACATGGAGTACACAAACAAACCAATAACACAAACAAGTCAATGACACAGTAGAGAAAGGAAAGTCTATATACAGTGTGTGCAAAAGGCATGAGGAGGTAGGCAATAAATAGGCCAGAGGAGCGAATAATTACAATTTAGCAGATTAACACTGGAGTGATAAATGAGCAGATGATGATGTGCAAGTAGAGATACTGGTGTGCAAAAGAGCAGAAAAGTAAATAAAATAAAACAGTATGGGGATGAGGTAGGTAGATTGGATGGGCTATTTACAGATGGACTATGTACAGCTGCAGTAATCGGTTAGCTGCTCAGATAGTTCATGTTTAAAGTTGGTGAGGGAAATAAAAATCTCCAACTTCAGCAATTTTTGCAATTCGTTCCAGTCACTGGCAGCAGAGAACTGGAAGGAAAGGCGGCCAAATGAGGTGTTGTTATCGTGACCAGTGAGATAAGGTGGAGCATTACCTAGCATAGACTTATAGATTACCTGGAGCCAGTGGGTCTGGCGACAAATATGTAGGGCCAGCCGACTAGAGCATACAGGTCGCAGTGGTGGGTGGTATAAGGTGATTTGGTAACAAAATGGATGGCACTGTGATAGACTGCATCCAGTTTGCAGAGTAGAGTGTTGGAAGCTATTTTGAAGATGACATCGCCAAAGTCGAGGATCGGTAGGATAGTCAGTTTTACTAAGGTAAGTTTGGCGGCGTGAGTGAAGGAGGCTTTGTTGCGAAATAGAAAGACGATTCTAGATTTGATTTTGGATTGGAGATGTTTAATAGGAGTCTGGAAGGAGAGTTTACAGTCTAGCCAGACACCTAGGTATTTATAGTTGTCCACATATTCTAGGGCGGAACCGTCCAGGGTGGTGATGCTAGGGCATCACGCGGGTGCGGGCAGCGAACGGTTGAAAAGCATGCATTCGGTTTTACTAGCGTTTAAGAGCAGTTGGAGGCCACGGAAGGAGTGTTGAATGGCATTGAAGCTCGTTTGGAGGTTAGTTAGCACAGTGTCCAAGGAAGGGCCAGAAGTATACAGAATGGTTTTGTCTGCGTAGAGGTGGATCAGGGAATCGCCCGCAGCAAGAGCGGCATCATTGATATATACAGAGAAAAGAGTCGGCCCCAGAATTGAACCCTGCGGTACCCCCATAGAGACCGCCAGAGGTCCGGACAATACGCCCTCCGATTTGACACACTGAACTCTGTCTGCAAAGTAGTTGGTGAACCAGGCGAGGCAGTCATTAGAAAAACCAAGGCTATTGAGTCTGCCGATAAGAATACGGTGATTGACAGAGTCAAAAGCCTTGGCCAGGTCGATGAAGACTGCTGCCCAGTACTGTCTTTTATCGATGGCGGCTATGGTCGTTTATCGTTTAGTACCTTGAGCATGGCTGAGGTGCACCCGTGACCGGCTCGGAAGCCGGATTGCACAGCGGAGAAGGTACGGTGGGATTCGAAATGGTCAGTGATCTGTTTATTAACTTGGCTTTCGAAGACTTTAGATAGGCAGGGCAGGATGGATATAGGTCTGTAACAGTTTGGGTCTAGGGTGTCACCCCCTTTGAAGAGGGGGATGACCGCGGCAGCTTTCCAATCTTTAGGGATCTCGGACGATACGAAAGAGAGGTTGAACAGGCTGGTAATAGGGGTTGCAACAATGGAGGCGGATAGTTTTAGAAAGAGAGGGTCCAGATTGTCTAGCCCAGCTGATTTGTACTGGTCCAGGTTTTGCAGCTCTTTCAGAACATCTGCTGTCTGGATATGGGTGAAGTAGAAGCTGGGGAGGCTTGGGCGAGTAGCTGCGGGGAATGTATGGGGAATGAAATGATGTGTATGCAACGACGTTTGCACAATCTTCTATTAAAATGGAACCCTTTCAGAAAACAGTAATGACGCATATTTTTTAAGATGGGAAAAGGACAGATGACAAATAACATTTGAAAAATGTATATTTTCAACTAAAGTGGAAAATACTTCTTTTTAATTGGGTTTTTAATTTCCCGGGCCAAGGCTCAGCTCTAGTCTTACTGCAGTCATTCATTCTAATCCATTGCATTGTATCCCTGGCTGAGCTGTCGAACGTTCCAGCCATAGTCTCTGAGAGATTCCAGTGTGAATCAGGCTATCGGCTCCTTCCCTCGCCTCTCTCTGTTAATAATGTGAAGGAGTGCATTAGGGATTCTAACGGCCCTCGAGTGCTATACTATCGGAATGGGTAAATGTGGAGATCCACTTGCCTGCCTTTGGGGCCGATTATCTAAAAAGGGCATGTTTATCCTCCCTCTCTCTTTCTCCTCTCCTCTCTTTTGTGTGAGGCTCGCTCTCTCCATCCCTTGCTCCCTATTGATTCTCGCCAGACAACAGATGTCGCCTTAAAAGAAACGTTGTAGAATGTTTATGTATCAACACCAGCGGCCCAACGTCTGTTTTACTTCTACGGACGTGGCAAGTGTTTGTATGTGTGTTGGGGGGTGCATTTGTTTGTGTGTGTGTGTGTGCCACAATAACCACCCACAACTCATTCATCCAGAAAAAGAGAACATTCATCTCAGGTGAGGTTTAAGAAGATTGGAAGGTGAAAGAGAGAGGAAAGAAGAGGAGGATGGAATACAACGGAGGAGAGGATGCCTGCCGGTGCAGAGTGGATTCATCTGTCCTGTTCCTCCTCTCCTCCTCCTCTCCTCTTTAGAGCTATGGCCAATTCATCTTAATTTCCGCCTCTCTGCCCCCCCAACACCAGCTAGACAGAGCGGCACAACTAGGCTTTGTGAAATCTCACCTTCCCTACTGTCTTTCTCTAGCAATGATTAAGCTATCTACCTTCCTGAGATACAACGTAGATGTTGGTTGGAATGAGTCACTCGACAATGTTTTTATTGCGTTTCTTTTCTTTATTTCGCCACATGATTTAACCTTATATCGACACGTGTCTTAAGACTTAAATCACATTGGCTGCATTCACACAGGCAACACAATTCACTTATTGGTCTTTTGACCAATCAGATCTGCTCTGAAAAATATCTGATGTGAAAAGATCTGATGTGATTGGTCAAAAGACCGATTAGAGGAAAAAAGTACATTGTACATTATTGTATGTGGGTGGTGTTGCCTGCATTTAAATTGACGGTATAATATGTGGCAGGCCAAGGCTGTACCTTTACTGTGCTTTGGTTCAGAACATTCCTTCCTCATATACAGGGGAATTTCCATGGTAACGGAATTACACGCAGAGTCCGATTTTTCACTTTGAAACGTATACAAAACCCCCCCATTGATTTCAATGTTTCACACACCATACAATTCTATGCACAAGGACAGATAGTTTGGTAACAGATTTAAACTGAGGGAGAGTTTACCGTCATTCTGTTACCAAACATTGCATTTGCACAGTTCTTCCAGTGAATGTGTTCTTGTGAAAATGTCTGTGTAAATCATTCAAATTAGTCCTTGTGCAGAGTTGTATTGCTTGTTAAACTTAGAAATCAATGGGTTTTGTTTGGCATACATTTTGAAGTGAAAACTCTGAGTGATTCTGTTATCATGGAATTTCCCATAGGCCTTCGCCCAGATCATATGAATGAACATTGATTTTAGATATTTTCAAGACCTTGGTGACCAAATAACTAGCTCTAACCTTCACAGTATAGAGCATATGGAGGATGGAGAGAGGGAGGGGGTAAAAGAGAAAGAGATAGGAGAGAAAGAGAGTGAGGGGAAGGAAATGGAGAAATGAAGGAAGAAGAGAGAGAGACACTAACTATTTGCATATCGTTACAACACTGTGTATAGACATAATATGACATTTGAAATATCTTAATTATTTTGGAATCTCTGTGAGTGTAATGTTTACTGTTCATTTTTATTGTTTACTTCACTTTTGTTTACTATCTACTTCACTTGCTTTGGCAATGTTAACATATGTTTCCCATGCCAATAAAGCCCTTAAATTGAAATGTAATTGAATTGAGAGAGAGAGTTGTTTGTTTTTATACCTCTTCATCAGACCCCCCCCCCCCCACACACACACACAAACACGCACACACACACACACACACACACACACACACTTTTACACTCATCGTTAGCTGCTGCTACTCTGCTACTGTTATTTATTTGACTCTTATTATTATATATCCTGATGCCTAGTCACTTTATCCTGCCTTCATATACATATCTACCTCAAGTACCTGGTACCTCTGCAAATTGATCTGGTACTGGTACTCCCTGTATAGAGCTCCACAGTGATCTTGTACTGGTACTCCATGTATATAGCTCCACAGTGATCTGGTACTGGTACTCCCTGTATATAGCTCCACAGTATTCTGGTACTCCCTGTATATAGCTCCACAGTGATCTGGTACTCCTTGTATATAGCTCCACAGTGTTCTGGTACTGGTACTCCCTGTATATAGATCCATAGTGATCTGTTACTCCCTGTATATAGCTCCACAGTGTTCTGGTACTGGTGCTCCCTGTATATAGCTCCACAGTGATCTGGTACTGGTACTCCCTGTATATAGCTCCACAGTGATCTGGTACTCCTTGTATAGAGCTCCACAGTGATCTGGTACTGGTACTCCCTGTATATAGCTCCACAGTATTCTGGTACTCCCTGTATATAGATCCATAGTGATCTGTTACTCCCTGTATATAGCTCCACAGTGTTCTGGTACTGGTGCTCCCTGTATATAGCTCCACAGTGATCTGGTACTGGTGCTCCCTGTATATAGCTCCACAGTGATCTGGTACTGGTGCTCCCTGTGTATAGCTCCACAGTGATCTGGTACTAGTACTCCCTGTATATAGCTCCACAGTGATCTGGTACTGGTACTCCATGTATATAGCTCCACAGTGATCTGGTACTGGTACTCCCTGTATATAGCTCCACAGTGATCTGGTACTGGTACTCCCTGTATATAGCTCCACAGTGATCTGGTACTGGTACTCCCTGTATATAGCTCCACAGTATTCTTGTACTGGTACTCCCTGTATATAGCTCCACAGTGATCTGGTACTGGTACTCCATGTATATAGCTCCACAGTGATCTGGTACTGGTACTCCATGTGTAACAGTATAATTTTAGACCGTCCCCTCGCCCATACCCGGGCGCGAACCAGGGACCTTCTGCACACATCAACAGTCACCCTCGAAGCATCGTTACCCATCGCT
This sequence comes from Oncorhynchus mykiss, assembly GCF_057628025.1. Lineage (NCBI taxonomy): Eukaryota > Metazoa > Chordata > Actinopteri > Salmoniformes > Salmonidae > Oncorhynchus > Oncorhynchus mykiss. Next base: position 69,925,855 of record NC_143031.1, read on the forward strand.
CCACAAAAGCCGCGGCCCTTGCAGAGCAAGGGGAACTACTACTTCAAGGTCTCAGAGCAAGTGACGTCACTGATTGAAACGCTATTTAGCGCCCACGCTAACTAAGCTAGCCGTTTCACATCCGTTACACATGTATATAGCTCCACAGTGATCTGGTACTGGTACTCCCTGTATACAGCTCCACAGTGATCTGGTACTCCTTGTATAGAGCTCCACAGTGATCTGGTACTGGTACTCCCTGTATATAGCTCCACAGTGATCCGGTACTGGTACTCCCTGTATATAGCTCCACAGTATTCTGGTACTCCCTGTATATAGCTCCATAGTGATCTGGTACTCCCTGTATATAGCTCCACAGTGTTCTGGTACTGGTGCTCCCTGTATATAGCTCCACAGTGATCTCGTACTGGTGCTCACTGTATATAGCTCCACAGTGATCTGGTACTGGTACTCCCTGTATATAGCTCCACAGTGATCTGGTACTCCCTGTATAGAGCTCCACAGTCATGTGGTACTGGTACTCCCTGTATATAGCTCTACAGTGATCTGGTACTGGTACTCCATGTATATAGCTCCACAGTGTTCTGGTACTGGTGATCCCTGTTTATAGTTCCACAGTGTTCTGGTACTGGTACTCCCTGTATATAGCTCCACAGTGATCTGGTACTGGTACTCCCTGTATATAGCTCCACAGTATTCTGGTACTGGTACTCCCTGTATATAGCTCTACAGTGATCTGGTACTCCCTGTATATAGCTCCACAGTGTTCTGGTACTGGTACTCCATGTATATAGCTCCACGGTGTTCTGGTACTGGTGCTCCCTGTATATAGCTCCACAGTAATCTGGTACTGGTACTCCCTGTATATAGCTCCACAGTGTTCTGGTACTGGTACTCCCTGTATAGAGCTCCACAGTGATCTGGTACTGGTACTCCCTGTATATAGCTCTACAGTGATCTGGTACTGGTACTCCCTGTAGATAGCTCCATTCTTGTATATTTTATTCTTCTTGTTAGCATTTCACTGTGAAGTTTACACCAGTTCTATTCGGCGCATGTGACTACACAATCTCTCTCTCTCGCACACACGCACATGCACATGCACACGCGCGCACACGCACACACACACACACACACACAAGGATGAATACACTCACAAACTCTTAAATGAACACATTCAATTACCAATCCAACTCACATGAAGACACACTCAGAGACACAGACAGACACACACACCTTGGCTAATCAATGAGGTGTTTGTCGAACGATGCTGGAAGTAGCTCAGTTAATAATAATGAGCTGGGGAGCACACTCCATCTTTATCCTTCTCTCTATCCCTCTGTCCTGTACCAACCTGTAGTACCTGCTGGAGGAGTTGTCATGCTACACCCTCCTCAGAACCGTTCCCCAGCACTGCACCATCCTCAGAACCGTTCCCAGCACTGCACCATCCTCAGAACCGTTCCCCAGCACTGCACCATCCTCAGAACCGTTCCCAGCACTGCACCATCCTCAGAACCGTTCCCCAGCACTGCACCATCCTCAGAACCGTTCCCCAGCACTGCACCATCCTCAGAACCGTTCCCAGCACTGCACCATCCTCAGAACCGTTCCCAGCACTGCACCATCCTCAGAACCGTTCCCAGCACTGCACCATCCTCAGAACCGTTCCCCAGCACTGCACCATCCTCAGAACCGTTCCCAGCACTGCACCATAGTCAGAACCGTTCCCAGCACTGCACCATCCTCAGAACCGTTCCCAACACTGCACCATCCTCAGAACTGTTCCCAGCACTGCACCATCCTCAGAACCGTTCCCAGCACTGCACCATCCTCAGAACCGTTCCCCAACACTGCACCATCCTCAGAACTGTTCCCAGCACTGCACCATCCTCAGATATGTTCCCAGCACTGCACCATCCTCAGAACCGTTCCCTAGCACTGCACCATCCTCAGAACCGTTCCCAGCACTGCACCATCCTCAGAACCGTTCCCAGCACTGCACCATCCTCAGAACCGTTCCCCAGCACTGCACCATCCTCAGAATCGTTCCCAGCACTGCACCATCCTCAGAACCGTTCCCAGCACTGCACCATCCTCAGAACCGTTCCCCAGCACTGCACCATCCTCAGATCTGTTCCCAGCACTACACCATCCTCAGAACCGTTCCCAGCACTGCACCATCCTCAGAACCGTTCCCAGCACTGCACCATCCTCAGAACCGTTCCCCAGCACTGCACCATCCTCAGAACCGTTCCCCAGCACTGCACCATCCTCAGAACCGTTCCCCATCACTGCACCATCCTCAGAACCGTTCCCCAGCACTGCACCATCCTCAGAACCGTTCCCCAACACTGCACCATCCTCAGAACCGTTCCCCAACACTGCAACATCCTCAGAACCATTCTCAGCACTGCACCATCCTCAGAACCGTTCTCAGCACTGCACCATCCTCAGAACCGTTCCCCAACACTGCAACATCCTCAGAACCGTTCTCAGCACTGCACCATCCTCAGAACCGTTCCCCAACACTGCACCATCCTCAGAACCGTTCCCCAACACTGCACCATCCTCAGAACCGTTCCCCAACACTGCACCATCCTCAGAACCGTTCCCCAGCACTGCACCATCTTCTCTCATAAAAAAAACAACAGGGATATTCAACACAGCTATTCCCCTGGTCTTTCTCTCTCAATTCAATTTCATTCATGCCATTCTTATTGGCATGTGAAACATATGTTTACATTGCCAAAGCAAGTGAAATAGATAATAAACTAAATTTAAATAAACAATAAATATTAACGGTGGACTTTACACTTGCAAAAGTTTCAAAAGAATAAAGGCATTTCAAATATCATATTATGTACTGTATATATATTCAGCATTGTAATGATGAGCAAATAGTTAAAGTACCAAAGGTAAAATAAATAAGCATAAATATGGATTGTATTTACAATGGTGTTTGTTCTTCACTGGTTGCCCTTTTCTTGTGGCAACACTTCACAAATCTTGCTGCTGTGATTGCACACTGTGGTGTTTCACCCAGTCGATATGGGAGTTTATCAAAATTGGATTTGTTTTCAAATTCTTTCTTTTGGTTCTGTGTAATCCGAGGGAAATATGTGCCTCTAATATGGTCATACATTTGGCAGGAGGTTAGGAAGTGCATCTCAGTTTTTGACCTCATTTTGTGGGCAGTGTGCACATAGCCTGTCCTCTCTTGAGAGCCAGTTCTGCTTTCAGCGGTTTTTCTCAATAACAAGGCTATGCTCACTGAGTCTGTACATAGTCAGAGCTTTCCTTAAGTTTGGGTCAGTCACAGAGGTCAGGTATTCTGCCACTGTGTACTCTCTGTTTAGGGCCAGATAGCATTCTAGTTTGCTCTGTTTTTTTTAATAAATTCTTTCCAATGTGTCAAGTAATTATCTTTTTGTTTTCTCATGACTCGGTTGGGTCTAATTGTGTTGCTGTCCTGGGGCTCTGTGGGGTGTGTTTGTGAAAAGAGCCCCAGGACCAGCTTGCTTAGGGGACTCTTCTCCAGGTTCATCTCTCTGTAGGTGATGGCTTTGTTATGGAAGGTTTGGGAATCGCTTCCTTTTAGGTTGTTGTAGAATTTAACGGCTCTTTTCTGGATTTTGATTATTAGCTGGTATCGGCCTAATTCTTCTCTGCATCCATTATTTGGTGTTCTACGTTGTACACAGAGGATATTTTTGCAAAATTCTGCATATAGAGTCTCAATTTGGTGTTTGTCCCATTTTGTGAATTCTTGGTTTGTGAGCGGACCCCAGACTTCACGACCATAAAAGGCAATGGGTTCTATAACTGATTCAAGTATTTTTAGCCAGATCCTAATTGGTATGTTGAATTTTATGTTCCTTTTGATGGCATAGAATGCTCTTCTTGCCTTGTCTCAGATCCCTTCACAGCTTTGTATAGGTTACCTGATGTTTAGGCAAATCTCTCTCTCTCCCTCTCTCTCTCAATTAAATTAAATTCAAAGGGCTTTCTTGGCATGGGAAACATATGTTTACATTGCCCAAGCAAGTGAAATAGATAGTAAACAAAAGTGAAATAAACAATGTAACAAAAACCTCTAAGACTCACCATGTACTACAGTTGCACGCATACTTATTTTCCACTCCCCTCTCTCTCTTTCCCCTCCTTCTCTTCCCCCCCCCCTCTCTCTCTCTCTCTCTCTCTGAGGCTCTCTCTCTCTCTCTCTCTCTTTCCCCTCCTTATCTTCCCCCCCCCTCTCTCTCTCTCTCTCTCTCTTTCCCCTCCTTCTCTTCCCCCCCCCTCTCTCTCTCTCTCTCTCTGAGGCTCTCTCTCTCTCTCTCTCTCTCTTTCCCCTCCTTATCTTCCCCCCCCCTCTCTCTCTCTCTCTCTCTTTCCCCTCCTTCTCTTCCCCCCCCCCTCTCTCTCTCTCTCTCTCTGAGGCTCTCTCTCTCTCTCTCTCTCTTTCCCCTCCTTATCTTCCCCCCCTCTCTCTCTCTCTCTCTCTCTTTCCCCTCCTTCTCTTCCCCCCCCCCTCTCTCTCTCTCTCTCTGAGGCTCTCTCTCTCTCTCTCTCTCTCTCTTTCCCCTCCTTATCTTCCCCCCCCCCCTCTCTCTCTCTCTCTGAGGCTCTCTCTCTCTCTCTCTCTCTCTCTGAGGCTCTCTCTCTCTCTCTGAGGCTCTCTCTCTCTCTCTCTTTCCCCTCCTTATCTCCCCCCCCCCTCTCTCTCTCTCTCTCTCTCTCTGAGGCTCTCTCTCTCTCTCTCTCTGAGGCTCTCTCTCTCTCTCTCTTTCCCCTCCTTCTCTTCCCCCCCCCCTCTCTCTCTCTCTCTCTCTCTGAGGCTCTCTCTCTCTCTCTCTCTCTCTCTCTGAGGCTCTCTCTCTCTCTCTCACTCTCTCTATGTTTTCATGTGCTCTGCCGTATGCATCTGCTAGCTTCACCTGCTGCATGGCAGATCTCCCATAAGGAGCTCATCAGTCATGGTCTTGTTAATTGCCTTTCTTAGAGAGAGAGAGAAGAACAGAGAGGGAGCGAGAGAGAAAGGGGAGGGAGAGCGAGAGAGGAACACACAGGGAAAGAGAGAGTCCCCTGCTGCATTGCCTGGATCTAGCTGTGGCAGTGCGTTAGAGAGAGAGAGGAGAGAGAGAGAGAGAACGTCAGCGTCCCATCCTGCCTGCCTCCACCAGTCTAGTCTAGGTGCTCCATCTGACAGCACAAGATTGATGGATTGAGCTGTTTATCGCACCTAACATCAATTCTGTCCTGCCTTCTCTTTCATTCCCTGCCTCAGTCCCTCATTCCCTCCCTCCCACCCTTCCCTCCCTCCCCACTCTTGGAGCCCCACTTCCCTCTCTCCTCCGTTTTTAAAAGGCGTATTTTATGCTGCCAGAGAGAGCGGCACGACAGTGAGAGAGTGAGAGACGATCCTATCTGCCTCAAAGCCTTTCGCAAGGATTCGCAAGGAAGCGCTAGCCGGGACTGAGCTGGACTGGACCGTGGCATTCCTTGGAGGAGGAGGAGGAGGGAGAGCCGTGGATATGGAGGACGGTGGGACACGGCACCTCGGCCATGAGTGCAGGGTGGACATGATGGAAGAGGAGGGGGAGCCGCTGACCGGAGGAGATGGACTGACCGGAGCTGGTGAGCTCTACATTTACTGTAGATCATAGGCAGATCCAGGCTTCGGTGGCCAAAGTGCTGTCGTCCCCCCCCCCCCCCCCCCCCCCACAAATGATTAAACTAATTGCGTTCTAAACTGAAGATCCTGATTAGTTGATTATTGGAGTCAGGTGTGTTAGCTGGGGCTGGGGCAACAGTGTGACACCAATCAGGCCCCTGAGGACTGGAGTTGGCCTTCCCTGCTATAGATACAGCTTTCTTCTCTCTTTAGTTCACTCACTCCTTCTTAGAATGCTGCTCCTTCATCCTCTCCTCGTTCTCGCTGTCTATCTCATTCTTTCTTTCCCCCTCTCCTATTTGCTTTCTCATTCATTCTCTCTCTGTTTTCCTTTTACCTGTGTCCTCAATTATCCTCATCCATCCTCCACTAACCTCCACTCCTCATGCTCCACTTCTCTGCATTCTACCCCTCTGGACACAACTAACGTGAAATAAATAGAAAATGTCACCATGTCATTGAATTTGGTTTCAAAGTTGTGTGAAAACAATACACAATGTCCTTACTTTGATGACTATTTTCAAATCCAGTTTTCCACATTGATTCAACTTTTAATGTTTTTGTTGAAATGACGTTGAAAACAACGTTGTTTACTGGGCCCATCCATACGTAAAATGCATGCAGGCCTCACTGTAAGTCACTTTGGATAAAAGAGTCTGCTAAATAGCATATATTAATATTAGTATTATTATTTTATATTATATAGTATTGTTCCCTGGGGTAGAAAAAGGTGAATGCACAATGTACCTTCAAAGGTACACATAATGATTTCACATGGTACTGTTCGGTACCTTTTAGGGTACCGCTCGGCATGCTCTATTGCAGGGGGATTTTCAGAATTGTTTGTTTCAATATGTGTGTTTTTTCATGCAAATGGATTGATTGATCGTATGCTACACAAAGATAAATAACAAATATGTTTCTAAACTAATCCAATTTGTTGGTAGTTGGACTTCTTGTACCCGTTACTGAGATTGTTCCCATTTAGATTGTTAATCAATTTGTCTACCTTGGCAGTCATTCTAAATGCACCTTTTTTTATATCCTAACTCTGGCTGGATTCCAATAGGAATTAAAAAGCACTTTGCAAGCCAACATAATAAGACTTGCCTGATGTGGCCTGCAATCCAGCAGTTTCAGATCACTGTGATGGGGTAAAAATGGACTGTCAAAGTATGGCCTTATGATATATGTAATGTACTGTCATTAAGAGTTTAATTTCAATAATAGCATTTTCACTTAGATGAATGCAACAACCATGTCTCTGTCACTAGCAAACACAGTCATGGGTGGTACTGATAACTCTAAAATGAATCTGAAAGGCACCATGGGAAAAATGAAACTGCGGTTTTACACCCTACAGTGTTAAAACAACACCCCAGAACCTTTTAAGAGGTACATCTTTGCCACTTAAAAGGAACCATCTTGTCCCTTAAGGTACACTATTGGCTCTTTTAAGGTACAAACTGCAAGGGTACAACTATGTACCTAGAGTTAAAGGTACAAAGAATATACCTTACAGGGTACCACAACAGTGACAAGCGTTTGTACTCCTTTAAGAACAAATGTGTTTGTTTGTGTGTGTGTGTGTGTGTGTGTGTGTGTGTGTGTGTGTGTGTGTGTGTGTGTGTGTGTGTGTGTGAAGGATCCTAAAACCACCGTGTGGGCCAAACTGTTGTCACTAATAAGCTTTGGCAGAGGCAAAATACATCTCCCATGGTCATCACTCCAGGTGCATGATAATGAGATAAGCGTTGATTTCAGTGGTGGCACTGAGCCTCCATTCTGTCTCCTCCTGGGGCTGATGCCATGGCTCTTCAGGAGGACAAATACTGCAGTATTGTTAGCATCGTAGCATGTTAAACTCGGATGTCTTCCCTGAAGGCTAACAGCTAGTGATTGAAGCCTTTATGAAAATGAAAGAAGAATGAGGAACAAGGAGCGTACACACACACACACACACACACACACACACACACACACACACACACACACACACACACTCTCTCTATTTCGTTCCTCTCCTCATCACAGCTTATGGGATCAAGGGATGTTTTGAAATATATGTCAAAATAAGATAATTTCCTATCAAGTAAAGCTCTTTTTTCCCCTCTTCCTCCCTCCAGCCCAACTTTAAGTGGGTGTGTAATCAGTAATAATGAACACCTCTGCTCTGGACCTGTGCGTTCCAAATGGCACCCTATTCCCTTTATAGAACACTGCTTTTGACCAGGGCCTGTACGTATCCTATCCCATGTAGGGAGTAGGGTGCCATTTGGGACGCATCCGTTGAACACCTCCGGTTTTGTTTTCGCAAAGTGTGGAGGGGGAAACGGAAGAAGGGAATTGAACAAAGAAGGTAATTATAGAGCTACAGCGCCACAGACAGCTTGACAACCTCCCATTACCAATCACAAGGTGAATTTGTTTCTCTTGTCGCTGGGTTGACGAAGAAGATAAGAGGCAGTGGGAATAGCGTTGGGTGAGATGAGACAGGCTTGGCGCGTTCAGGTCACCTAGACTAGAGAGTTTGGTATTCATTGCGCCCACATGCTCTACATCAAAAGTCTAAAAGAGGTCATACAGTCACCTGTATGAATCATATCAGCATTGACTATACTCATGGGCCTATGTTATCGTAGTTTCTGTAAGGCGTGCGTACTGGCGGTAGAGAAGTCAGGCGCAGGAGAGCAAAGACTGTGTTACAACAGCACAGTTTAATGATAAAAATCACTGTGAACAAAAACAATATATACAATGGGACAAAAACCCCAGACATAACGTGCACAAGCACTTACAATAAACAATACCGGACAAGGACATGTGGGGACAGAGGGTTAAATACACAACATGTAATTGATGGAATTGAAACCAGATGTGTGGGAAGACAAGACAAAACAAATGGAAAATTAAAGGTGGATCGGCGATGGCTAGAAGACCAGTGACGTTGACCACCGAACGTCGCTTGAACAAGGAGAGGGACCGACTTCGGAGGAAGTCGTGACAGTTTCTGGCGCTATAAGCAGCATAATGGTGTTAGAAGCAGGATATAGCTTACAATTAGATAACCTCATTATCAATCCATTATGACCCAAGCTGTGAATACACAAATCCACCTTTAGAATCTAGGATTTGAACCTTTACTGGTCTGGATGTTACCACTTAACCCTCTGACGTCTATCCATCCCTCCTGGTTCACCAGTCTAAAACCACCTCATTAACATGCAACTTAACTGTTTTACGCCTCTTCATTAAACGTAGGTGACAAATCCTTCCACCACCATTAACTGTCTGTCCTCTCTCTAGTAGATCCCAGGGCCTTAATGTGACAGTAACTCATTCTCCCCATTGTACCACCACTTACGGTTATTGGGCCTTTTGTTAAAACATCAATCTCGTCAGGTGTGTGTCGGCAGCAGGCCGCGCTAGCTGCTGTCGTTCTGGTGATTGAATCATCAGCATAGTCCAGGTGTTCTTCTATAATGGCAATTTCTCCGGAAAAAGGAGAGACGGCAAGAGATTTTTTTTTCTCCCAAGTTTCAAATCCCACTGAGCCCTCGGCAGGCAGTGAATTATGGGTAATGCGTTCAATGCATTCCCCTACTCCTAGGTAAATTATATTAAAAGAAAAAAACATGACTGTGTCTTGGGCCCGGCCCCTTAAATGTAATATCTATTCATGAAAGGGATAAGCGAGGTGATTAAGATCATCGTAACAACGGCTGCTAACCCACGCCAGGGCTTTTCCAGGCTTCTCCTTCCCAGGGAATTGCTTCTTTTTCTCACCACATGGCTTTCGCTCGCTCGACACTCTGCAGGGGATGTAGGTGCGTGCAAAGTGGGAGGTATGGAGGGAGGGAAGGAGGAGGAATTTCTCTGGCATCATTTTGTGATAACTGTGAATGAGCAGCATTCCCATGTGGGTCTTCCTCCCGAGTTCCGACCTCCACCTTCCCACTTTCCTCAGAGTTACGGGCTCAGGACTCCGGCCCCAAGTGGTAAACACGTAGGAAGGGGAGGAAAGAGAGATGAAAGAGAGAGAGAGGAGGGAGGGAGGGAGGTTAAATGAGCATCTGTGAGACACAGACCCCCCCCCCCCCCCCCACACACACACAAGTCCTTGGAGGTTCATTAGGGCTGTCGTCCCAGAAAAATCAACTTGTGCACTTCAGAATACATTACCCCCTCCTTTCCCTCCCGCTCTCCCTCCCTCCTCCCTACACCAGAGCTATTATTTCTAGATTCATGTGAAACGTATCACAGATGGGCACACCTCATTTGGCGTGGCCCCCCTCCAGTGTGTGTGTGCTAGTCTGTGTGTGTGTGTGTGTGTGTGTGTGTGTGTGTGTGTGTGTGTGTGTGTGTGTGTGTCTGATTTGAGTGTATGCATGCCTGCATATGTGTTCGTAGTCTCCGGTGCATCTCCAAGGACCCCCCTTAGTGGTTTATTTCCATATTTATCACGCCAGAGGAGTAGCGTAAGTTGCACATTATACTGCACCTGTGTTTCTCTGTCTCTCCATGCTAATCCAACACACTGGAGTTGGGTCACCTGTTAGTTTATCAACTAGTCTAGTCTATACACCTGGCTAATTCTCTCCTGGTGCAATTAGAGTCAAACTAATTAGGAATTTGTTTGTCCACGGTTGGGAAATTCAATTCCTGTAAGGGGTCAATTACATAGTCCCTGGTAGTGGAAGTTGGTACAGCTTTGCAGGTGCATGGATTCTGTTCTCTATTGATGCATCATTTTGTAATGTGGTGTACAATTTAGAGGCAAGTCAATATCACCTTGGATAGTTGTTTAGCCACATCTTGACTTCAACAGTGAAAGTAGTATCTCTCTTGACTTTCTAAAATCTCTGTTGGCCTACAGTTGAATTATATGGGTTAGTCCTGTAGACCTACAGTTGAATTAAATGTGTTAGTCCTGTACACCTACAGTTGAATTATATGGGTTAGTCCTGTAGACCTGCAGTTGAATTAAATGTGTTAGTCCTGTAGACCCACAGTTGAATTAAATGTGTTAGTCCTGTAGACCTACAGTTGAATTAAATGTGTTTGTCTACAGTTGAATTAAATGGGTTAGTCCTGTAGACCTATAGTTGAATTAAATGTGCTAGTCCTGTAGACCTACAGTTGAATTAAATGTGTTTGTCTACAGTTGAATTATATGGGTTAGTCCTGTAGACCTATAGTTGAATTAAATGGGTTAGTCCTGTAGACCTACAGTTGAATTAAATGTGTTCGTCCTGTAGACCTACAGTTGAATTAAATGTGTTTGTCTACAGTTGAATTAAATGGGTTAGTCCTGTAGACCTACAGTTGAATTACAGTGCCTTGCGAAAGTATTCGGTCCCCTTGAACTTTGCGACCTTTTGCGACATTTCAGGCTTCAAGCATAAAGATATAAAACTGTATTTTTTTGTGAAGAATCAACAACAAGTGGGACACAATCATGAAGTGGAATGACATTTATTGGATATTTCAAACTTTTTTAACAATTCAAAAACTGAAAAATTGGGCGTGCAAAATTATTCAGCCCCTTTACTTTCAGTGCAGCAAACTCTCTCCAGAAGTTCAGTGAGGATCTCTGAATGATCCAATGTTGACCTAAATGACTAATGATGATAAATACAATCCACCTGTGTGTAATCAAGTCTCCGTATAAATGCACCTGCACTGTGATAGTCTCAGAGGTCCGTCAAAAGCGCAGAGAGCATCATGAAGAACAAGGAACACACCAGGCAGGTCCGAGATACTGTTGTGAAGAAGTTTAAAGCCGGATTTGGATACAAAAAGATTTCCCAAACTTTAAACATCCCAAGGAGCACTGTGCAAGCGATAATATTGAAATGGAAGGAGTATCAGACCACTGCAAATCTACCAAGACCTGGCCGTCCCTCTAAACTTTCAGCTCATACAAGGAGAAGACTGATCAGAGATGCAGCCAAGAGGCCCATGATCACTCTGGATAAACTGCAGAGATTTACAGCTGAGGTGGGAGACTCTGTCCATAGGACAACAATCAGTCGTATATTGCACAAATCTGGCCTTTATGGAAGAGTGGCAAGAAGAAAGCCATTTCTTAAAGATATCCATAAAAAGTGTTGTTTAAAGTTTGCCACAAGCCACGTGGGACACACAGCAAACATGTGGAAGAAGGTGCTCTGGTCAGATGAAACCAAAATTGAACTTTGGCAACAATGCAAAACGTTATGTTTGGACGTAAAAGCAACACAGCTCATCACCCTGAACACACCATGCCCACTGTCAAACATGGTGGTGGCAGCATCATGGTTTGGGCCTGCTTTTCTTCAGCAGGGACAGGGAAGATGGTTAAAATTGATGGATGGAGCCAAATACAGGACCATTCTGGAAGAAAACCTGATGGAGTCTGCAAAAGACCTGAGACTGGGACGGAGATTTGTCTTCCAACAAGACAATGATCTAAAACATAAAGCAAAATCTACAATGGAATGGTTCAATAATAAACATATTCAGGTGTTAGAATGGCCAAGTCAAAGTCCAGACCTGAATCCAATCGAGAATCTGTGGAAAGAACTGAAAACTGCTGTTCACAAATGCTCTCCATCCAACCTAACTGAGCTCGAGCTGTTTTGCAAGGAGGAATGGGAAAAAATTTCAGTCTCTCGATGTGCAAAACTGATAGAGACATACCCCAAGCGACTTACAGCTGTAATCGCAGCAAAAGGTGGCGCTACAAAGTATTAACTTAAGGGGGCTGAATAATTTTGCACGCCCAATTTTTCAGTTTTTGATTTGTTAAAAAAGTTTGAAATTTCCAATAAATGTCGTTCCACTTCATGATTGTGTCCCACTTGTTGTTGATTCTTCACAAAAAAATACAGTTTTATATCTTTATGTTTGAAGCCTGAAATGTGGCAAAATGTCGCAAAGTTCTAGGGGGCCGAATACTTTCGCAAGGCACTGTATATGGGTTAGTCCTGTAGACCTACAGTTGAATTAAATGTGTTAGTCCTGTAGACCCACAGTTGAATTATATGGGTTAGTCCTGTAGACCCACAGTTGAATTATATGGGTTAGTCCTGTAGACCCACAGTTGAATTATATGGGTTAGTCCTGTAGACCCACAGTTGAATTAAATGTGTTAGTCCTGTAGACCCACAGTTGAATTATATGGGTTAGTCCTGTAGACCTGCAGTTGAATTAAATGGGTTAGTCCTGTAGACCTACAGTTGAATTATATGGGTTAGTCCTGTAGAACCCAACATTTGAATTATATGGGTTAGTCCTGTAGACCCACAGTTGATCCCTGACAAGGGTATTTTCTAATCACCTTACAGACTATTCAAGTTTCATCACCAGTCATTTACATTTACGTCATTTAGCAGTGGGTCACTGTAGTATCATGTTATTAACATGTCACATAGTCTAAACACCAGTCACTGTAGTATCATGTCATTAACATGACACATAGTCTAAACACCAGTCACTGTAGTATCATGTTATTAACATGTCACATAGTCTAAACACCAGTCACTGTAGTATCATGTTCTTAACATGTCACATAGTCTAAACACCAGTCACTGTAGTATCACGTTCTTAACATGTCACATAGTCTAAACACCAGTCACTGTAGTATCATGTTATTAACATGTCACATAGTCTAAACACCAGTCACTGTAGTATCATGTTATTAACATGTCACATAGTCTAAACACCAGTCACTGTAGTATCATGTCATTAACATGTCACATAGTCTTAATGTTACACACCAGTCACTGTAGTATCATGTTCTTAACATGTCACATAGTCTAAACACCAGTCTTGGTAGTATCATGATATTAACATGTCACATAGTCTCAATGTTAAACACCAGTCACTGTAGTATCACGTTCTTAACATGTCACATAGTCTAAACACCAGTCACTGTAGTATCATGTTATTAACATGTCACATAGTCTAAACACCAGTCACTGTAGTATCATGTTATTAACATGTCACATAGTCTAAACACCAGTCACTGTAGTATCATGTTATTAACATGTCACATAGTCTTAATGTTAAACACCAGTCATGGTAATACCATGTTATTAACATGTTACATAGTCTAAACACCAGTCATGGTAATATCATGTTATTAACATGTCACATAGTCTAAACACCAGTCACTGTAGTATCATGTCATTAACATGTTACATAGTCTAAACACCAGTCACTGTAGTATCACGTTCTTACCATGTCACATAGTCTAAACACCAGTCACTGTAGTATCATGTTATTAACATGTCACATAGTCTAAACACCAGTCACTGTAGTATCATGTTATTAACATGTCACATAGTCTAAACACCAGTCACTGTAGTATCATGTCATTAACATGTCACATAGTCTTAATGTTACACACCAGTCACTGTAGTATCATGTTCTTAACATGTCACATAGTCTAAACACCAGTCTTGGTAGTATCATGATATTAACATGTCACATAGTCTCAATGTTAAACACCAGTCACTGTAGTATCATGTTATTAACATGTCACATAGTCTAAATACCAGTCACTGTAGTATCATGTTATTAACATGTCACATAGTCTAAACACCAGTCACTGTAGTATCATGTTATTAACATGTCACATAGTCTAAACACCAGTCACTGTAGTATCATGTTATTAACATGTCACATAGTCTAAACACCAGTCACTGTAGTATCATGTTATTAACATGTCACATAGTCTTAATGTTAAACACCAGTCACTGTAGTATCATGTTATTAACATGTCACATAGTCTAAACACCAGTCACTGTAGTATCATGTTCTTAACATGTCACATAGTCTAAACACCAGTCACTGTAGTATCATGTTATTAACATGTCACATAGTCTTAATGTTAAACACCAGTCACTGTAGTATCATGTTATTAACATGTCACATAGTCTAAACACCAGTCACTGTAGTATCATGTCATAAACATGTCACATAGTCTTAATGTTAAACACCAGTCACTGTAGTATCATGTTATTAACATGTCACATAGTCTAAACACCAGTCACTGTAGTATCATGTTATTAACATGTCACATAGTCTCAATGTTAAACACCAGTCACTGTAGTATCATGTTATTAACATGTCACATAGTCTAAACACCAGTCACTGTAGTATCATGTTATTAACATGTCACATAGTCTAAACACCAGTCACTGTAGTAGCATGTTATTAACATGTCACATAGTCTTAATGTTAAACACCAGTCACTGTAGTATCATGTCATTAACATGTCACATAGTCTTAATGTTAAACACCAGTCACTGTAGTATCATGTTATTAACATGTCACATAGTCTAAACACCAGTCACTGTAATATCATGTTATTAACATGTCACATAGTCTAAACACCAGTCACTGTAGTATCATGTTATTAACATGTCACATAGTCTAAACACCAGTCACTGTAGTATCATGTTATTAACATGTCACATAGTCTAAACACCAGTCACTGTAGTATCATGTTATTAACATGTCACATAGTCTTAATGTTAAACACCAGTCACTGTAGTATCATGTTATTAACATGTCACATAGTCTTAATGTTAAACACCAGTCACTGTAGTATCATGTTATTAACATGTCACATAGTCTAAACACCAGTCACTGTAGTATCATGTTATTAACATGTCACATAGTCTAAACACCAGTCACTGTAGTATCATGTTATTAACATGTCACATAGTCTAAACACCAGTCACTGTAGTATCATGTTATTAACATGTCACATAGTCTAAACACCAGTCACTGTAGTATCATGTCATTAACATGTCACATAGTCTTAATGTTACACACCAGTCACTGTAGTATCATGTTCTTAACATGTCACATTGTCTAAACACCAGTCACTGTAGTATCATGTTATTAACATGTCACATAGTCTAAACACCAGTCTTGGTAGTATCATGATATTAACATGTCACATAGTCTCAATGTTAAACACCAGTCACTGTAGTATCATGTTATTAACATGTCACATAGTCTAAACACCAGTCACTGTAGTATCATGTTCTTAACATGTCACATAGTCTAAACACCAGTCACTGTAGTATCATGTTATTAACATGTCACATAGTCTTAATGTTAAACACCAGTCACTGTAGTATCATGTTATTAACATGTCACATAGTATAAACACCAGTCACTGTAGTATCATGTCATAAACATGTCACATAGTCTTAATGTTAAACACCAGTCACTGTAGTATCATGTTATTAACATGTCACATAGTCTAAACACCAGTCACTGTAGTATCATGTTATTAACATGTCACATAGTCTAAACACCAGTCACTGTAGTATCATGTTATTAACATGTCACATAGTCTCAATGTTAAACACCAGTCACTGTAGTATCATGTTATTAACATGTCACATAGTCTAAATACCAGTCACTGTAGTATCATGTCATTAACATGTTACATAGTCTAAACACCAGTCACTGTAGTATCATGTTATTAACATGTCACATAGTCTAAACACCAGTCACTGTAGTATCATGTTATTAACATGTCACATAGTCTAAACACCAGTCACTGTAGTATCATGTCATTAACATGTCACATAGTCTTAATGTTACACACCAGTCACTGTAGTATCATGTTCTTAACATGTCACATAGTCTAAACACCAGTCTTGGTAGTATCATGATATTAACATGTCACATAGTCTCAATGTTAAACACCAGTCACTGTAGTATCATGTTATTAACATGTCACATAGTCTAAATACCAGTCACTGTAGTATCATGTTATTAACATGTCACATAGTCTAAACACCAGTCACTGTAGTATCATGTTATTAACATGTCACATAGTCTTAATGTTAAACACCAGTCACTGTAGTATCATGTTATTAACATGTCACATAGTCTAAACACCAGTCACTGTAGTATCATGTTCTTAACATGTCACATAGTCTAAACACCAGTCACTGTAGTATCATGTTATTAACATGTCACATAGTCTTAATGTTAAACACCAGTCACTGTAGTATCATGTTATTAACATGTCACATAGTCTAAACACCAGTCACTGTAGTATCATGTCATAAACATGTCACATAGTCTTAATGTTAAACACCAGTCACTGTAGTATCATGTTATTAACATGTCACATAGTCTAAACACCAGTCACTGTAGTATCATGTTATTAACATGTCACATAGTCTTAATGTTAAACACCAGTCACTGTAGTATCATGTTATTAACATGTCACATAGTCTAAACACCAGTCACTGTAGTATCATGTTATTAACATGTCACATAGTCTAAACACCAGTCACTGTAGTATCATGTTATTAACATGTCACATAGTCTCAATGTTAAACACCAGTCACTGTAGTATCATGTTATTAACATGTCACATAGTCTAAACACCAGTCACTGTAGTATCATGTTATTAACATGTCACATAGTCTCAATGTTAAACACCAGTCACTGTAGTATCATGTTATTAACATGTCACATAGTCTAAACACCAGTCACTGTAGTATCATGTTATTAACATGTCACATAGTCTAAACACCAGTCACTGTAGTATCATGTTATTAACATGTCACATAGTCTTAATGTTAAACACCAGTCACTGTAGTATCATGTCATTAACATGTCACATAGTCTTAATGTTAAACACCAGTCACTGTAGTATCATGTTCTTAACATGTCACATAGTCTAAACACCAGTCACTGTAGTATCATGTTCTTAACATGTCACATAGTCTAAACACCAGTCACTGTAGTATAATGTTATTAACATGTCACATAGTCTTAATGTTAAACACCAGTCACTGTAGTATCATGTTATTAACATGTCACATAGTCTAAACACCAGTCACTGTAGTATCATGTCATAAACATGTCACATAGTCTTAATGTTAAACACCAGTCACTGTAGTATCATGTTATTAACATGTCACATAGTCTAAACACCAGTCACTGTAGTATCATGTTATTAACATGTCACATAGTCTTAATGTTAAACACCAGTCACTGTAGTATCATGTTATTAACATGTCACATAGTCTAAACTCCAGTCACTGTAGTATCACTTTATTAACATGTCACATAGTCTAAACACCAGTCACTGTAGTATCATGTTATTAACATGTCACATAGTCTCAATGTTAAACACCAGTCACTGTAGTATCATGTTATTAACATGTCACATAGTCTAAACACCAGTCACTGTAGTATCATGTTATTAACATGTCACATAGTCTAAACACCAGTCACTGTAGTATCATGTTATTAACATGTCACATAGTCTTAATGTTAAACACCAGTCACTGTAGTATCATGTCATTAACATGTCACATAGTCTTAATGTTAAACACCAGTCACTGTAGTATCATGTTATTAACATGTCACATAGTCTAAACACCAGTCACTGTAATATCATGTTATTAACATGTCACATAGTCTAAACACCAGTCACTGTAGTATCATGTTATTAACATGTCACATAGTCTAAACACCAGTCACTGTAGTATCATGTTATTAACATGTCACATAGTCTAAACACCAGTCACTGTAGTATCATGTTATTAACATGTCACATAGTCTTAATGTTAAACACCAGTCACTGTAGTATCATGTCATTAACATGTCACATAGTCTTAATGTTAAACACCAGTCACTGTAGTATCATGTTATTAACATGTCACATAGTCTAAACACCAGTCACTGTAATATCATGTTATTAACATGTCACATAGTCTAAACACCAGTCACTGTAGTATCATGTTATTAACATGTCACATAGTCTAAACACCAGTCACTGTAGTATCATGTTATTAACATGTCACATAGTCTAAACACCAGTCACTGTAGTATCATGTCATTAACATGTCACATAGTCTTAATGTTACACACCAGTCACTGTAGTATCATGTTCTTAACATGTCACATTGTCTAAACACCAGTCACTGTAGTATCATGTTATTAACATGTCACATAGTCTAAACACCAGTCTTGGTAGTATCATGATATTAACATGTCACATAGTCTCAATGTTAAACACCAGTCACTGTAGTATCATGTTATTAACATGTCACATAGTCTAAACACCAGTCACTGTAGTATCATGTTCTTAACATGTCACATAGTCTAAACACCAGTCACTGTAGTATCATGTTATTAACATGTCACATAGTCTAAACACCAGTCACTGTAGTATCATGTCATTAACATGTCACATAGTCTTAATGTTACACACCAGTCACTGTAGTATCATGTTCTTAACATGTCACATAGTCTAAACACCAGTCTTGGTAGTATCATGATATTAACATGTCACATAGTCTCAATGTTAAACACCAGTCACTGTAGTATCATGTTATTAACATGTCACATAGTCTAAATACCAGTCACTGTAGTTTCATGTTATTAACATGTCACATAGTCTAAACACCAGTCACTGTAGTATCATGTTATTAACATGTCACATAGTCTTAATGTTAAACACCAGTCACTGTAGTATCATGTAATTAACATGTCACATAGTCTAAACACCAGTCACTGTAGTATCATGTTATTAACATGTCACATAGTCTTAATGTTAAACACCAGTCACTGTAGTATCATGTCATTAACATGTCACATAGTCTTAATGTTAAACACCAGTCACTGTAGTATCATGTTATTAACATGTCACATAGTCTAAACACCAGTCACTGTAATATCATGTTATTAACATGTCACATAGTCTAAACACCAGTCACTGTAGTATCATGTTATTAACATGTCACATAGTCTAAACACCAGTCACTGTAGTATCATGTTATTAACATGTCACATAGTCTAAACACCAGTCACTGTAGTATCATGTTATTAACATGTCACATAGTCTTAATGTTAAACACCAGTCACTGTAGTATCATGTCATTAACATGTCACATAGTCTTAATGTTAAACACCAGTCACTGTAGTATCATGTTATTAACATGTCACATAGTCTAAACACCAGTCACTGTAATATCATGTTATTAACATGTCACATAGTCTAAACACCAGTCACTGTAGTATCATGTTATTAACATGTCACATAGTCTAAACACCAGTCACTGTAGTATCATGTTATTAACATGTCACATAGTCTAAACACCAGTCACTGTAGTATCATGTCATTAACATGTCACATAGTCTTAATGTTACACACCAGTCACTGTAGTATCATGTTCTTAACATGTCACATTGTCTAAACACCAGTCACTGTAGTATCATGTTATTAACATGTCACATAGTCTAAACACCAGTCTTGGTAGTATGATGATATTAACATGTCACATAGTCTCAATGTTAAACACCAGTCACTGTAGTATCATGTTATTAACATGTCACATAGTCTAAACACCAGTCACTGTAGTATCATGTTCTTAACATGTCACATAGTCTAAACACCAGTCACTGTAGTATCATGTTATTAACATGTCACATAGTCTAAACACCAGTCACTGTAGTATCATGTCATTAACATGTCACATAGTCTTAATGTTACACACCAGTCACTGTAGTATCATGTTCTTAACATGTCACATAGTCTAAACACCAGTCTTGGTAGTATCATGATATTAACATGTCACATAGTCTCAATGTTAAACACCAGTCACTGTAGTATCATGTTATTAACATGTCACATAGTCTAAATACCAGTCACTGTAGTTTCATGTTATTAACATGTCACATAGTCTAAACACCAGTCACTGTAGTATCATGTTATTAACATGTCACATAGTCTTAATGTTAAACACCAGTCACTGTAGTATCATGTCATAAACATGTCACATAGTCTTAATGTTAAACACCAGTCACTGTAGTATCATGTTATTAACATGTCACATAGTCTAAACACCAGTCACTGTAGTATCATGTCATTAACATGTCACATAGTCTTAATGTTACACACCAGTCACTGTAGTATCATGTTCTTAACATGTCACATTGTCTAAACACCAGTCACTGTAGTATCATGTTATTAACATGTCACATAGTCTAAACACCAGTCTTGGTAGTATCATGATATTAACATGTCACATAGTCTCAATGTTAAACACCAGTCACTGTAGTATCATGTTATTAACATGTCACATAGTCTAAACACCAGTCACTGTAGTATCATGTTCTTAACATGTCACATAGTCTAAACACCAGTCACTGTAGTATCATGTTATTAACATGTCACATAGTCTAAACACCAGTCACTGTAGTATCATGTCATTAACATGTCACATAGTCTTAATGTTACACACCAGTCACTGTAGTATCATGTTCTTAACATGTCACATAGTCTAAACACCAGTCTTGGTAGTATCATGATATTAACATGTCACATAGTCTCAATGTTAAACACCAGTCACTGTAGTATCATGTTATTAACATGTCACATAGTCTAAATACCAGTCACTGTAGTTTCATGTTATTAACATGTCACATAGTCTAAACACCAGTCACTGTAGTATCATGTTATTAACATGTCACATAGTCTCAATGTTAAACACCAGTCACTGTAGTATCATGTTATTAACATGTCACATAGTCTAAACACCAGTCACTGTAGTATCATGTTCTTAACATGTCACATAGTCTAAACACCAGTCACTGTAGTATCATGTTATTAACATGTCACATAGTCTAAACACCAGTCACTGTAGTATCATGTCATTAACATGTCACATAGTCTTAATGTTACACACCAGTCACTGTAGTATCATGTTCTTAACATGTCACATAGTCTAAACACCAGTCTTGGTAGTATCATGATATTAACATGTCACATAGTCTCAATGTTAAACACCAGTCACTGTAGTATCATGTTATTAACATGTCACATAGTCTAAATACCAGTCACTGTAGTTTCATGTTATTAACATGTCACATAGTCTAAACACCAGTCACTGTAGTATCATGTTCTTAACATGTCACATAGTCTAAACACCAGTCACTGTAGTATCATGTTATTAACATGTCACATAGTCTAAACACCAGTCACTGTAGTATCATGTCATTAACATGTCACATAGTCTTAATGTTACACACCAGTCACTGTAGTATCATGTTCTTAACATGTCACATAGTCTAAACACCAGTCTTGGTAGTATCATGATATTAACATGTCACATAGTCTCAATGTTAAACACCAGTCACTGTAGTATCATGTTATTAACATGTCACATAGTCTAAACACCAGTCACTGTAGTATCATGTTCTTAACATGTCACATAGTCTAAACACCAGTCACTGTAGTATCATGTTATTAACATGTCACATAGTCTAAACACCAGTCACTGTAGTATCATGTCATTAACATGTCACATAGTCTTAATGTTACACACCAGTCACTGTAGTATCATGTTCTTAACATGTCACATAGTCTAAACACCAGTCTTGGTAGTATCATGATATTAACATGTCACATAGTCTCAATGTTAAACACCAGTCACTGTAGTATCATGTTATTAACATGTCACATAGTCTAAATACCAGTCACTGTAGTTTCATGTTATTAACATGTCACATAGTCTAAACACCAGTCACTGTAGTATCATGTTATTAACATGTCACATAGTCTTAATGTTAAACACCAGTCACTGTAGTATCATGTCATAAACATGTCACATAGTCTTAATGTTAAACACCAGTCACTGTAGTATCATGTTATTAACATGTCACATAGTCTAAACACCAGTCACTGTAGTATCATGTCATTAACATGTCACATAGTCTTAATGTTACACACCAGTCACTGTAGTATCATGTTCTTAACATGTCACATTGTCTAAACACCAGTCACTGTAGTATCATGTTATTAACATGTCACATAGTCTAAACACCAGTCTTGGTAGTATCATGATATTAACATGTCACATAGTCTCAATGTTAAACACCAGTCACTGTAGTATCATGTTATTAACATGTCACATAGTCTAAACACCAGTCACTGTAGTATCATGTTCTTAACATGTCACATAGTCTAAACACCAGTCACTGTAGTATCATGTTATTAACATGTCACATAGTCTAAACACCAGTCACTGTAGTATCATGTCATTAACATGTCACATAGTCTTAATGTTACACACCAGTCACTGTAGTATCATGTTCTTAACATGTCACATAGTCTAAACACCAGTCTTGGTAGTATCATGATATTAACATGTCACATAGTCTCAATGTTAAACACCAGTCACTGTAGTATCATGTTATTAACATGTCACATAGTCTAAATACCAGTCACTGTAGTTTCATGTTATTAACATGTCACATAGTCTAAACACCAGTCACTGTAGTATCATGTTATTAACATGTCACATAGTCTCAATGTTAAACACCAGTCACTGTAGTATCATGTTATTAACATGTCACATAGTCTAAACACCAGTCACTGTAGTATCATGTTCTTAACATGTCACATAGTCTAAACACCAGTCACTGTAGTATCATGTTATTAACATGTCACATAGTCTAAACACCAGTCACTGTAGTATCATGTCATTAACATGTCACATAGTCTTAATGTTACACACCAGTCACTGTAGTATCATGTTCTTAACATGTCACATAGTCTAAACACCAGTCTTGGTAGTATCATGATATTAACATGTCACATAGTCTCAATGTTAAACACCAGTCACTGTAGTATCATGTTATTAACATGTCACATAGTCTAAATACCAGTCACTGTAGTTTCATGTTATTAACATGTCACATAGTCTAAACACCAGTCACTGTAGTATCATGTTATTAACATGTCACATAGTCTTAATGTTAAACACCAGTCACTGTAGTATCATGTCATAAACATGTCACATAGTCTTAATGTTAAACACCAGTCACTGTAGTATCATGTTATTAACATGTCACATAGTCTAAACACCAGTCACTGTAGTATCATGTCATTAACATGTCACATAGTCTTAATGTTACACACCAGTCACTGTAGTATCATGTTCTTAACATGTCACATTGTCTAAACACCAGTCACTGTAGTATCATGTTATTAACATGTCACATAGTCTAAACACCAGTCTTGGTAGTATCATGATATTAACATGTCACATAGTCTCAATGTTAAACACCAGTCACTGTAGTATCATGTTATTAACATGTCACATAGTCTAAACACCAGTCACTGTAGTATCATGTTCTTAACATGTCACATAGTCTAAACACCAGTCACTGTAGTATCATGTTATTAACATGTCACATAGTCTAAACACCAGTCACTGTAGTATCATGTCATTAACATGTCACATAGTCTTAATGTTACACACCAGTCACTGTAGTATCATGTTCTTAACATGTCACATAGTCTAAACACCAGTCTTGGTAGTATCATGATATTAACATGTCACATAGTCTCAATGTTAAACACCAGTCACTGTAGTATCATGTTATTAACATGTCACATAGTCTAAATACCAGTCACTGTAGTTTCATGTTATTAACATGTCACATAGTCTTAATGTTAAACACCAGTCACTGTAGTATCATGTTATTAACATGTCACATAGTCTAAACACCAGTCACTGTAGTATCATGTTCTTAACATGTCACATAGTCTAAACACCAGTCACTGTAGTATCATGTTATTAACATGTCACATAGTCTTAATGTTAAACACCAGTCACTGTAGTATCATGTTATTAACATGTCACATAGTCTAAACACCAGTCACTGTAGTATCATGTCATAAACATGTCACATAGTCTTAATGTTAAACACCAGTCACTGTAGTATCATGTTATTAACATGTCACATAGTCTAAACACCAGTCACTGTAGTATCATGTTATTAACATGTCACATAGTCTTAATGTTAAACACCAGTCACTGTAGTATCATGTTATTAACATGTCACATAGTCTAAACACCAGTCACTGTAGTATCATGTTATTAACATGTCACATAGTCTAAACACCAGTCACTGTAGTATCATGTTATTAACATGTCACATAGTCTCAATGTTAAACACCAGTCACTGTAGTATCATGTTATTAACATGTCACATAGTCTAAACACCAGTCACTGTAGTATCATGTTATTAACATGTCACATAGTCTAAACACCAGTCACTGTAGTATCATGTTATTAACATGTCACATAGTCTTAATGTTAAACACCAGTCATGGTAATACCATGTTATTAACATGTTACATAGTCTAAACACCAGTCATGGTAATATCATGTTATTAACATGTCACATAGTCTAAACACCAGTCACTGTAGTATCATGTCATTAACATGTTACATAGTCTAAACACCAGTCACTGTAGTATCACGTTCTTACCATGTCACATAGTCTAAACACCAGTCACTGTAGTATCATGTTATTAACATGTCACATAGTCTAAACACCAGTCACTGTAGTATCATGTTATTAACATGTCACATAGTCTAAACACCAGTCACTGTAGTATCATGTCATTAACATGTCACATAGTCTTAATGTTACACACCAGTCACTGTAGTATCATGTTCTTAACATGTCACATAGTCTAAACACCAGTCTTGGTAGTATCATGATATTAACATGTCACATAGTCTCAATGTTAAACACCAGTCACTGTAGTATCATGTTATTAACATGTCACATAGTCTAAACACCAGTCACTGTAGTATCATGTTATTAACATGTCACATAGTCTAAACACCAGTCACTGTAGTATCATGTTATTAACATGTCACATAGTCTTAATGTTAAACACCAGTCACTGTAGTATCATGTTATTAACATGTCACATAGTCTAAACACCAGTCACTGTAGTATCATGTTCTTAACATGTCACATAGTCTAAACACCAGTCACTGTAGTATCATGTTATTAACATGTCACATAGTCTTAATGTTAAACACCAGTCACTGTAGTATCATGTTATTAACATGTCACATAGTCTAAACACCAGTCACTGTAGTATCATGTCATAAACATGTCACATAGTCTTAATGTTAAACACCAGTCACTGTAGTATCATGTTATTAACATGTCACATAGTCTAAACACCAGTCACTGTAGTATCATGTTATTAACATGTCACATAGTCTAAACACCAGTCACTGTAGTATCATGTTATTAACATGTCACATAGTCTAAACACCAGTCACTGTAGTATCATGTTATTAACATGTCACATAGTCTCAATGTTAAACACCAGTCACTGTAGTATCATGTTATTAACATGTCACATAGTCTAAACACCAGTCACTGTAGTATCATGTTATTAACATGTCACATAGTCTAAACACCAGTCACTGTAGTATCATGTTATTAACATGTCACATAGTCTTAATGTTAAACACCAGTCACTGTAGTATCATGTCATTAACATGTCACATAGTCTTAATGTTAAACACCAGTCACTGTAGTATCATGTTATTAACATGTCACATAGTCTAAACACCAGTCACTGTAATATCATGTTATTAACATGTCACATAGTCTAAACACCAGTCACTGTAGTATCATGTTATTAACATGTCACATAGTCTAAACACCAGTCACTGTAGTATCATGTTATTAACATGTCACATAGTCTAAACACCAGTCACTGTAGTATCATGTTATTAACATGTCACATAGTCTTAATGTTAAACACCAGTCACTGTAGTATCATGTTATTAACATGTCACATAGTCTTAATGTTAAACACCAGTCACTGTAGTATCATGTTATTAACATGTCACATAGTCTAAACACCAGTCACTGTAGTATCATGTTATTAACATGTCACATAGTCTAAACACCAGTCACTGTAGTATCATGTTATTAACATGTCACATAGTCTAAACACCAGTCACTGTAGTATCATGTTATTAACATGTCACATAGTCTAAACACCAGTCACTGTAGTATCATGTTATTAACATGTCACATAGTCTAAACACCAGTCACTGTAGTATCATGTCATTAACATGTCACATAGTCTTAATGTTACACACCAGTCACTGTAGTATCATGTTCTTAACATGTCACATTGTCTAAACACCAGTCACTGTAGTATCATGTTATTAACATGTCACATAGTCTAAACACCAGTCTTGGTAGTATCATGATATTAACATGTCACATAGTCTCAATGTTAAACACCAGTCACTGTAGTATCTTGTTCTTAACATGTCACATAGTCTAAACACCAGTCACTGTAGTATCATGTTATTAACATGTCACATAGTCTTAATGTTAAACACCAGTCACTGTAGTATCATGTTATTAACATGTCACATAGTCTAAACACCAGTCACTGTAGTATCATGTTATTAACATGTCACATAGTCTAAACACCAGTCACTGTAGTATCATGTTATTAACATGTCACATAGTCTCAATGTTAAACACCAATCACTGTAGTATCATGTTATTAACATGTCACATAGTCTAAACACCAGTCACTGTAGTATCATGTTATTAACATGTCACATAGTCTAAACACCAGTCACTGTAGTATCATGTTATTAACATGTCACATAGTCTAAACACCAGTCACTGTAGTATCATGTCATTAACATGTCACATAGTCTTAATGTTACACACCAGTCACTGTAGTATCATGTTCTTAACATGTCACATTGTCTAAACACCAGTCACTGTAGTATCATGTTATTAACATGTCACATAGTCTAAACACCAGTCTTGGTAGTATCATGATATTAACATGTCACATAGTCTCAATGTTAAACACCAGTCACTGTAGTATCATGTTATTAACATGTCACATAGTCTAAATACCAGTCACTGTAGTATCATGTCATTAACATGTTACATAGTCTAAACACCAGTCACTGTAGTATCACGTTCTTACCATGTCACATAGTCTAAACACCAGTCACTGTAGTATCATGTTATTAACATGTCACATAGTCTAAACACCAGTCACTGTAGTATCATGTTATTAACATGTCACATAGTCTAAACACCAGTCACTGTAGTATCATGTCATTAACATGTCACATAGTCTTAATGTTACACACCAGTCACTGTAGTATCATGTTCTTAACATGTCACATAGTCTAAACACCAGTCTTGGTAGTATCATGATATTAACATGTCACATAGTCTCAATGTTAAACACCAGTCACTGTAGTATCATGTTATTAACATGTCACATAGTCTAAACACCAGTCACTGTAGTATCATGTTCTTAACATGTCACATAGTCTAAACACCAGTCACTGTAGTATCATGTTATTAACATGTCACATAGTCTTAATGTTAAACACCAGTCACTGTAGTATCATGTTATTAACATGTCACATAGTCTAAACACCAGTCACTGTAGTATCATGTCATAAACATGTCACATAGTCTTAATGTTAAACACCAGTCACTGTAGTATCATGTTATTAACATGTCACATAGTCTAAACACCAGTCACTGTAGTATCATGTTATTAACATGTCACATAGTCTTAATGTTAAACACCAGTCACTGTAGTATCATGTTATTAACATGTCACATAGTCTAAACACCAGTCACTGTAGTATCATGTTATTAACATGTCACATAGTCTAAACACCAGTCACTGTAGTATCATGTTATTAACATGTCACATAGTCTCAATGTTAAACACCAGTCACTGTAGTATCATGTTATTAACATGTCACATAGTCTAAACACCAGTCACTGTAGTATCATGTTATTAACATGTCACATAGTCTAAACACCAGTCACTGTAGTATCATGTTATTAACATGTCACATAGTCTTAATGTTAAACACCAGTCACTGTAGTATCATGTCATTAACATGTCACATAGTCTTAATGTTAAACACCAGTCACTGTAGTATCATGTTATTAACATGTCACATAGTCTAAACACCAGTCACTGTAATATCATGTTATTAACATGTCACATAGTCTAAACACCAGTCACTGTAGTATCATGTTATTAACATGTCACATAGTCTAAACACCAGTCACTGTAGTATCATGTTATTAACATGTCACATAGTCTAAACACCAGTCACTGTAGTATCATGTTATTAACATGTCACATAGTCTAAACACCAGTCACTGTAGTATCATGTTATTAACATGTCACATAGTCTAAACACCAGTCACTGTAGTATCATGTCATTAACATGTCACATAGTCTTAATGTTACACACCAGTCACTGTAGTATCATGTTCTTAACATGTCACATTGTCTAAACACCAGTCACTGTAGTATCATGTTATTAACATGTCACATAGTCTAAACACCAGTCTTGGTAGTATCATGATATTAACATGTCACATAGTCTCAATGTTAAACACCAGTCACTGTAGTATCATGTTATTAACATGTCACATAGTCTAAACACCAGTCACTGTAGTATCATGTTCTTAACATGTCACATAGTCTAAACACCAGTCACTGTAGTATCATGTTATTAACATGTCACATAGTCTTAATGTTAAACACCAGTCACTGTAGTATCATGTTATTAACATGTCACATAGTCTAAACACCAGTCACTGTAGTATCATGTCATAAACATGTCACATAGTCTTAATGTTAATCACCAGTCACTGTAGTATCATGTTATTAACATGTCACATAGTCTAAACACCAGTCACTGTAGTATCATGTTATTAACATGTCACATAGTCTTAATGTTAAACACCAGTCACTGTAGTATCATGTTATTAACATGTCACATAGTCTAAACACCAGTCACTGTAGTATCATGTTATTAACATGTCACATAGTCTAAACACCAGTCACTGTAGTATCATGTTATTAACATGTCACATAGTCTCAATGTTAAACACCAGTCACTGTAGTATCATGTTATTAACATGTCACATAGTCTAAACACCAGTCACTGTAGTATCATGTTATTAACATGTCACATAGTCTAAACACCAGTCACTGTAGTATCATGTTATTAACATGTCACATAGTCTTAATGTTAAACACCAGTCACTGTAGTATCATGTCATTAACATGTCACATAGTCTTAATGTTAAACACCAGTCACTGTAGTATCATGTTATTAACATGTCACATAGTCTAAACACCAGTCACTGTAATATCATGTTATTAACATGTCACATAGTCTAAACACCAGTCACTGTAGTATCATGTTATTAACATGTCACATAGTCTAAACACCAGTCACTGTAGTATCATGTTATTAACATGTCACATAGTCTAAACACCAGTCACTGTAGTATCATGTTATTAACATGTCACATAGTCTTAATGTTAAACACCAGTCACTGTAGTATCATGTCATTAACATGTCACATAGTCTTAATGTTAAACACCAGTCACTGTAGTATCATGTTATTAACATGTCACATAGTCTAAACACCAGTCACTGTAATATCATGTTATTAACATGTCACATAGTCTAAACACCAGTCACTGTAGTATCATGTTATTAACATGTCACATAGTCTAAACACCAGTCACTGTAGTATCATGTTATTAACATGTCACATAGTCTAAACACCAGTCACTGTAGTATCATGTTATTAACATGTCACATAGTCTAAACACCAGTCACAGTAGTATCATGTCATTAACATGTCACATAGTCTTAATGTTACACACCAGTCACTGTAGTATCATGTTCTTAACATGTCACATTGTCTAAACACCAGTCACTGTAGTATCATGTTATTAACATGTCACATAGTCTAAACACCAGTCTTGGTAGTATCATGATATTAACATGTCACATAGTCTCAATGTTAAACACCAGTCACTGTAGTATCATGTTATTAACATGTCACATAGTCTAAATACCAGTCACTGTAGTATCATGTTATTAACATGTCACATAGTCTAAACACCAGTCACTGTAGTATCATGTTATTAACATGTCACATAGTCTTAATGTTAAACACCAGTCACTGTAGTATCATGTTATTAACATGTCACATAGTCTAAACACCAGTCACTGTAGTATCATGTTCTTAACATGTCACATAGTCTAAACACATGTCACTGTAGTATCATGTCATAAACATGTCACATAGTCTTAATGTTAAACACCAGTCACTGTAATATCATGTTATTAACATGTCACATAGTCTAAACACCAGTCACTGTAGTATCATGTTATTAACATGTCACATAGTCTTAATGTTAAACACCAGTCACTGTAGTATCATGTTATTAACATGTCACATAGTCTAAACACCAGTCACTGTAGTATCATGTTCTTAACATGTCACATAGTCTAAACACCAGTCACTGTAGTATCATGTTATTAACATGTCACATAGTCTCAATGTTAAACACCAGTCACTGTAGTATCATGTTATTAACATGTCACATAGTCTAAACACCAGTCACTGTAGTATCATGTTGTTAACATGTCACATAGTCTAAACACCAGTCACTGTAGTATCATGTTATTAACATGTCACATAGTCTTAATGTTAAACACCAGTCACTGTAGTATCATGTCATTAACATGTCACATAGTCTTAATGTTAAACACCAGTCACTGTAGTATCATGTTATTAACATGTCACATAGTCTAAACACCAGTCACTGTAGTATCATGTTATTAACATGTCACATAGTCTAAACACCAGTCACTGTAGTATCATGTTATTAACATGTCACATAGTCTAAACACCAGTCACTGTAGTATCATGTTATTAACATGTCACATAGTCTAAACACCAGTCACTGTAGTATCATGTTATTAACATGTCACATAGTCTTAATGTTAAACACCAGTCACTGTAGTATCATGTCATTAACATGTCACATAGTCTTAATGTTAAACACCCGTCACTGTAGTATCATGTTATTAACATGTCACATAGTCTAAACACCAGTCACTGTAGTATCATGTTGTTAACATGTCACATAGTCTAAACACCAGTCACTGTAGTATCATGTTATTAACATGTCACATAGTCTTAATGTTAAACACCAGTCACTGTAGTATCATGTCATTAACATGTCACATAGTCTTAATGTTAAACACCAGTCACTGTAGTATCATGTTATTAACATGTCACATAGTCTAAACACCAGTCACTGTAATATCATGTTATTAACATGTCACATAGTCTAAACACCAGTCACTGTAGTATCATGTTATTAACATGTCACATAGTCTAAACACCAGTCACTGTAGTATCATGTTATTAACATGTCACATAGTCTAAACACCAGTCACTGTAGTATCATGTTATTAACATGTCACATAGTCTTAATGTTAAACACCAGTCACTGTAGTATCATGTCATTAACATGTCACATAGTCTAAACACCAGTCACTGTAGTATCATGTTATTAACATGTCACATAGTCTAAACACCAGTCACTGTAGTATCATGTTATTAACATGTCACATAGTCTAAACACCAGTCACTGTAGTATCATGTCATTAACATGTCACATTGTCTTAATGTTACACACCAGTCACTGTAGTATCATGTTCTTAACATGTCACATTGTCTAAACACCAGTCACTGTAGTATCATGTTATTAACATGTCACATAGTCTAAACACCAGTCTTGGTAGTATCATGATATTAACATGTCACATAGTCTAAACACCAGTCACTGTAGTATCATGTTATTAACATGTCACATAGTCTTAATGTTAAACACCAGTCACTGTAGTATCATGTTATTAACATGTCACATAGTCTAAACACCAGTCACTGTAGTATCATGTCATAAACATGTCACATAGTCTTAATGTTAAACACCAGTCACTGTAATATCATGTTATTAACATGTCACATAGTCTAAACACCAGTCACTGTAGTATCATGTTCTTAACATGTCACATAGTCTAAACACCAGTCACTGTAGTATCATGTTATTAACATGTCACATAGTCTCAATGTTAAACACCAGTCACTGTAGTATCATGTTATTAACATGTCACATAGTCTAAACACCAGTCACTGTAGTATCATGTTGTTAACATGTCACATAGTCTAAACACCAGTCACTGTAGTATCATGTTATTAACATGTCACATAGTCTTAATGTTAAACACCAGTCACTGTAGTATCATGTCATTAACATGTCACATAGTCTTAATGTTAAACACCAGTCACTGTAGTATCATGTTATTAACATGTCACATAGTCTAAACACCAGTCACTGTAATATCATGTTATTAACATGTCACATAGTCTAAACACCAGTCACTGTAGTATCATGTTATTAACATGTCACATAGTCTAAACACCAGTCACTGTAGTATCATGTTATTAACATGTCACATAGTCTAAACACCAGTCACTGTAATATCATGTTATTAACATGTCACATAGTCTAAACACCAGTCACTGTAGTATCATGTTATTAACATGTCACATAGTCTAAACACCAGTCACTGTAGTATCATGTTATTAACATGTCACATAGTCTAAACACCAGTCACTGTAGTATCATGTTATTAACATGTCACATAGTCTTAATGTTAAACACCAGTCACTGTAGTATCATGTCATTAACATGTCACATAGTCTAAACACCAGTCACTGTAGTATCATGTTATTAACATGTCACATAGTCTAAACACCAGTCACTGTAGTATCATGTTATTAACATGTCACATAGTCTAAACACCAGTCACTGTAGTATCATGTCATTAACATGTCACATTGTCTTAATGTTACACACCAGTCACTGTAGTATCATGTTCTTAACATGTCACATTGTCTAAACACCAGTCACTGTAGTATCATGTTATTAACATGTCACATAGTCTAAACACCAGTCTTGGTAGTATCATGATATTAACATGTCACATAGTCTAAACACCAGTCACTGTAGTATCATGTTATTAACATGTCACATAGTCTTAATGTTAAACACCAGTCACTGTAGTATCATGTTATTAACATGTCACATAGTCTAAACACCAGTCACTGTAGTATCATGTCATAAACATGTCACATAGTCTTAATGTTAAACACCAGTCACTGTAATATCATGTTATTAACATGTCACATAGTCTAAACACCAGTCACTGTAGTATCATGTTCTTAACATGTCACATAGTCTAAACACCAGTCACTGTAGTATCATGTTATTAACATGTCACATAGTCTCAATGTTAAACACCAGTCACTGTAGTATCATGTTATTAACATGTCACATAGTCTAAACACCAGTCACTGTAGTATCATGTTGTTAACATGTCACATAGTCTAAACACCAGTCACTGTAGTATCATGTTATTAACATGTCACATAGTCTTAATGTTAAACACCAGTCACTGTAGTATCATGTCATTAACATGTCACATAGTCTTAATGTTAAACACCAGTCACTGTAGTATCATGTTATTAACATGTCACATAGTCTAAACACCAGTCACTGTAATATCATGTTATTAACATGTCACATAGTCTAAACACCAGTCACTGTAGTATCATGTTATTAACATGTCACATAGTCTAAACACCAGTCACTGTAGTATCATGTTATTAACATGTCACATAGTCTAAACACCAGTCACTGTAGTATCATGTTATTAACATGTCACATAGTCTAAACACCAGTCACTGTAGTATCATGTTATTAACATGTCACATAGTCTAAACACCAGTCACTGTAGTATCATGTCATTAACATGTCACATAGTCTTAATGTTACACACCAGTCACTGTAGTATCATGTTCTTAACATGTCATATTGTCTAAACACCAGTCACTGTAGTATCATGTTATTAACATGTCACATAGTCTAAACACCAGTCTTGGTAGTATCATGATATTAACATGTCACATAGTCTTAATGTTAAACACCAGTCACTGTAGTATCATGTTATTAACATGTCACATAGACTAAACACCAGTCACTGTAGTATCATGTCATTAACATGTCACATAGTCTTAATGTTACACACCAGTCACTGTAGTATCATGTTCTTAACATGTCACATAGTCTAAACACCAGTCACTGTAGTATCATGTTATTAACATGTCACATAGTCTTAATGTTAAACACCAGTCACTGTAGTATCATGTTATTAACATGTCACATAGTCTAAACACCAGTCACTGTAGTATCATGTTCTTAACATGTCACATAGTCTAAACACCAGTCACTGTAGTATCATGTTATTAACATGTCACATAGTCTCAATGTTAAACACCAGTCACTGTAGTATCATGTTGTTAACATGTCACATAGTCTAAACACCAGTCACTGTAGTATCATGTTATTAACATGTCACATAGTCTTAATGTTAAACACCAGTCACTGTATTATCATGTTATTAACATGTCACATAGTCTAAACACCAGTCACTGTAATATCATGTTATTAACATGTCACATAGTCTAAACACCAGTCACTGTAGTATCATGTTATTAACATGTCACATAGTCTAAACACCAGTCACTGTAGTATCATGTTATTAACATGTCACATAGTCTAAACACCAGTCACTGTAGTATCATGTTATTAACATGTCACATAGTCTAAACACCAGTCACTGTAGTATCATGTCATTAACATGTCACATAGTCTTAATGTTACACACCAGTCACTGTAGTATCATGTTCTTAACATGTCACATTGTCTAAACACCAGTCACTGTAGTATCATGTTATTAACATGTCACATAGTCTAAACACCAGTCTTGGTAGTATCATGATATTAACATGTCACATAGTCTCAATGTTAAACACCAGTCACTGTAGTATCATGTTATTAACATGTCACATAGTCTAAATACCAGTCACTGTAGTATCATGTTATTAACATGTCACATAGTCTAAACACCAGTCACTGTAGTATCATGTTATTAACATGTCACATAGTCTTAATGTTAAACACCAGTCACTGTAGTATCATGTTATTAACATGTCACATAGTCTAAACACCAGTCACTGTAGTATCATGTTCTTAATATGTCACATAGTCTAAACACCAGTCACTGTAGTATCATGTTATTAACATGTCACATAGTCTTAATGTTAAACACCAGTCACTGTAATATCATGTTATTAACATGTCACATAGTCTAAACACCAGTCACTGTAGTATCATGTTATTAACATGTCACATAGTCTTAATGTTAAACACCAGTCACTGTAGTATCATGTTATTAACATGTCACATAGTCTAAACACCAGTCACTGTAGTATCATGTTCTTAACATGTCACATAGTCTAAACACCAGTCACTGTAGTATCATGTTATTAACATGTCACATAGTCTCAATGTTAAACACCAGTCACTGTAGTATCATGTTATTAACATGTCACATATTCTAAACACCAGTCACTGTAGTATCATGTTATTAACATGTCACATAGTCTTAATGTTAAACACCAGTCACTGTAGTATCATGTTATTAACATGTCACATAGTCTTAATGTTAAACACCAGTCACTGTAGTATCATGTCATTAACATGTCACATAGTCTTAATGTTAAACACCAGTCACTGTAGTATCATGTTATTAACATGTCACATAGTCTAAACACCAGTCACTGTAGTATCATGTTATTAACATGTCACATAGTCTAAACACCAGTCACTGTAGTATCATGTTATTAACATGTCACATAGTCTAAACACCAGTCACTGTAGTATCATGTTATTAACATGTCACATAGTCTAAACACCAGTCACTGTAGTATCATGTTATTAACATGTCACATAGTCTTAATGTTAAACACCAGTCACTGTAGTATCATGTCATTAACATGTCACATAGTCTTAATGTTAAACACCAGTCACTGTAGTATCATGTTATTAACATGTCACATAGTCTAAACACCAGTCACTGTAATATCATGTTATTAACATGTCACATAGTCTAAACACCAGTCACTGTAGTATCATGTTATTAACATGTCACATAGTCTAAACACCAGTCACTGTAGTATCATGTTATTAACATGTCACATAGTCTAAACACCAGTCACTGTAGTATCATGTTATTAACATGTCACATAGTCTAAACACCAGTCACTGTAGTATCATGTCATTAACATGTCACATAGTCTTAATGTTACACACCAGTCACTGTAGTATCATGTTCTTAACATGTCACATTGTCTAAACACCAGTCACTGTAGTATCATGTTATTAACATGTCACATAGTCTAAACACCAGTCTTGGTAGTATCATGATATTAACATGTCACATAGTCTCAATGTTAAACACCAGTCACTGTAATATCATGTTATTAACATGTCACATAGTCTAAACACCAGTCACTGTAGTATCATGTTATTAACATGTCACATAGTCTTAATGTTAAACACCAGTCACTGTAGTATCATGTTATTAACATGTCACATAGTCTAAACACCAGTCACTGTAGTATCATGTTCTTAACATGTCACATAGTCTAAACACCAGTCACTGTAGTATCATGTTATTAACATGTCACATAGTCTCAATGTTAAACACCAGTCACTGTAGTATCATGTTATTAACATGTCACATATTCTAAACACCAGTCACTGTAGTATCATGTTATTAACATGTCACATAGTCTTAATGTTAAACACCAGTCACTGTAGTATCATGTTATTAACATGTCACATAGTCTTAATGTTAAACACCAGTCACTGTAGTATCATGTCATTAACATGTCACATAGTCTTAATGTTAAACACCAGTCACTGTAGTATCATGTTATTAACATGTCACATAGTCTAAACACCAGTCACTGTAGTATCATGTTATTAACATGTCACATAGTCTAAACACCAGTCACTGTAGTATCATGTTATTAACATGTCACATAGTCTAAACACCAGTCACTGTAGTATCATGTTATTAACATGTCACATAGTCTAAACACCAGTCACTGTAGTATCATGTTATTAACATGTCACATAGTCTTAATGTTAAACACCAGTCACTGTAGTATCATGTCATTAACATGTCACATAGTCTTAATGTTAAACACCAGTCACTGTAGTATCATGTTATTAACATGTCACATAGTCTAAACACCAGTCACTGTAATATCATGTTATTAACATGTCACATAGTCTAAACACCAGTCACTGTAGTATCATGTTATTAACATGTCACATAGTCTAAACACCAGTCACTGTAGTATCATGTTATTAACATGTCACATAGTCTAAACACCAGTCACTGTAGTATCATGTTATTAACATGTCACATAGTCTAAACACCAGTCACTGTAGTATCATGTCATTAACATGTCACATAGTCTTAATGTTACACACCAGTCACTGTAGTATCATGTTCTTAACATGTCACATTGTCTAAACACCAGTCACTGTAGTATCATGTTATTAACATGTCACATAGTCTAAACACCAGTCTTGGTAGTATCATGATATTAACATGTCACATAGTCTCAATGTTAAACACCAGTCACTGTAGTATCATGTTATTAACATGTCACATAGTCTAAATACCAGTCACTGTAGTATCATGTTATTAACATGTCACATAGTCTTAATGTTAAACACCAGTCACTGTAGTATCATGTTATTAACATGTCACATAGTCTAAACACCAGTCACTGTAGTATCATGTTCTTAATATGTCACATAGTCTAAACACCAGTCACTGTAGTATCATGTTATTAACATGTCACATAGTCTTAATGTTAAACACCAGTCACTGTAATATCATGTTATTAACATGTCACATAGTCTAAACACCAGTCACTGTAGTATCATGTTATTAACATGTCACATAGTCTTAATGTTAAACACCAGTCACTGTAGTATCATGTTATTAACATGTCACATAGTCTAAACACCAGTCACTGTAGTATCATGTTCTTAACATGTCACATAGTCTAAACACCAGTCACTGTAGTATCATGTTATTAACATGTCACATAGTCTCAATGTTAAACACCCGTCACTGTAGTATCATGTTATTAACATGTCACATAGTCTAAACACCAGTCACTGTAGTATCATGTTATTAACATGTCACATAGTCTTAATGTTAAACACCAGTCACTGTAGTATCATGTTATTAACATGTCACATAGTCTTAATGTTAAACACCAGTCACTGTAGTATCATGTCATTAACATGTCACATAGTCTTAATGTTAAACACCAGTCACTGTAGTATCATGTTATTAACATGTCACATAGTCTAAACACCAGTCACTGTAGTATCATGTTATTAACATGTCACATAGTCTAAACACCAGTCACTGTAGTATCATGTTATTAACATGTCACATAGTCTAAACACCAGTCACTGTAGTATCATGTTATTAACATGTCACATAGTCTAAACACCAGTCACTGTAGTATCATGTTATTAACATGTCACATAGTCTTAATGTTAAACACCAGTCACTGTAGTATCATGTCATTAACATGTCACATAGTCTTAATGTTAAACACCAGTCACTGTAGTATCATGTTATTAACATGTCACATAGTCTAAACACCAGTCACTGTAATATCATGTTATTAACATGTCACATAGTCTAAACACCAGTCACTGTAGTATCATGTTATTAACATGTCACATAGTCTAAACACCAGTCACTGTAGTATCATGTTATTAACATGTCACATAGTCTAAACACCAGTCACTGTAGTATCATGTTATTAACATGTCACATAGTCTAAACACCAGTCACTGTAGTATCATGTCATTAACATGTCACATAGTCTTAATGTTACACACCAGTCACTGTAGTATCATGTTCTTAACATGTCACATTGTCTAAACACCAGTCACTGTAGTATCATGTTATTAACATGTCACATAGTCTAAACACCAGTCTTGGTAGTATCATGATATTAACATGTCACATAGTCTCAATGTTAAACACCAGTCACTGTAGTATCATGTTATTAACATGTCACATAGTCTAAACACCAGTCACTGTAGTATCATGTTCTTAACATGTCACATAGTCTAAACACCAGTCACTGTAGTATCATGTTATTAACATGTCACATAGTTTTAATGTTAAACACCAGTCACTGTAGTATCATGTTATTAACATGTCACATAGTCTAAACACCAGTCACTGTAGTATCATGTCATAAACATGTCACATAGTCTTAATGTTAAACACCAGTCACTGTAGTATCATGTTATTAACATGTCACATAGTCTAAACACCAGTCACTGTAGTATCATGTTATTAACATGTCACATAGTCTAAACACCAGTCACTGTAGTATCATGTTATTAACATGTCACATAGTCTAAACACCAGTCACTGTAGTATCATGTTATTAACATGTCACATAGTCTCAATGTTAAACACCAGTCACTGTAGTATCATGTTATTAACATGTCACATAGTCTAAACACCAGTCACTGTAGTATCATGTTATTAACATGTCACATAGTCTTAATGTTAAACACCAGTCACTGTAGTATCATGTCATTAACATGTCACATAGTCTTAATGTTAAACACCAGTCACTGTAGTATCATGTTATTAACATGTCACATAGTCTAAACACCAGTCACTGTAATATCATGTTATTAACATGTCACATAGTCTAAACACCAGTCACTGTAATATCATGTTATTAACATGTCACATAGTCTAAACACCAGTCACTGTAATATCATGTTATTAACATGTCACATAGTCTAAACACCAGTCACTGTAGTATCATGTTATTAACATGTCACATAGTCTAAACACCAGTCACTGTAGTATCATGTTATTAACATGTCACATG
Source organism: Oncorhynchus mykiss (assembly GCF_057628025.1). NCBI lineage: Eukaryota > Metazoa > Chordata > Actinopteri > Salmoniformes > Salmonidae > Oncorhynchus > Oncorhynchus mykiss. Next base: position 69,966,149 of record NC_143031.1, read on the forward strand.
GTCTCAATGTTAAACACCAGTCACTGTAGTATCATGTTATTAACATGTCACATAGTCTAAACACCAGTCATGGTAGTATCATGTTATTAACATGTCACATAGTCTAAACACCAGTCACTGTAGTATCATGTTATTAACATGTCACATAGTCTAAACACCAGTCACTGTAGTATCATGTTATTAACATGTCACATAGTCTCAATGTTAAACACCAGTCACTGTAGTATCATGTTATTAACATGTCACATAGTCTAAACACCAGTCACTGTAGTATCATGTTATTAACATGTCACATAGTCTAAACACCAGTCACTGTAGTATCATGTTATTAACATGTCACATAGTCTAAACACCAGTCACTGTAGTATCATGTTATTAACATGTCACATAGTCTAAACACCAGTCACTGTAGTATCATGTTATTATCATGTCACATAGTCTAAACACCAGTCACTGTAGTATCATGTTATTAACATGTCACATAGTCTAAACACCAGTCATGGTAGTATCATGTTATTAACATGTCACATAGTCTAAACACCAGTCACTGTAGTATCATGTTATTAACATGTCACATAGTCTAAACACCAGTCACTGTAGTATCATGTTATTAACATGTCACATAGTCTAAACACCAGTCATGGTAGTATCATGTTATTAACATGTCACATAGTCTTAATGTTAAACACCAGTCACTGTAGTATCATGTTATTAACATGTCACATAGTCTAAACACCAGTCACTGTAGTATCATGTTATTAACATGTCACATAGTCTAAACACCAGTCACTGTAGTATCATGTTATTAACATGTCACATAGTCTAAACACCAGTCATGGTAGTATCATGTTATTAACATGTTACATAGTTTCAATGTTAAACACCAGTCACTGTAGTATCATGTTATTAACATGTCACATAGTCTAAACACCAGTCACTGTAGTATCATGTTATTAACATGTCACATAGTCTTAATGTTAAACACCAGTCACTGTAGTATCATGTTATTAACATGTCACATAGTCTAAACACCAGTCACTGTAGTATCATGTTATTAACATGTCACATAGTCTAAACACCAGTCACTGTAATATCATGTTATTAACATGTCACATAGTCTAAACACCAGTCACTGTAATATCATGTTATTAACATGTCACATAGTCTAAACACCAGCCACTGTAGTATCATGTTATTAACATGTCACATAGTCTAAACACCAGTCACTGTAGTATCATGTTATTAACATGTCACATGGTCTCAATGTTAAACACCAGTCACTGTACTATCATGTTATTAACATGTCACATAGTCTAAACACCAGTCACTGTAGTATCATGTTATTAACATGTCACATAGTCTAAACACCAGTCACTGTAGTATCATGTTATTAACATGTCACATGGTCTCAATGTTAAACACAAGTCACTGTAGTATCATGTTATTAACATGTCACATAGTCTAAACACCAGTCATGGTAGTATCATGTTATTAACATGTCACATAGTCTCAATGTTAAACACCAGTCACTGTAGTATCATGTTATTAACATGTCACATAGTCTAAACACCAGTCACTGTAGTATCATGTTATTAACATGTCACATAGTCTAAACACCAGTCACTGTAGTATCATGTTATTAACATGTCACATAGTCTAAACACCAGTCACTGTAGTATCATGTTATTAACATGTCACATAGTCTAAACACCAGTCACTGTAGTATCATGTTATTATCATGTCACATAGTCTAAACACCAGTCACTGTAGTATCATGTTATTAACATGTCACATAGTCTAAACACCAGTCATGGTAGTATCATGTTATTAACATGTCACATAGTCTAAACACCAGTCACTGTAGTATCATGTTATTAACATGTCACATAGTCTAAACACCAGTCATGGTAGTATCATGTTATTAACATGTCACATAGTCTTAATGTTAAACACCAGTCACTGTAGTATCATGTTATTAACATGTCACATAGTCTAAACACCAGTCACTGTAGTATCATGTTATTAACATGTCACATAGTCTAAACACCAGTCACTGTAGTATCATGTTATTAACATGTCACATAGTCTAGACACCAGTCATGGTAGTATCATGTTATTAACATGTTACATAGTTTCAATGTTAAACACCAGTCACTGTAGTATCATGTTATTAACATGTCACATAGTCTAAACACCAGTCACTGTAGTATCATGTTATTAACATGTCACATAGTCTTAATGTTAAACACCAGTCACTGTAGTATCATGTTATTAACATGTCACATAGTCTAAACACCAGTCACTGTAGTATCATGTTATTAACATGTCACATAGTCTTAATGTTAAACACCAGTCATGGTAGTATCATGTTATTAACATGTCACATAGTCTAAACACCAGTCACTGTAGTATCATGTTATTAACATGTCACATAGTCTAAACACCAGTCACTGTAGTATCATGTTATTAACATGTCACATAGTCTAAACACCAGTCACTGTAGTATCATGTTATTAACATGTCACATAGTCTCAATGTTAAACACCAATCATGGTAGTATAACCAGCGGTGGAAAAGGTACTCCATTTTTATACTTGAGTAAAAGTAAAGATACCGCAATTTAATACTCAAGTAAAAGTTCAAGTCACCCAGTAAAATACTACTTCAGTAAAAGTCACCCAGTAAAATACTACTTCGGTAAATAGTCTGTAAGGTGATTAGAAAATACCCTTGTCAGGGATCATGGGACAATGGCATCTGTTGAGCTGCTCAAGGCCCTCTCTGCATCACTTTACCATAGGGGACAGCCAATCACAATCAGCCACTTAAAAGCTCTCTCTACCTCACAGGGCCCTAATCACACCAACAATCAGCCACTTCACTGCTCTCTCTACCTCACAGGGCTCTAATCACTCCACCAATCAGCCACTTTATAGTTCTCTCTACCTCACAGGGCTCTAATCACCAAGTAAAATACTACTTCAGTAAAAGTCACCCAGTAAAATACTACTTCAGTAAAAGTCACCCAGTAAAATACTACTTCAGTAAAAGTCACCCAGTAAAATACTACTTCAGTAAAAGTCACCCAGTTGAAATACTACTTCAGTAAAAGTCACCCAGTAAAATACTACTTCAGTAAAAGTCACCCAGTAAAATACTACTTCAGTAAAAGTCACCCAGTAAAATACTACTTCAGTAAAAGTCACCCAGTAAAATACTACTTCAGTAAAAGTCACCCAGTAAAATACTACTTCAGTAAAAGTCACCCAGTAAAATACTACTTCAGTAAAAGTCACCCAGTAAAATACTACTTCAGTAAAAGTCACCCAGTAAAATACTATTTCAGTAAAAGTCACCCAGTAAAATACTACTTCAGTAAAAGTCTAAAAGTTTTTGCTTTTGTACTTAAGTATCAAAAGTAAAAGTATAAATCATTTAAAATGTCTTATATTAAGCAAACCAGATGACACAATTTGTTTGTTTTTGAAATGTATGGATAGCCAGGGTCATAGTTCAACACTCAGACATAATCTACAAACGAAGCATTTGTGTTTAGTGAGTCCGCCAGATCAGAGGCAATAGGGATGACCAGGGATGTTCTCTTGATAAGTGCGGGATTTAGACAATTTTCTTGTCCTGCTAAGCATTCAAAATGTTTGACTTGTGATTATAGCTAACTAGTGATTACTGATAATAAAATGAGTTAGTAACCTAATGATATGATCTGTCTTCGCTAGAAGTGTGCTGTGTTTGTAACACCCGGCCCATACATCAAGACGTGTAGAGTACCCACGCTTCATTAGCCAGGCTGACGATGCTGGGAGAGAGGACAATTCTGCCCAGGCACTGTGGAACGAGGATGAGGGGGTGCGGTGCGCGTGTGTGTGTGTGTTGCAGAGAGTGTGTGAGTTTCTCCCTTGGCACTCGGCCCTCCAGGTATGGTGGTGAGCTCATGCCTCGATGATACCCGTCATACTGGCATCAGATGGTGGGTACAAGCGATGGCACCCCCCTCCCCACCACCCAGCCTCCTCCATTAGTTCCCCATCGGGGCGGTTGTGGGGAGGGGGGAGCTGGGCATTCAGGGCGATGGATGTCGGGGAACTCTGGCTGTGACACACGCCGCAATCGGATAAATAGATTGCAGCCCGTTTGCATAATCTAAAGCGAACCGGGCCATCAATCACACGAGGCGTTTCGGTCTGAGCCGTTACAATAGCCACAGTGTTAAACCTCTCTGAAGACATATTGTGTTGATGATGGCGGAAGGTATTTTTCCATGCTTACTACCGTAGAGTGAATGGAAAGACTGGCACTGAAGTGGTGTTGGATTTTATTGCCTTTCATTTGGGTTTCATTTGGAGGAGAGGTGCCATGCTCGTCGACCTCGTTAAAAGCCTAAATGAAATGGTCGTAGAGGGCATAGTGGTTAATATGGAGATGAATGGGTATTTGATAGATGGTTTTGCCCTTTGCAGTGAAATGTGTGTGTGCGTGTTTCGGTGTCTGTCGGTGTGTCTCTGGTTTTTTTTCGGTGTGTCTGTCGGTGTGTTTCAGTGGCTGCGTGCCTGTGTGTGTGGTGTCTGAATTATCTTAGATTATACATTTTTTCATGAGTGAACAGCTTTGTATTCTCTCTTAATGATCTTCCCCTCTCTCTGTCTCTGTATCACAGGTGTCATCCTGATTCCCAAGCTGCCCCATGTGGAGTTCAGCCTGGGTAAGTGTCTGTTCTTCTCTCTCTGTTCTTCTTTTTCTTCTTCTTCTTCTCTATGTCCTTCTCACTCTGTTCTTCTCTCCCTCTCTGTTCTTCTTCTCCCTGGTCTTCTTCTCTCTGTTCTTCTTTTCTCTCTGTTCTTCTTCTCTCTCTGTGATTCTCATCTTATTCCATGCCACAGGGTTCCAATTTCCCCATGTAGTCAGAGCTTAGATAGCCAGACACATCCTATTATCGACATGACGCCGCTATGAGACCGGTCAAACATACACATGTATGCACGTGCACAGACGGACGGACGGACGGACGGACAATAGATCAAAGACTAGACTTACTTTTTCCTGACTGTCTCACAGTAGAGTGGTTCTGGTTCTTCTTCCTGACTGTCTCACAGTAGAGTGGTTCTGGTTCTTCTTCCTGACTGTCTCACAGTAGAGTGGTTCTGGTTCTTCCTGACTGTCTTACAGTAGAGTGGTTCTGGTTTTTCCTGACTGTCTTACAGTAGAGTGGTTCTGGTTTTTCCTGACTGTCTTACAGTAGAGTGGTTCTGGTTCTTCCTGACTGTCTTACAGTAGAGTGGTTCTGGTTCTTCCTGACTGTCTCACAGTAGAGTGGTTCTGGTTCTTCCTGACTGTCTTACAGTAGAGTGGTTCTGGTTCTTCCTGACTGTCTTACAGTAGAGTGGTTCTGGTTCTTCCTGACTGTCTTACAGTAGAGTGGTTCTGGTTCTTCTTCCTGACGGTCTCACAGTACAGTGGTTCTGGTTCTTCCTGACTGTCTTACAGTAGAGTGGTTCTGGTTCTTCTTCCTGACGGTCTCACAGTACAGTGGTTCTGGTTCTTCCTGACTGTCTTACAGTAGAGTGGTTCTGGTTCTTCTTCCTGACGGTCTCACAGTACAGTGGTTCTGGTTCTTCTTCCTGACTGTCTTACAGTAGAGTGGTTCTGGTTCTTCTTCCTGACTGTCTTACAGTAGAGTGGTTCTGGTTCTTCTTCCTGACTGTCTTACAGTAGAGTGGTTCTGGTTCTTCTTCCTGACTGTCTTACAGTAGAGTGGTTCTGGTTCTTCTTCCTGACGGTCTCACAGTACAGTGGTTCTGGTTCTTCTTCCTGACTGTCTTACAGTAGAGTGGTTCTGGTTCTTCTTCCTGACGGTCTCACAGTACAGTGGTTCTGGTTCTTCCTGACTGCCTTACAGTAGAGTGGTTCTGGTTCTTCTTCCTGACTGTCTTACAGTAGAGTGGTTCTGGTTCTTCTTCCTGACGGTCTCACAGTACAGTGGTTCTGGTTCTTCTTCCTGACTGTCTCACAGTAGAGTGGTTCTGGTTCTTCTTCCTGACTGTCTTACAGTAGAGTGGTTCTGGTTCTTCCTGACTGTCTTACAGTAGAGTGGTTCTGGTTCTTCATCCTGACTGTCTTACAGTAGAGTGGTTCTGGTTCTTCCTTACTGTCTCACAGTAGAGTGGTTCTGGTTCTTCTTCCTGACTGTCTTACAGTAGAGTGGTTCTGGTTCTTCCATACTGTCTCACAGTAGAGTGGTTCTGGTTCTTCTTCCTGACTGTCTTACAGTAGAGTGGTTCTGGTTCTTCTTCCTGACTGTCTTACAGTAGAGTGGTTCTGGTTCTTCCTTACTGTCTCACAGTAGAGTGGTTCTGGTTCTTCTTCCTGACTGTCTTACAGTAGAGTGGTTCTGGTTCTTCTTCCTGACTGTCTTACAGTAGAGTGGTTCTGGTTCTTCTTCCTGACTGTCTTACAGTAGAGTGGTTCTGGTTCTTCTTCCTGACTGTCTTACAGTAGAGTGGTTCTGGTTCTTCTTCCTGACTGTCTTACAGTAGAGTGGTTCTGGTTCTTCTTCCTTACTGTCTCACAGTAGAGTGGTTCTGGTTCTTCTTCCTGACTGTCTTACAGTAGAGTGGTTCTGGTTCTTCTTCCTGACTGTCTTACAGTAGAGTGGTTCTGGTTCTTCTTCCTTACTGTCTCACAGTAGAGTGGTTCTGGTTCTTCTTCCTTACTGTCTCACAGTAGAGTGGTTCTGGTTCTTCTTCCTGACTGTCTTACAGTAGAGTGGTTCTGGTTCTTCTTCCTTTTCGACTGTTAGAGATGGTTTCATGTATATTTTATACTTCTGCAATGGGAGAGTTCTATTTTTGGTCGATGCATTGTTGCCCATGACAAGTTTCACTGTGTCGATGTCTGACAGGGTGGGTTATGTGAATCTTAGCTGCAGTGCTCTGAGTAGGGGGAAGAGGTTCATTGGCTTGACCACCCCCCAGGCATTGGAAAATGTGTTACCAGTAAAGCCAGTGTATTTTCCTGACCAGGTGATATAACCAGGTAAAACTGGGGTCCAGGGTTTTTCCTGGTCAGGTCAGTTGTCCAGGACAACTCCTGGCCCTAGTTATTGGGTCTGAGTGTGTAACTCTGTAACTCAGTCAAGTCATTATTTAAATGGAAATGTGTCTCTGCTCATCAAAGATATTGTTTTCATCCATTTCATCTGTTATAGAGATAATAAAACGTCATATTAATACACATCACTGTTGTAGATTTAAAACAACAACATATGGACATGTTTTCCTTTCAACACTCTGGACATTTCTGTCTATCCACAATGCCTGCTGGCCAATCAGATTGCAATTTGAGTGCTGGTGCACACGTACAGGGACTCCCAGCTTGGTTTCATTTCTAGACAGATTATCTGTAGTTAAGGACCGTGTGTGTGCGTGTGTGTGCGTGTGTGTGTATGTGTGTGTGTGTGTGTGTGTGTGTGTGTGTGTGTGCGAGAGTCTATTAGTGTACACACACACACACACACACACAGTGTACAAACAAATATATGGTCGTCTTGGCCTGTTAACCATTGTACTGCATAACACATTTAATTTAAGTGACAATAGAATTGACTGGAGTAGAGCTGAATGAATATGCACTGTGAGTCTTCGTGTAGTGATGCAATGCTTCTCCAGAGGTTGTGAAATGGCTTCTGTTCTAATGTAAATGTTCTGGAACAATGGAGTCAATCTGCTGGACAGCTGCAGAGGAAAGGGTGACATGTTTGTATAATTGCAGTAGTTGTGTGTCGTGTGTGTGAGTGTGTGCGCATGCAAGCGTGTGCGTATCACTCTCTGTGTGTGTGTGTGTGTGTGTGTGTCGGCCTACTACATCGGCAAAACGCCCCCCCCCCCATCTTCTTCCTTTGATCCATCATACTGTAAATACCAGTTTTGTTTACCTCGTCCTTAAATTACATGTGTATTTTATTCAATTACCATTCACCATTTTGACTGAAAGGGCTTTTGTTGCTTTGGGAAACATGATTATCTGGAAGCTCTTAGCTTGAGGTACATGTGTTTTTATTGATAGAGGCTGGCAGTTCTTTTATTCATGCCTTCCATTTCTCTCTCGCTTGATTGATACATGAAACGATATTGCCAGAAATACCAGGAATACATCCATTGAAAACCGCAAAGAAAAGGAGTTTCTTGGTAATCCTTGAAAGCTGAGGGCTCTTTGCCCACCTGGGGTTCAAGCTACAGTATATTCTTGGAGCATAAAATGATAATAACAAAAACAGCCACCCTGTCACTTGTTTTAGTACACAGCTGAGTGAAGTGGTTAGGAAAATGTAATCCCTCTCAAATTCATAGACATCCCTCTAGATCCAAGGACTGACAGTGAGAGAGAGATTCACAGACCCCAGACTGCACCTTTAAGGGCAAGCCATTGAGCTGAAGGGCAGTTTGGCTGAATAAAGCTTTGCCAGTAAGCGTTGAGTACATATCATAACGGGATAAGATGATTCTAGGTTCGGTCTCGGCTAATAAAAAATCAACGGCTTGGCAATGATGTCGATCGTTCAGCAGGTCTCATATCACGACAAGCTAATCACCCGTGACAAATAAAACAATGATTCCAGCCAAAATTATTTATTTCTGGCTCTAATTATCAATTACCATCAGAGTGGGTGATTTAGAGAAAAATGGTACGAATAAATCGTTCTTTGTGTGTTCTACTCCACCCGGCTGAAATGTCTTCTCACTTTAACCGTACGAAGAGAAGGTTTCTGACAAGCTGACATGCTCAAATCAAATCAAATGTATTTGTCACATACACATGGTTAGCAGATGTTAATGCGAGTGTAGCGAAATGCTTGTGCTTCTAGTTCCGACAATGCAGTAATAACCAACGAGTAATCTAACTAACAATTCCAAAACTACTACCTTATACACACAAGTGTAAAGGGGTAAAGAACATGCACATAAAGATATATGAATGAGTGATGGTACAGAGCGGCATAGGCAAGATGCAGTAGATGGTATCGAGTACAGTATATACATATGAGATGAGTATGTAAACAAAGTGGCATAGTTTAAAGTGGCTAGTGATACATGTATTACATAAAGATGCAGTAGGTGATATAGTGTACAGTATATACGTATACATATGAGATGAATAATGTAGGGTATGTAAACATTATATTAAGTAGCATTGTTTAAAGTGGCTAGTGATATATTTTACATCAATTCCCATTATTAAAGTGGCTGGAGTTGAGTCAGTGTGTTGACAGCAGCCACTCAATGTTAGTTGTGGCTGTTTAACAGTCTGATGGCCTTGAGATGGAAGCTGTTTTTCAGTCTCTCGGTCCCAGCTTTGATGCACCTGTACTGTATCACCTTCTGGATGATAGCGGGGTGAACAGGCAGTGGCTCGGGTGGTTGTTGTCCTTGATGATCTTTATGACCTTCCTGTGACATCGGGTGGTGTAGCTGTCCTGGAGGGCAGGTAGTTTGCCCCCGGTGATGTGTTGTGCAGACCTCACTACCCTCTGGAGAGCCTTATGGTTGTGGGCGGAGCAGTTGCCATACCAGGCGGTGATACAGCCCGACAGGATGCTCTGTAGAAGTTTGTGAGTGCTTTTGGTGACAAGCCAAATTTCTTCAGCCTCCTGAGGTTGAAGAGGCGCTGCTGCGCCTTCTTCACGATGCTGTCTGTGTGGGTGGACCAATTCAGTTTGTCTGTGATGTGTACGCCGAGGAACTTAAAACTTACTACCCTCTCCACTACTGTCCCATCGATGTGGATAGGGGGGTGTTCCCTCTGCTGTTTCCTGAAGTCCACAATCATCTCCTTAGTTTTGTTGACGTTGAGTGTGAGGTTATTTTCCTGACACCACACTCCGAGGGCCCTCACCTCCTCCCTGTAGGCCGTCTCGTCGTTGTTGGTAATCAAACCTACCACTGTTGTGTCGTCCGCAAACTTGATGATTGAGTTGGAGGCGTGCGTGGCCACACAGTCGTGGGTGAACAGGGAGTACAGGAGAGGGCTCAGAACGCACCCTTGTGGGGCCCCAGTGTTGAGGATCAGCGGGGTGGAGATATTGTTACCTACCCTCACCACCTGGGGGCGGCCCGTCAGGAAGTCCAGTACCCAGTTGCACAGGGCGGGGTCGAGACCCAGGGTCTCGAGCTTGATGACGAGTTTGGAGGGTACTATGGTGTTAAATGCTGAGCTGTAGTCGATGAACAGCATTCTCACATAGGTATTCCTCTTGTCCAGATGGGTTAGGGCAGTGTGCAGTGTGGTTGAGATTGCATCATCTGTGGACCTATTTGGGCGGTAAGCAAATTGGAGTGGGTCTAGGGTGTCAGGTAGGGTGAAGGTGATATGGTCCTTGACTAGTCTCTCAAAGCACTTCATGATGACGGAAGTGAGTGCTATGGGGCTGTAGTCGTTTAGCTCAGTTACCTTAGCTTTCTTGGGAACAGGAACAATGGTGGCCTTCTTGAAGCATTTGGGAACAGCAGACTGGGATAAGGATTGATTGAATATGTCCGTAAACACACCAGCCAGCTGGTCTGCGCATGCTCTGAGGGCGCGGCTGGGGATGCCGTCTGGGCCTGCAGCCTTGCGAGGGTTAACACGTTTAAATGTTTTACTCACCTCGGCTGTAGTGAAGGAGAGTCTGCATGTTTTGGTTGCGGGCCATGTCAGTGGCACTGTATTGTCCTCAAAGCGGGCAAAAAAGTTATTTAGTCTGCCTGGGAGCAAGACATCATGGTCCGTGACTGGGCTGGTTTTCTTTTTGTAATCCGTGATTGACTGTAGACCCTGCCACATACCTCTTGTGTCTGAATCGTTGAATTGAGATTCTACTTTGTCTCTATACTGACGCTTAGCTTGTTTGATTGCCTTGCGGAGGGAATAGCTACACTGTTTGTATTCGGTCATGTTTCCGGTCACCTTGCCCTGATTAAAAGCAGTGTTTCGCGCTTTCAGTTTCACGCGAATGCTGCCATCAATCCACGGTTTCTGGTTTGGGAATGTTTTAATCGTTGCTATGGGAACGACATCTTCAACGCTCGTTCTAATGAACTCGCTCACCGAATCAGCGTATTCGTCAATGTTGTTGTTTGACGCAATACGAAACATATCCCAGTCCACCTGATGGAAGCAGTCTTGGAGCGTGGAATCAGATTGGTCGGACCAGCGTTGAACAGACCTCAGCGCGGGAGTTTCTTGTTTTAGCTTCTGTCTGTAGGCAGGGAGCAACAAAATTGAGTCGTGGTCAGCTTTTTCGAAAGGAGGGCGGGACAACGATAGACAGCTGTCACTGATTGGGAATCATACTTAGGTAGCCCTTTTTCATTCCTTCAGTGTGGGTAGTTGACTTGTGTTAGTGGCACTTAGCCCTCATGAGCTTCACGGTAGTTTATCTTGTTTCTTGTTTTGTTGGCGTCATTCCAGAATGAAAGGAAAATGTATGTTCACCACACTGCACTTTGGTCCACTTCTTTTGACGGCCGTGACAGAACTACCCACCACCAAAGGACCAAGCAGTGTGGCTAGGAGCGACCCCCCCCCCCAAAAGTTTTTGGGTCACACGGGACGGTCGGCGGTGCCGAGGTGTGAACCAGAGACAACCTGGGAGGCGGTAGAGAGGTGGTCGGTCGACCCAGGGAGAGTGCCAGAAGCCTCCAGTGATGCAAGAAGCCTCCAGTGATGATCCATGGCAAGAAGCCTCCAGTGATGATCCATGGCATGAAGCCTCCAGTGTTGATCCATGGCACGAAGCCTCCAGTGATGATCCATGGCACGAAGGCACCAGTGATGATCCATCGCAAGAAGCCTCCATTGATGATCCATGGCACGAAGCCTCCAGCGAGGAGTCATGGCACGAAGCCTCCAGCGACGACCTCCAGTCCGGAGCCTCCAGCGACGGCCTCCAGTCCGGAGCCTCCAGCGACGGCCTCCAGTCCGGGGCCCGCAGAGAGGGTCCCCAGTCCGGGGTCAGCAGAGAGGCTCCCCAGTCCGGGGTCAGCAGAGAGGGTCCCCACAGCAGAGGCGCTACCAAAGTGGGGTGAGCCAGAGGTGGAGCGGGGTCTAAGTCCCGCACCAGAGCCGCCACCGCGGATAGATGCCCACCCAGACCCTCCCCTATAGGTTCAGGTTTGTGGCCGGAGGCCGCACCTTTTGTCTCTATTTTGGTTTGGTCAGGGTGTGATTTGGGTGGGAATTCTATGTTCTATTTTCTATGTTTTGGTATTTATTTGTTTTGGCCGGGTATGGTTCTCAATCAGTGACAGCTGTCTATCGTTGTCTCTGATTGGCAATCATACTTAGCTAGCCCTTTTTCCCATCTTTTATTGTGGGTAGTTAACTTTGTTTGTGGCACCAAAGCCCTGTAAGCTTCACGGTTGTTCATTTTGTTTCTTGTTTTGTTGGCGTCATTCCAAAATAAAGAGGAAAATCTACGCTCACCACGCTGCGCTTTGGTCCACTTCTTTTTACGGCCGTGACATTTTCAAAGCAACGACCAAGGTGGGAGGATATCCTTTCAATATCCAACCACGTATATTAACAAAAAGGCTACTAAGTATTCTGTTTGTTATCTTAGCACAATTAAATAAGAACTCTGCATACTTTGAATGCAAAAGGGAAGAGTCTTGAGAGATTTACAATAACCTAATATTTAACCTCATAACGATCTTTGAACAAATATAGCAGCTACTCGGGAACGAGGTCACTAAGGGGAGAATTTAGAATGCTAAAAAGTAGTCCCTCTCAGTTACCCAAAACACTTCAGCACGCCTCGGATTCATCAGCCGCAGAACCATTAGCGTTATTTCCACTTGTTGCCTAGTAACTGTGGAGGAATGATTCAGTGTCAAACGGTGTGCACTCCAAATTAATCACGCTTTTTATTCACTCATTTGACCACACATTCAGCTTGAAGTGATGCATGTATATCAACAGCATACTTACAGCAGGTCTGAACAGTACTGTCAGCACATTGAGGTGGACTGAGTTCACATTATGTATTACCGTTATAATTGTTTGTCACTATTCCATGGACTTTGTTTGACCTAAACACTACAGGCATTGTGGAACTAAGACCTACATAGACATTCATAGTATGAATCTGCATACGGACACCATGGCCTTTAGTTGTACTGTATCCTGATTGGTTGTAGTCACCGTGCCTAATCTCCCTGTGGACTTTGTTTGACCGCCACAGTGGCTAGTCTCTCAGGCAGTCATGGTGTGTGGAAGGACAATTTTCTCTTTAGAGGTCTAAACAGTGGGATGATTCTGCATAAAACACCCTCCTGATCAGTGTCTGATTGGTTGAAGACAGTAGCCTCCAAACATCAGAATTCCCAATGGCCCTGTGCCACAACAGGAAGCCTCTCTCTCAGTGGCCTCCAGGGGGAAGTCTCCGTGGAGAGGGGCTGGCGCTGCGTCAGGATGCCTAACTTGGCAGCTCCTCCTCTGGGTACCGTGTTCTGGGGTTTAGGCAGGTTCCACGGGCAGCCCACCCAGCTGAGATGAGACTCACACCCCAGGGGAGTGGAGGAGATGTGGAGTAGAGGAGGAGAGGAAGGGGGTGGGTTGAAGGGGGGTTTCAAAACCTTCCCAACACACTCTGTCAACTACCAATTAAAGCTTGATTAATCGGCTTCCCTCATTAGCTGTCGCTCGGCACACAAATTAGGTGCGGCTGTCGTTTGATAATGCCAACGTCGGAAAACAATGTTTCAAACGGCAGTGTCGTGTCCTTCATTTCTCATTCAGGTAACCTGTGTGTTACCTCTGAGCTATACACAGAGGGGAAATAACCACTTCACACACACACAGAGGGGGCATTTCAAAACCCCTTAGTTTTTGTCAATGTGGATCAAGCTTTACTCTGATCACTAGTGTTGATGATCATGGCCATATTATAATGAGTGTAAGCGAGGGGCAGGAGGCTATTTTAACTACAGTACAGTAGATATCTTCATCTACTTCTGTCTAGTAATGTTCTAGACAGAAACACACTTCTAACAATTGGAAATTTTGGTAATGACCCCGGCTAGATCTTAGAAAACGGCTTCCTATTCCCTACATAGTGCTCTACTTTGTTTGCTATATAGGGAATAGGGTGCCATTTTGGATGTACCCTGGATGTTGGAACAACGGATGCACACATTCAACGTTTCAAAAGAGTGGAGCCCCATAGTATATTTGAATGCAATTGGCGCAGGATGCAGTTGCTCCAGCCAAATGCTACGCCAAGCCCACGGGCGTTCATTTATTCTCCGCAATAAGTCTGGATCGGAGTACCGCCACGACGATTTCTAGAACGTAAACACATTCTAACCGTTCTGACTGGTCCAGAAACTGATGGGTTGGGCCAGAGCCAGAACACATGTGGGCTTTGATACTTTGATTGGTTAGAGATTATCCAATCACTGAAGACTTTGTTTTCTACAACACCCCGCATTTTGACATCCCCACAAATGACTTCAATGATGGCAGTCTCAGACTGACGTATGTAGCGAACATAGAGCAGTTTGGGTCACCAGGCAACCGTTGTGTAACTCCCTGTACTGTAGCTCCTTTAACAAAGGCCCAATCATCATTTCAACTCAGCATGGATACAGGATAAAGGAAGGGAAGTGGCCAATTTGTTTCCCAGAAAAAGAACCACCAATATGAAGGCAAACCATCTTCAGCATGGATGCAAACAGTCAACATCTGTTACTGTATGTCAATCTGATATGGTACAAACACACTTCAAAGATTTACTGGAGCTTTTTCTTCTGTTAAGACACTCAATCAGCATCTATTTACATAAGTCCAAAGCCAGGTGAGAGATGTGTGCCACTTTATTTATCATTTGTATTGATCAGGGGTCTCTGACCTTTTCTAGCATGAGAGCTACTTTTAAAAAATGAAACATGTTGCGAGCTATTTTTTTTTCTTTCTAGCATTCAGATAAGCACATTCTTCTCTTCCCGGGTCCTTAGTGTAGAAAGTAGTTTTCTGTCAATATATCTAGTAAAATAATGGTTAATTAACAACTCTAAGGGGGGCCATATAAAACCTGTGATTATTTTCAGTTTTATTTGGGGGGGGGGGGGGGGGGGGGTCACTCTTGAAATTACAATTGTTCATAGATAAACAACGAAATTGGATGTTATGAATCCATGTCAATTGCTAAATATCAGCAGAAGACAAAACAAATGTAGGTTTGGAAGAAAGCTAATAAATAGATTGTTGAGTGTAATTCCCCTTTAATTGCGCATCTGTCCCTTTAATTGCACAGGAACGTGTTGATCGAGCTTATTGTGATGGTTCTGTACTGCTGCTGTTCATTTCATGGCAAAGTTTCCAAATAATAAATAATAGATACAAATTATATACTCAATCATGATATACTTTTGCCAGGTAAGCCGCCTTTGCCGTTAACATTTAATGGATAAGGGTTTTGGGGAAATTATTTCTGTCAACTCACAAGATGGTTATCACATCAAGTGGAGTGATAGACAAACGCGCGCCACACAGACAGACAGGGGCAATATTGCTGGAAATGAATTGGCAGATGTTGTGTTAGGTTTGTTTTTTTAAGCCAATCGTGGCTAACCATGGGTGGAATAATGTCAAAGCTGCGTTGATTAGTTAGTAGCTGGGAGCTTGCGGTGTCGCATACTTGTGAGATTTGTTTATGACCGTTTGCAATGGAACACATGAAAAATTGCGTATACTTTCGGGAATTGTTTGCCGAGCAACTCATAGGTGGGCTGTGAGCTACTGGCTAGCGGTCAACCTGTTGGAGACCCCTGGTATAGATTATAATTCGCTAGTCAGCTCCTCACTTTGTGGTGTGTTCTTTATTTGGTATTTTACAGAATCAACATCTGTCCATTAATTCGACATCTTTCACTAGTCTAACATCATATGGTTGTCATTTTCTCTGTTTAATTGACATGTCAGATGTATAGACTCTCTCCACAACATGAATTGCCATTCTAGTAATATAACAGGCATTATATTTTCCACAGACCTGATGGTGAACACTGAACAGGTGTGAAAATGGCAGCGGCAGATGCAAATAATGCTGTCAAATTAATTGAAGCGCTGATATAATTATCGTGATTAATAATCCTCATCTGGAGAGTAGTGTATTTGTCTCCCATAGCAACCCCCACTGTCTCCCTTTCTCTCTCCATTTGCCCTTCTAATGGAATTTAGATTCCCTGTAAGGTCACAGGGGAGATGGCACTGTATTTAAACAAAATCCCTGTGAATTTGTCTTAGTGTCAAAGTATACACATTTTTCCTCTTGCCCTTTCTTTCCCTCTCTCTTTTCTGTTTCTTTGTCTCTTTCTCATATCCCTTTTTCAGTATCCATTTTTCTCTTTCTCTCTCTCATCCCCAGCACTCTCTCTTTTTCTCTCTCTCTCCATATCTCCCTCTTTCTCTCTCAATCTCTCTCCCTTTTCATCTTTCTTCCCATCTCTCCCTCTCTCCCTCTCTATCTCAAATGTTACTGACCTCATAAAGTCAGCAGTTGAATTTAATGGCTGTGGCTTTGGTCCTATCACTCTGTGAAGCGATGCGGATAGAGATGTCCACTGTCACATGTCAATCCTCAGTAGAGTGTGATATTAGGTGAGATCCCAGGACCTGTCAGAGATCCTCTGAGCCTTTGAACTGGAGAGGATCAAACACTGTTGAGCAACTCCCCAGTTCTATACCACACTTCAAATCAAACTGTATTAGTCACAATACAATAGGTGTAGACCTTACAGTGAAATGCTTATTTACGAGCCCCAATTTAAAAAAAATACAGATAAGAATTAAAAGTAACAAGTAATTAAAGAGCAGCAGTAAAAAAACAATAGCGAGACTATATACAGGGGTGGTACCGGTACAGAGTCAATGTGCGGGGGCACCGGTTAGTTGAGGTAATATGTACATGTAGGTAGAGTTATTAAAGTGACTATGCATAGATGATAACAACAGAGAGTAGCAGCGGTGTAAAATAGGGGGGATGCAAATAGTCAGGGTAGCCATTTGGCTAGGTGTTCAGGAGTCTTATGGCTTCGGGGTAGAAGCTGTTTAGAAGCCTCTTGGACCCTAGACTTGGTGCTCCGGTACTGCTTGCCGTGCGGTAGCAGAGAGAACAGTCTATGACTAGGGTGGCTCGAGTCTTTGACAATTGGATGTGTTGCTATGATTGTGGGAGAGATGGAGAAAGAGCGAGACATGAAGCAAGAGAAAAAGAGAGAGAGAGAAATGATGAAACGTAGGGTAAAGCTGAGGAACAGAGGGAGCGGATCTTCTATGGTCCCTGGGAAAATAGAAGTGTGTGTGTGTGTGTGTGTGAGAGTTTCTGTGCGCATGTCTGTTCTTCTGCATCCTCTGTTCTAACGCTGCTTTCTTCAGCCCTGTGTGGCTTCAGCCCATTAATGGAACTCCAACATATCTAATATTAAGATCTGGGTTGTTGTAGAATCCATCCGATGGAACAGCACCAGAGAGATGGCACCACATCGTAGTTGGCTGTGTTGTTTTGTTCTGCAGCCTTTTGTCCATGATAACAGGTTAGACATGGTGGAGGCTCTGATTTTAGATAGATACACATTCTGGAACAGTAGTTTTCATATTGTGTTCTAGAAACTAACCCTGATGGCAGATGCTTTGTGGCCTCCTGGAGCAACCAAGGTCGAAAGGCTAATCTATGATGTTTTTTTTTTGTGGGCTGACACACACGTGTACTGACACACACACTCACACTTCACGCTGTTTCTAGCCCACGGTGATGAAGGAAATGTATTAGCCCAGGGGAATCCAATACCGGAACGTTGACTGTCTGCTCCAGTCTGGTGACAACATTTACTAAGAGGATGTGTTGTCCCTGTCACTCCATACCATATGTCACACTGTCTGTTACCTCAACGACAGTCACTATGTCACTACGAATCCACAAGGAATGTTAGTCACACGGCCCTGTCTCAAACTGTGGTTCAATCCATCTATTTAACTGACTCCTTTACCTCACTTCTGCCTTCGTAGTGCCCCATGACTGCTGCGTTGTTGTCTGTCTACGTGCCACTGTCAGTGTTGTTGTAGTAGAGGAGGATACTCATAATGGAATGTAAAAATCAACTGTTATCTGTACACTTGTCTGTCTGTCTGCCAAAGGTCAAAATCATCATTTAAAATAATAACGCTGTTGACAGTAAATTTGAAAGGTTGTTCATCATTCAAATAATGATCAGACTAAAAGCTAAGTTATTATTTCAGTTTACAACCATACAATTTACTCACCCCAAACCCCAGGGAGTCACAGAAAAACAGCATATTTTCAGATAAAAGTCTTGGCTATTTTAGGATGATAAATTAGTGATGATTGTAGCCATTGCAACGGAGCAGAAAGTAATT
Source organism: Oncorhynchus mykiss (assembly GCF_057628025.1). Taxonomy (NCBI): domain Eukaryota; kingdom Metazoa; phylum Chordata; class Actinopteri; order Salmoniformes; family Salmonidae; genus Oncorhynchus; species Oncorhynchus mykiss. The sequence continues at coordinate 69,984,575 of NC_143031.1, forward strand.
TGCTTTAATGCTGAAGGACTTTAATCCAGATCGAGCCAGCCAATTAGCCTAACGGGCCGCATTACATCTGGCGTGGTCAGACCTCCTCTAGTATTTTCATGACTCACCCACTCCCTTTCTTTCTTGCCTTCTATCACTTCACTCAATTCTTTTCTCCTTCTATTCCTCTATTCCCGTTATCTCTCTCTAACTCTCCTTACCTTACCTCTCTCTCTCTCAACCTGTTCTCTCTCGCTCTCTCAACCTGTCTGCTCTCGCTCTCTTGCTCTCTCCTGTCTGTCTCTTTTTCTCGCTTTCTCCCTCTTGCTCTCTGTGTCTTGCTCCATTTGGACACCATTTGTGTCATAAAGAAGAAGCTCTTTGAGAGTATCATGTTACCTAGAGTGTTGTTAGTATGTACCATACAGCAGGCTGCTATTCTGCTATTCCATCCACTCTTTTGATCTAATAAAAAGCATTCAGGAAATATTTGTGTATAATATAATATTTCACTGACTGGGCAAAGAGACACCAACAACCTAAAGAGGAAATTGAATTAAATTGTGTGATTTAGGCTTATTTCTGATGTCACACGGTTTGAATGGGGTCATCAATTGATTTATCATTCATTCTTTTTTTTCTACAACTTTTTTCTCCCCAATTTTGTGTCTTGCAATTGGTAGTTACAGTCTTGTCTCAACTCTGCAACTACTGAACGGACTCGGGAGAGGCGAAGGCCGAGAGCCGTGCGTCCTCAAACACAACCTAGCCAAGCCGCACTGCCTCTTGACACAATGCCAACCAATGTGTTGGGGGAAACACCACCACATTGCACTGCGCACGGCCCGCCACAGCAGTCACTAGTGCGCGATGGGACAAGGACATCCATGCCGGCAAAACTCTTCCCTAACCCGGACGACGCTGGGCCAATTGTGCACCGCCCCATGGGTCTCCCCGTCGCGGCCGGCTGGACTCGAACCCAGCTAGCATTGCGATGACATGAGGTATCAGTCTATTCAGTGACACCCAGAGAACATTAGTGTTGGAGCTCTTATTGCGGGACTCTGAAACAACTGTGAATTGAGCCACATTCGTCAACCTATGTGTATTGAACACTATTCCCATGGAAAAACAATACTGCGTGGATTTTTAGGAGTATGATAGTGCTGAGGAGGACGTTGGGAAAAAATATCTTTGGTATTGAGTAAACTGATACCACATTTCATTGATTCCCAATCCTTAGGTAAAGATGTACATTGGAAAATTAATGTCAATACACACAATAGGCTGACTGGGGAGGTGATTTCACACAGTCACAGTCCTGCGATAAGAGCTACAACGCTAATATTTGCGTAAACTCTTCACAGTTGTGTTCTTTGGGTGTCACTGAGTAGACTGATACCCCATTTCATTGCTTCACATTCCAACTTTGTTTAATGTTTTCTAGTCTAAATATGGCATGATTCCACCAATTGAAACCTTCTGCATCACTTTCAAAGAGGTACTTTTATTTTGAAGGCAAACTGCAAATTCCACTATTGTGCCTAATCCTTATTGTGGCTAGTTTCATAACACATAACCCGGTCCAGTCGAGCTTCACTAGACAGATGAAGCTAGCTTGCTGCTTATAACCTTAGCTTTGGGCAACAGGGTTAAGTAGCTGGCTAGTTATTTATTTTTCATGAGCTGAAGTTCAATTTCAATAGGCGAACAACAAGTGGCTACCTAGCTAATACTTACTCACAAGGATTCTGAAATCATTGCTAAGAATAATGAAAATGACTGCAGTTTCTACTGGTCATTGTTTTCAGGCTGGTTGTATTTGTGCTAGCTAGGTACCAAGCTAAAGCTAGCTAGCTACCCCAGAAGTTGCGGTCAAACAAATAATGCTTTATTACCAACGCGGTATTGTAAAACACATCGTTCGTGGCCGGTGTTTGCTTGTTTGCAGACTTTTTTGTACAGATTAGACAGTGCTACTGATAGTAGTGGTGGCACTTAGCTTGCACGTGTAAATTCAGAACACACAACATTCTATAATAGAACTGTTATTTGACGTGTCAAATTAAAAGCTTATTTAACTTGTCAAACAGTGTTATTTGACGTATCTTTTTTGACACGCAAAGACCCAAACGGCATTCCATAGTATGTCGTGACGCTAATAGCAGTGAAGCTATTACTGTGTAATTCCTGTAAGGCAACATCTGAAAAATAGCACACTTGGTAGTGTGTACCAGTGCTCGACTAGTCGCGAAAGCCAACATCCCCCACGACCGAGAATGGTTGATGGTTGATTGTCAAGGGCAATGAATTCCATTATCTTGGCGTTAATGGATTTCGCCTTTTGAGTTGTCTCGCTGAAATGTTCTTACTCTTTCAAATGACTGCTCGACTTGTTGACTGCTCGATCCACACAGCAGACATTGTGGGCTAGGTTAGGAATGCTGTGTTTTACGTGGCGTCATTACGTTACCTACGTTATATAGGTATGCACATCAGCTTTGACATCGGTTTTGCACATCGCTGTTAATCTAGACATCGGGCCGATACCGATGTTGGCATTTTTAGCTAATATTGGCCGATACCGATATATCGTGCATCCCTAAATGAGACCCTGTTGATATTTCACTTTGAATTTGACCATGTGTTAATTAAACGATGTGTTGCACTTCCAACAATGTGAATGCTTCAACCAGAACTGCGCTACATTGCTCTGACATCCCATTTGTTTGCATTTGTAAACAAGTCAAGGTGACTACTCTCACCTTGACAAGTCAATCAGCATTCTAATGCTGTAGGTAGGAAAATGGCTGGTACTGGCTGCAATTTACATAAGGACAACAAAAAATGTTTTTGTGTGAGTCGTAAGTGCTTCAGTGTGTTAGTAAAACAGGTTAGTGAACTCAGCCCCAGGACCAGTTGGAGGAGGGGGCTGAGGCTTCAGTGTGTTAGTAGAACAGGTTAGTGAACTCAGCCCCAGGACCAGTTGGAGGAGGGGACTGAGGCTTCAGTGTGTTAGTAAAACAGGTTAGTGAACTCAGCCCCAGGACCAGCTGGATGAGGGGACTGAGGCTTCAGTGTGTTAGTAGAACAGGTTAGTGAACTCAGCCCCAGGACCAGTTGGAGGAGGGGACTGAGGCTTCAGTGTGTTAGTAGAACAGGTTAGTGAACTCAGCCCCAGGACCAGCTGGATGAGGGGACTGAGGCTTCAGTGTGTTAGTAAAACAGGTTAGTGAACTCAGCCCCAGGACCAGCTGGAGGAGGGGACTTTTTTCTTTGCTCAGCTTTTGATTTGTTATTATTAGTTGATATTGGCCTAATTCTGCCATGCATGCATTGTTTGTAGTTTTCCTCTGGACATGTAGGATAATCTTACAGAATTCTGCATGCAGGGTTTCAATGGGGTGTTTGTCCCATTTGATGACATCTTGTTTTGCAAGTGGACCCCCACACCTCACTGCCATGAAGTGCAATTGGTTCAATGACACATTCAATTCGTTTTAGACACATTTTAATAGGTATTTCAATTTGAATTTGTTTTTTAATGGTGTAGAATGGCCTGCGTGCTTTCTCTCTCTGTTCATTCACAGCCTCATTAAGGTGTCCAGTTGAGCTTATTTTTAAACCTAAGTAATTGTAGTGTGTGCAGTACTCTATATATTTTGTACCAATTCCGAATTTGTTCTAATTCCCTGAGATCTGGATCTTCTCTCGAAAATCATTATTTTAGTCTTTTTGGGGCTTACTGCCAGGGCCCAGGTCTGGCAGTACTGCTCTAGCAGGTCCAGGCTCTGCTGTAGGCCATGTGCTGTGGGTGACAGCAGGCATAGGTCATCTGCAAAGAGTAGGCATTTAACCTCTGAATTGTGGAGACTAACCCCAGGGGCTGAGGATTTTTCTAAAATAGTGGCCAATTTGTTGATGTAAATATTGAAGAGTGCAGGGCTCAGATTGCAACCCTGTTGAAGGCCCCGCCCTGGTTAAAGAATTCTGTTATTTTCGTGCCAATTTTAATGCTGCACGTATTGCCTGTATACATTGATTTAATTATGTCATATGTTTTCCCCCTACACCACTTTCAATAACTTTGTAGAACATGCCAAATAGAATCAAATGCTTTTTGGAAGTCGATAAAGCAAGCGTATATTTAGGTTTTATTTTGATGGACATGTTTATCAGGGTGTGTAGGGAGTAAATATGATCAGTCGTGCAATGTTTTGGTATAAATCCAATTTGGCTTTTACTCAAGACATTGTGCTTATTAAGGAAGTTTAGAACTCTTACATTTATAATACTACAGCAAGCCTTCCCCAGGTTACTGTTCACACAAATGCCTCTGTAAATGTTAGGGTCAAATTTGTCTCTGTTCTTTTAAGGGTTGGGGTTATGAGTCCTTGATTCCAGATGTCAGGGAAATAACCTACACCCAGGATCAAATTAAAGAGTTTTAATATAGCCAATTGAAATTTTGCACTAGGGAGTTTGATCATCTCATTTAGGATGCCATCAGGTCTGCATGCTTTTTTTAAATTTGAGGGCCTGAAGTTTCTTATAGAGCTCCTGGTCAGTAATTGGGGAGTCCAGTGGATTTTGATTGTCCTTTATAGCTTTTTCTAATCCATTCAACTTCTCATGAATTTGGCATTGTTCTGCGTTTGTGTCAATTTGAACGGTGTTGTAGAGTGTTTTAAAATGGGTTGTCCATATGTCACCATTCTGTATCGCTAATTCCTCTTGTTTAGATTTATTTTATTTTTTTCCAATTTTGCCAGAAGTTGTTTGTGTTTATGGACTCCTCAATTAGTGTCAGCTGCTTGCTGTTGTACTGTGCTTTTTTTGGCTCTGAGTGTATGTTTATAGAGTTTTAAAATCTCACCGTAATGAAGGCGTAATTCACCATTATTTGAGCCTCTGTGCTTTTGGTTGGATAGTGTTCGAAGTTTTTTGCTTATAATTTTACAATCTGCATCAAACCAGTCTGTGATCTTTTTTGTTTTGTTTTTTATCAATTTCAATTGTGCTTCTTTTGCCGTTTGCCTGAATATATAGTTGATGTTTTGTACTGCCAGATTGATGCCTTCTTCACTGTGAGTGAATGTGGTATCCAGACAGTTATTTAAGAGTGTTTGGATATTTTGGTTACAGGTTGCTTTCTGGTATTCTCCTGTGCTTTTTTGGGCCCATCTGTATACATTTCTGGAGTTGTACAGCTTACTGGGATGTGAATGTGTAGTTGTTTCCATGTCTGTTCTTTTGAGGAAAAACGTAATTTGTCTCTCTCTCTGTTTCTCTCTCTCTGTCTCTCTCTCTCTGTGTCTCTCTCTCTCTGTGTCTCTCTCTCTCTCTGTGTCTCTCTCTCTCTCTCTGTGTCTCTCTCTCTGTGTCTCTCTCTCTCTCTCTGTGTCTCTCTCTCTGTGTCTCTCTCTCTGTGTCTCTCTCTCTGTGTGTCTCTCTCTCTCTGTGTCTCTCTCTCTCTCTCTGTCTGTCCCTCCATTTGAAAACCATGTGTGTCACAGAGAAGAGGCTCTTTGAGAGTATCATGGTACCTAGAGTGTTGTTAGTCATTTCCATACAACAGGCTGCTATTCTTATTTTCCGTTAACTCTTTTGATCTAATAAGAAGCATTCAGGAAATATGAGTCCCCTGACCGGAAAAAGAGACAGTGATTCAGGGCTATTTCTGATGCCACATGGTTTGAATGGGATCATATATTGACTCTCAAAGCTGTTGATTTAAACTGGGATTAAAACAAGACTCACTCAAACGTGATTGATCTTTTGCTATATATATATAAGCCTAGGAAACGCATACAGTATCTATATATATATCTACAGTTGAAGTTGGAAGTTTACATACACCTTAGCGAAATACATTTAAACTCAGCTTTTCACAATTCCTGAAATTTAATCGTAGTAAAAAATCCCTGTCTTAGGTCAGTTAGGATCACCACTTTATTTTAAGAATGTGAAATATCAGAATAATAGTAGAGATAATGATTTTTGATTCATCAGACCAGAGGACATTTCTCCAAAAAGTACGATCTTTGTCCCCATGTGCAGTTGAAAACCGCAGTCTGGCTTTTTTTATGGCGGTTTTGGAGCAGTGGCTTCTTCCTTGCTGAGCGGCCTTTCAGGTTATGTTGATATAGGTTTCACTGTGGATATAGATACTTTTGTACTGAGCGGTATTATGACTGCGTGGTGTTTATACTTGCATACTATTGTTTGTACAGATGAACGTGGTACCTTCAGGCGTTTGGAAATTACTCCCAAGGATGAACCAGACTTATGGAGGTCTCCATTTTTTTCTGAGGTCTTAGCTGATTTCTTTTGATTTTCCTATGATGTCAAGCAAAGAGGCACTGAGTGTGAAAGTTGACCTTGAAATTCATCCACAGGTACACCTCCAATTGACTCAAATGATGTCAATTAGCCTATCAGAAGCTTCTAAAGCCATGACACAATTTTCTGGAATTTTCCAAGCTGTTTAAAGGCACAGTCAACTTTGTGTATGTAAGCGTCTGACCCACTGGAATTGTCATACAGTGAATTATAAGTGAAATAATCCGTCTGTAAACAATTGTTGGAAAAATTACTTGTGTCATGCACAAAGTAGATGTCCTAACCGACTTGCCAAAACTATAGTTTGTTAACAATACATTTGTGGAGTGGTTGAAAAACAATTTTTAATGGCTCCAACCTAAGTGAATGTAAACTTCTGTCTTCAACTGTGTATCTATATACAATCGTTGAATGTCACTATTTTAGCTTTTTTCTAATGAGACCATTTTGATGTTTGACCTTGAATTTGACCTTGACCGTGTGTCAATGCTTCAACCAGAACAGTGTTACGTTGTTCTGACTTCCCATTTCTCAGCAGAGAGGCTCAGCTAAATGCTGAAAAACTGTTTTCCGTTTCCTCTCGCACACACATACTCGGTGACAAACACCGCTTGAATTTTGACTTTGTTTGTGTTCGTAGACCAGTCAAGGTGACGACTCTCACCTTGACAAGCCGAACAGAATTCTAATGTAGGTAGAAATACACATGATGCAGCCATTTACATAAGGCCAACAAACATTATTTGTGTTTGTTGCGTGTGTGAATCGTAAGTGCCTGCATGTATGCATATGTGTGTGTCCGTGCATGTTTCTGCCTGCATTCAACTGTACATCTACATCTTGCAGTATGGTATAACTCAACTAAGGAAGGGATTCCATTCTACAGAGTGAACCTGTTGTCTTGGTGTGTGTCCCAGTGCATAGTCCCGTATCTCTCACACTCTCATCCTCCAAAGATCAGAGAATGCTAGATGGACCAGTTCACTGAGACTCCAGTACATCAAGGAAGCAAAGGTCTTTACAGCAAAGCCAGTGTTTTATGCCTTAGCACCATTCATCTTTTAACTCCTAGGCTAACTCTGTAGCTTCCTCTTGACTCTTCTTCAATTCTCCCTTGTTGTAGCCTTTTTATTTTCTGTGCCCGTACAGTCGCTTATTCTGTAAAATCGACACTCCGAGGGGGAATTACACATAAAAAGAACAACCTTCTGTCATATTTTGCTGCTTTTATGGATTTTTGTTCTATTGAGTAATGTTACTCGGGGTTACGATTTCACTAAATAATGTGCTGTAGTGACAACGCATTTTCAGAGCGGATCAATTCTCGTTTGTCTGCCAGAAAGTGAACCATTTGGACACGGTCCAATGTCCTGATTCAGATGTCTCACCCTGTAGTCCTAGAGCACTGTAGTCAGATATTACACTCTGTCTAGTAGTCCTAGAGCACTGTAGTCAGATATTACACCCTGTCTAGTAGTCCTAGAGCACTGTAGTCAGATATTACACCCTGTCTAGTAGTCCTAGAGCACTGTAGTCAGATATTACACCCTGTCTAGTAGTCCTAGAGCACTGTAGTCAGATATTACACTCTGTCTAGTAGTCCTAGAACACTGTAGTCAGATATTACATCCTGTCTAGTAGTCCTAGAGCACTGTAGTCAGATATTACACCCTGTCTAGTAGTCCTAGTGCACTGTAGTCAGATATTACACCCTGTCTAGTAGTCCTAGAGCACTGTAGTCAGATATTACACCCTGTCTAGTAGTCCTAGAGCACTGTAGTCAGATATTACACCCTGTCTAGTAGTCCTAGAGCACTGTAGTCAGATATTACACCCTGTCTAGTAGTCCTAGAGCACTGTAGTCAGATATTACACCCTGTCTAGTAGTCCTAGAGCACTGTAGTCAGATATTACACCCTGTCTAGTAGTCCTAGAGCACTGTAGTCAGATATTACACCCTGTCTAGTAGTCCTAGAGCACTGTAGTCAGATATTACACCCTGTCTAGTAGTCCTAGAGCACTGTAGTCAGATATTACTCCCTGTCTAGTAGTCCTAGAGCACTGGAGTCAGATATTACACCCTGTCTAGTAGTCCTAGAGCACTGGAGTCAGATATTACACCCTGTCTAGTAGTCCTAGAGCACTGGAGTCAGATATTACACCCTGTCTAGTAGTCCTAGAGCACTGTAGTCAGATATTACACTCTGTCTAGTAGTCCTAGAACACTGTAGTCGGATATTACATCCTGTCTAGTAGTCCTAGAGCACTGTAGTCAGATATTACACCCTGTCTAGTAGTCCTAGAGCACTGTAGTCAGATATTACACCCTGTCTAGTATTGCTAGAGCACTCTAGTCAGATATTACACCCTGTCTAGTAGTCCTAGAGCACTCTAGTCAGATATTACACCCTGTCTAGTAGTCCTAGAGCACTGTAGTCAGATATTACACCCTGTCTAGTAGTCCTAGAGCACTGTAGTCAGATATTACACCCTGTCTAGTAGTCCTAGAGCACTGTAGTCAGATTACACCCTGTCTATTGTCCTAGAGCACTGTAGTCAGATATTACACCCTGTCTAGTAGTCCTAGAGCACTGTAGTCAGATATTGCACCCTGTCTATTGTCCTAGAGCACTGTAGTCAGATATTACACCCTGTCTATTGTCCTAGAGCACAGTAGTCAGATATTACACCCTGTCTAGTAGTCCTAGAGCACTGTAGTCGGATATTACACCCTGTCTAGTAGTCCTAGAGCACTGTAGTCGGATATTACACCGTGTCTAGGGAATCCTAGAGCACTGTAGTCACATTCTACCCTGTCTAGTAGTCCTAGAGCGCTGTAGTCAGATATTACACCCTGTCTAGTAGTCCTAGAGCACTGTAGTCAGATTACACCCTGTCTATTGTCCTAGAGCACTGTAGTCAGATATTACACCCTGTCTAGTAGTCCTAGAGCACTGTAGTCAGATATTACACCCTGTCTATTGTCCTAGAGCACAGTAGTCAGATATTACACCCTGTCTAGTAGTCCTAGAGTATTGTAGTTGGATATTACTCCCTGTCTAGTAGTTCTAGAGCACTGTAGTCAGATATTACACCCTGTCTAGTAGTCCTAGAGCACTGAAGTTGGATATTACACCCTGTCTAGTAGTCCTAGAGTATTGTAGTTGTATATTACTCCCTGTCTAGTAGTCATAGAGCACTGTAGTCAGATTACACCCTGTCTATTGTCCTAGAGCACTGTAGTCAGATATTACACCCTGTCTAGTAGTCCTAGAGCACTGTAGTCAGATATTACACCCTGTCTATTGTCCTAGAGCACAGTAGTCAGATATTACACCCTGTCTAGTAGTCCTAGAGTATTGTAGTTGGATATTACTCCCTGTCTAGTAGTCCTAGAGCACTGTAGTCAGATATTACACCCTGTCTATTGTCCTAGAGCACAGTAGTCAGATATTACACCCTGTCTAGTAGTCCTAGAGCACTGAAGTTGGATATTACACCCTGTCTAGTAGTCCTAGAGTATTATAGTTGGATATTACTCCCTGTCTAGTAGTTCTAGAGCACTGTAGTCAGATATTACACCCTGTTTAGTAGTTCTAGAGCACTGTAGTCAGATATTACACCCTGTCTAGGGAATCCTAGAGCACTGTAGTCAGATATTCTACCCTGTCTAGTAGTCCTAGAGCGCTGTTGTCAGATTTTCCACCCTGTCTAGTAGTCATCGAGCACTGTAGTCAGATTTCAACCATTCAGTGACAGCATATGGCTCTTTGTGGTTGCTTCAATATCTACATGTATTGTCCAATCTCACTTTACAGTAAATACTTGTGACCACAGCCTCATACTGAGCCAGAGAGGGAGTGACCATTCCTGGACAGGAAGTGTTGGTTTCCTATGATGGCCTAGCCTCCCCTCGTCCCCTCGCCTCCCCTCATCCCAGTCTTCCTGCCAAACAGGAAGCCTGGAGGAACTAGGGACTGACCAGGGGTTTCACTGACTAACATTAAATCCTAATAAAACGGACAGTCCTCAGCACACTCACTCAGCTGAAGGAAGAGAGAAGACTTTGACTGGCAGCCATGTTAGTTTGACGACTGGGTCTCAGGAGACAAGCTGCTTTCCAGAACTAAGGACATATGACTTCCCATTTCCTGTACAGTGAGGATACTTCCCTGAGAAATAGTTTAACAAAAAAGTTTTATCCTTCCACCACTCTCACCTCATGCCCCGGGAATGATGGGGTCGTGGTGATTTCCCTCCTCCTCCTTCCTCTCCTTCCCCTTTCCCTTTTGACCTTTCTATTCAACCTTGTGTTGTTTGATGTTGGGGTTTTACTCAGGGAATGTACTATACTGACTGTCCTCTCTCTCTGCCCTCCCCCTTTCATCAACTCTCTCTCTCTGCTCCATCTTTCTCTCTCCTCCCCCACTCTTTCTCTCTGTGTCTGTGTGTGTGTGTCCTCCCCTTCTCCAGAGTGCAGGGATCTGATTGGCTCTGGCCGAGACAGGACACCCAATGCTCTAGTCCAAGTTGCTGTCATCGACCCCCGGGAACAATACCTGGTCTCCCAAGCCTGCACAGAGATAGTAGAGGTAAGGCACACGCAAATGCACTGACACATATACACACACACACACACACACACACGCATATGCACTGACACATACACACGCACACACCCTTTCACAAGACACTTAATGCAGCTACCTCCCCTCCTTTTCACTCCCTCTTTCTCTCACACACACTCTTTTGCTATCTCACTCCCTTTCTCTGCCGGTGTTTGTTATTTTTACTGTTAAAGGGTCGCTCTGGTTCACTGGGTCTAAGTTGCTATTGCTGTTGTGGTTAACATGGAACCCAAACCGGCTGCGCGCGTGCGCCATCGTGCATAAATGTATTTTGTCCCCCCACACCAAATGTGATCACGACACGTAGGTTAAAATATCAAAGCAAACTCTGAACCAATTATATTAATTTGGGGACAGGTCGAAAAGCATTAAACATTTATGGCAATTTAGCTAGCTAGCTTGCACTTGCTAGCTAATTTGTCCTATTTAGCTAGCTTGTTGTTGCTAGCTAATTCGTCCTGGGATATAAACATTGAGTTGTTATTTTACCTGAAATGCACAAGGTCCTCTACTCCACCAATTAATCCAATCTTGACTTTATATTGCGATTGGCAACTTTCATAAATGAGGTGCATTACCGACACTGACCTCGTTCGTCTTCAGTCACCCACGTGGGTATAACCAATGAGGAGATGGGAAAGGCAGGACTTGCAGTGCAATCTCGTTGGCGCGCGCAAGCAATGTGGGTGCAATAATTGAATAATATAGATTTCTAAATGTATTTTGCGACGCGAGCGGTGTAGTCAGCCTGTTATGTCTTTCTCTCTCTCATTTGCTTGCTCTCTTTTGTTCCCTCCCTCTCGCTCTCATTCTCTCTCTTTCTCATTCTCTCTATCTCTGTCTCAATTCAAGGGCTTTATTGGCATGGGAATAATGTTCTCTCTCTCTTTCTCTCTGATTTGTGGTTAGAGCCCTCTTTCTGTCTCAATCTGACTATCAGTCAGTCAACTGCAGTAGCAGACTGTCTGCGTGTGCCCTCTGTGTGTGTGTGTGTGTTGAGTCTCTGCGCTCCATACAGTCTCACAGAAGTGTCTGTGCCCTCCGACCTTTGGCATGCCTCTTTTATTGCCCTCAGAGCTGGAGTGTCATTACCATGGCAACAAGAGCACAAGTGTTTTCGGGGCGGCAACATCTGTCCCGGGCTGGAATACCCACCTAGAACACACACACACACACACACACACACACACACACACACACACACAGTGGTGTAAAGTACTTAAGTAAAAATAATAAATCATGTAAATGGTGTTGGAGTGTGCCCCTGGCTATTTGTAAATTTAAAAATCTAATTGTGCTGTCTGGTTTGCTTAATATAAGGAATTTGAGATTTAAAATTAATACTTGAGTATATTTTAGCAATTACACTTACTTTTAATACTTAAGTATATTTAAAACCAAATACTTTTAAAACAATTTTAATGGGCGACTTTCACTTTTACTTGAGTCATTTTCCACCATTACACACACACACACACACACACACACACACACACCTCAACAAATCAGTCACTCGTCTTTCCCTTTCTTCCCCCCTCCTCTCCGTCACAGACTGAGGGCTCATGTGAGAGAACACAAAGACTGGGTTTAATCTCTCTCTTATCTAGCTGATTAAGCAACAGGAAGATTGACTGTTTTCAAGACAGTCTCTTACTGTAGAAACTCCATAGAAAATAAAAGGAGTCCTCGTCCTCCACTCACTCTGGGTCTGGGTCCAAGTGGAAAACACAGGATGTGGTACAGCAGTTAGCAGTACAGTACGGCTCAGCTGCAGGACTAGTGCGATTCCATAGCTGTAATGTGACTCTTGCTTTGGAGAGGGATCTGAGAACAACATGGACTGTTGCTTTCGGCTTCTCAAAAGGAGGGTACGTATGGATACTGTGTGTAGCCGTGGAGATCTCTTCTGATGATACTGTAGACGTGTCTCTGGATTTATAGTCGCATGGTATTGTACATATTGAACCAGACGCAGTGTAACTTCTGTATCTGACTGGTCGATGTATTGGAATGACTAGTCTCTCTAATTCATTATGTATCACTGAACACTGATAGGGATTTTTTGGGGGGGATCAACTTGTATTTATTTTCAAAGGATAACAGACAAGAACAAATAGCGTGTGGCCAGTCATAGGGAGTCCCTATACTACATTGTTTAATTGAGCTCTGTCTGTCTGTCCATCATTCCTCAGTGCTGCAGCTGTTCCTTCATTGACCTCTCCGGTTAAAAGGGGAAAGGCCGTGTGTGTGTGTGTGTGTGTGTGTGTGTGTGTGTGCTCACACTCATGTCTGTGTATGAAGTGTGAATATGTCGGAGACAGGCCGGCTGCCGTGGGTTGTTCCCAGAGGCGCTGGTGTCCAGCAGCTGGGTCTTACCAGACTGGCAGCTCCCGCTATGCCTGGAGACAGACTGCCCCCCCCCCCTCCTCCTCTCTCTCACCCCCACATATGTGATCAGGGTGTTATTGAAGCCCTACAGAGCAGGTGTTTCCTTATCCTAAACAGTCCATCTCGGGGCAGTGTGAAGCCTATAGGACAGAGACCCTTTTTTTCATTTGAATTATTTTTGTTTGAAACGTTGGGCATAAAGTTAAATAAACAAATATAAGGAGTAGATATCAACAGACTTCAAAGCAATCTGTCCTATCAATCAGTTCTATCAGACATGTTGGGCTCAAGTGTAAACATTATTGGAGATCCCCTCTCACCATCTCTAAGCACCCAGAGTTGTGTGGGATATATACTGTACTTCTGAGAGAGGAGACCGACAGAACAGAGAGGGTGACATTTAGGCCCCACTGTAATCTGTTTGTCTATGGGAAAATCTTATTCTGAAAGCCATTACCGCCAAGAGCCCAGGAGTGGCCTTCTCAAAAAAGGGATTTGACGGCATGCTGTGGGGCCAAGTGCCCAGTAGGATAAAACAAGCCTTTGATGTCATGCTAGTGTGTGTGTGTGTGTGTGTGTGTGTAAATATGATGAGAGTGTCAAGGAAATGGGTGAGAGCCAACTGTCTGAGAGAGCCTCCTGCCATGGGACGATACTCCCCCTCCACACACACACACTCTAATAGTGTAATGCCTCGCCCATTCCTTGGAGGTCTGTAACCCAAAGGCACCGAGAGGGGCGTCGCTGTCTATATACGCAGCTGTCTCCCCTACTGCCGTAGACATACTGCCTGACTGGCTGGCCCATTGACTGACTGTCTAGCTACTGCTCTCTGAAGTACTACTGCTGCTCCTCCACTCTACCTGTTTGTACCGCTGTGTGAATTTGACTGTAGATGGAGTTGCCAAACATGCTGGTAAGTATGAAAGAAGGCTATTCAGTTCAGAATGTCTTGTCGAGGGAATTTGAGGTGTGTGTGTGTGTGTGTGTGTGTGCGCGCGCATGTGAGCACTCAGCGAGTCTTTGATTTCCCCTTGTTTTGCCGGCTGTACCAGAGTGTGTGTGAATGTGCTGCTACAGAATGCCCAGATGCCCCTCAAAGCATGGTAGCATGGTAGCATAGTAGCATGGTATCTGGGTGGCAGTACTGGGCAACACTGTATACTGAGAGCATGGGAGTAGAGCACTCTCCAATGGATTCGTGTTGTTTTCTCTTTCCCACTGCTTGGTGTTAATACAGGGGATGAAAACATCTAGTAGACTAGGGAGGAGAAGGGAGGAGAGGGGATTGTGCAGAGGTTGGCTCATGAGGAGTGAGGTGTGTGTGTGTTTGCAGAGGTGTGTAACACGTGGTTGTCCTGGGGTAGCCTCATGTCTTGGCTGCCGATCTGTAACCACAGGTCCTTCCACAGTCTATATCCCTCCAGTACTCCCCTACTGTATCAATGGGCTTACTGTGTTAGGCTAAGATGTGTTAGTTGTTAGTCACCTTGGATAAGGATGTCCTCGTAGTCAATAAAGGGACATGTAAACAGACTGGAGGCTTCTATCCATCCTTTGTTGAGGTGACTAATCTGAGCAATTTGGGTTTTCCTAGCCGACGACCGTTGCTACGGCGGAATGCAGTACTGGAGACAGTGGAGACGTTTTTCATGTCGACAGATTATCGTTAGGCTGTTTACGGGATGCACCAGGGCTGAGTGTATGCTTTCTGAGTGTATGCTTTCTGAGTGTGTGTGTGTGTGTGACGATGCCTCCATGTGCTTGTTTATGTGTGTGTGTGCGCATTTGTGTGTACTGACTGTGTGTCCAGCCTGTCCCGGGGGGCCTGCGTTCCAGAGCCACCCATCAGGGCAGGGCAACAGGAAAAGGGGAGCCCCTGATGTAAACACCAGTTTGCTTTGAACACGCAAAGCTTCACTACACCAGGGTATATACAGACCCAGTCAGGGTACACATTATACCAGGTCACAGTAGGCTCCATAGGCCTCTCTCCTGGCAGGGCCTGGGGCCCTATAGGGGGGCTATTGTGCTTGGGGTCTTGTGGGAACCTGGGTGTGTTTGTGTGTTTAGGCTAGCGGAGGTCATGCATCCATGTGTCTGTGTACAGTACCAGCCCTCTATGGCAACAAACTCTCACAGTCTCACTGCAGAATCAGATGTCCAAGCCCTTAAAATGCCACATTTCTTTGGCATTCACTCCATAATCGTTAAGTTAAAACCTGTTTGGGATAGGGGGCAGCATTTTCACTTTCGGATGAAAAGCATGCCTAGAGTAAACTGCCTGCTACTCAGGCCCAGAAGCTAATATATGCATATTATTAGTAGATTTGAATAGAAAACACTCTGAAGTTTCCAGAACTGTTTGAATGATGTCTGAGTATAACAGAACTCATATGGCAGGCGAAAACCTGAGAAAAATCCAACCTGGAAGTGGGAAATCTGAGGTTTGTAGTTTTTCAACTCATTGCCTATCGAATATACAGTGTCTATGGGGTCATATTGCACCTCCTAAGGCTTCCACTAGATCTCAACAGTCTTTAGAACCTTGTTTGAGGCTTCTACTGTGAAGGGGGAGAGAATGAGAGCTGTTTCAACCAGAGGTCTGGTAGAATGCCATGAGCTGATTACGCGTGCGCCCTTGAGAGTTCCATTGCATTTCTAAAGACAAAGGAATTCTCCGGTTGGAACATTATTGAAGATTAATGTTAAACATCCTAAAGATTGATTCTATACATCGTTTGACATGTTTCTATGAACTGTAATGTAACTTTTTGAACTTTTCGTCTGAACTTTGGCCTTGACTTGCCCGCGCCTCGTGAGTTTGGATTTGTGAACTAAACGTGCTAACAAAAGGAGGTATTTGGACATAAATTATGGAATTTATCAAACAAAACAAACATTTATTGTGGAACTGCGATTCCTGCAAGTCCATTCTGATGAAGATCATCAAAGGTAAGTGAATATTTATAATGCTATTTCTGACTTTTACTGGCTCCACTACATGGCAGGTCTGTATGGCTTGTTTTTGTGTCTGAGCGCTGTACTCAGATTATTGCGTGGTTTGCTTTTTCCGTAAAGCTTTTTTGAAATCTGACACAGCGGTTGCATTAAGGAGAAGTATATCTATAATTCTGTGCATAACGCTTGTATCTTTTATCAAAGTTTATGATGAGTATTTCTGTAAATTGATGTGGCTCTCTGCAAATTCGCCGGATGTTTTCGAGGCACAACATTACTGAACATAACGCGCCAATGTAAACTGAGATTTTGGGATATAAATATGAACTTTATCAAACAAAGCATACATGTATTGTGTAACATGACGTCCTATGAGTGCCATCTGGTGAAGATCATCAAAGGTTAGTGATTAATTTTATCTCTTTCTGCTTTTTGTGATTCCTCTCTTTGGCTGGAAAATGGCTGTATGTGGTTTTGTGACTAGGCTCTGACCTAACATAATCATATGGTGTGCTTTCACTGTAAAGCCTTTTTGAAATCGGACACAATGGGTAGATTAACAAGAAGTTAAGCTTTCATTTGGTGTATTGCAGTTGTGAATGTATGAAAGTTAAATATTTTAAAAAAATTGTTTTGAATTTCGCGCCCTGCTAGTGGAACCCCTAGCCCTTACAAGTTTTAAAGGGATACTTCGGGATTTTGGCAATAAGGCCCGTTATCTACTTCCCCAGAGTCAGATGAACTTGCGGATACCATTTGTATGTCTTTGTGTCCAGTATGTAAATTACAGGATGTTTTGTGAACCAATGCTAACTAGCATTAGCGCAAAGACTGGAAATCTATGAGAAGTCTACCCATAGACTTCCATTTATTGCGCTAACACCCAGGAGCAGTAGGGAAGCAGACTGAGCACAGCTGTTGGCTCACTCATCCCTTTCTCTCTCTCTCCACCTCTCCCCTCCACCCACACACTCTCCTTCTCAATTTCAATTCATGTACTTTATTGACATGGGAAACATGTTTACATTGACATAGCAAGTGAAATAGATAATAAACAAAAGTGAAATAAACAATAAAAAAAATGAGCAGTGAACATTACACTTACAAGCCTTCCAAAAGAATGAAGACATTTCAAATGTAATATTATTTCTCCCTCTCTCTCACGCTCTCTTTCATGTTCCTTCTCATCCTCTCTCAGGGTAGCAGAGACCCGTTGTTCCTGACAGGGGTGACCTTCCCTCCGGAGTACCCTGCCAGCCCAGAGACGCTAGTCAAGCTCACCGTCTACGATGTGAGAGACAAGGCCCGCGACAATGTAAGTAAACCGCAAAGTGTGTGAAGGGGCTGAGGGGGAGGGTGTGTGCTGGGAAAGGAGTGTGTGGGGGGAGAATGGGCAATGCCTCAAATTGTTGTTTTCTTTGCTGTGCGTGCCGAAGGTCTTTCTTTTGTGTGTGTTTTGTTTATCTGGCTGCGCTGCAAACACTTGCAGGGCGGTAGAGAACAGAAGTTGGGGAGGCCTTAAGTATGGGTGATCTATCATGTTACGCATTTGAAGTGAAGTCACAGGCCTTCACATTGAGTTCTGTCTGTGTGGCATGAACTGGGTCGAAGGAGATTTGAAAGCAAGAGCGAGGCCTTTGGTGATCTTCCCATGAGAATACTTACCCAGAGATCAATGAGAATGGGGATAGCTCTAGACATGGAATTCTGAATGTTGGTCGGTCTGGGTCTTCTGGTTCGGAACCCTTTTTAAACCGTCTTGAAATCATCTAATGGGTTCTCCAATATGAAACACGTTAGGCTTCCCTTGGATACAGGCTATGAAGGATTAATTAGCTATTAAGGCTATGGGTTACTTACTCCACAATGATGTCATAGCTGTTGCATGGATTCTATACACTAGCTACCACTACAGCACTGTGACGGCACTACCTGGAGCACTGGAACCAGAGGGAACAGAAAGATCTGGAACAGCGACATCATAGCTATTGTATGGGTTCTATTTAAGCAATAAGGCCCGGGGGGGTGTTGTATATGGCCAATATACCACAGCTACGGGCTGTTCTTAGGCACGACGGAACGCAGAGTGACAAGATACAACCCATAGCATATTGGCAATATACCACCAACCCCCGAGGTACCTTATTGCTATTGTGAACTGCGTAGCAATGTAACCACAACAGTACCAATAAATGTTTTGTCATACCCATGGTGTACGTTCTGATATGCCACAGCTTTCAAGCCAATCAGCATTCAAGGGCTTGAACCACCCAGTTTATAAAGTGCGTTACAGATGCCACATGGTCACCTAGCTTATGTAAACGTGTATCTCACAGCTACATACACCTACAGTACACATGGGATACATTCAGTCCCTCTATGCTTCTGATTTGTGGCTGTATCATATCCATTGTAGGGATTCTATGTTGTCATACTGCCGATATCACAACATGTATTTCACACCTACACATGAGAACATAAAAGTATATAAACTGTTAGTTGAAAAAGAGACAAGACAAACTGGACTTCATTCAGGTTAGAAAAATAGGTTTGTTTCACTCTTCCTGAGCATCAGGTACTGTAGAGTAGATGAATCCAACTGTTCTGTAAAAAATATAGCAAGTTAGCAACTTGCTAACAACCCCTCAAGCCTGGAATCTAAACGATGCAAGCTAGTTCCTTCTGAGGTCTTCATGTAATATTGATGGAAGACTACACCTATGTGAGCCCCAACACTGTTTAAACTCTACAATACCTTCACTGTGTAAGACTCGGTTAGTTAGACACTGGTCATGTCAAGCAGTCAGTCGCGTATCCCAAGTGGTAGAGTTCTGTTAAAAATGAATGTCGACTCGTTCGTGGCCACACAAGCTAACGCCTTGATATAAAGATATTTTATAGATGCCTGGTAAAGGCATAAGCTGTGTTACAGCTATATCTGGGAATGGTTGGCGGGTTCATTGTCCAGGCAGCTTTGGAGCCAATGGGTTTTATAGAATGTTCTGGTTCTTTGGTCTGTCTTTGTTGAGGGATGAAAAGAAAGTGAATTTCATTGTTTACCGCTCACAAATGGGAGGAGTCATGAACCTTATTGAGACATCATCTTGGTCTTTTTGGTACAGCTACTGTTCTTGGATGTCCATTATAACCTCTCCTTGCAAACCTGATCGTAAAATCCAACCATCCTTACAAGCATACCAGCATCATCCTTTATTCCATTTCTTAAAACATCCATAATAATCAGAATACAGTAGAACAATGTTCCCGCTAATTCTTTGGGGCACTGAGCAAATTTCAGGTCTTGTGAGCAGAATTCTGTGCAACATCTGGCCCAAGTTTACAGTGAATACTGAGGCTGTACCTTTTAAAATTTTAGACAGTAGCCAATAGGCTATTGTGGCTATTTGAGCATAATGTAGGCGTATATAAGCGGCCTACTAACAAAACCAATGGTGCACATCTGAACTTTTTCACATGGAAATAGCTTTTGATTTCTATGATATAGCCTACAGTAGGTTGTGTTCAATGCAGGCCTACACTGCATCAGACTTTTAAAAACATTTTTACACTATGCAGGGAATCAATTCATTCTTGTTGTATGATACAAGAAACCACATTACAAAATATAATACCATACAGAGAATTAGAGCATGTAGACTACCCTCTGCCTATTGGCTTATTTCCATATTCAAGCCTGTGTAAAAATACAACACTGCCCCATTAATTAAGGCATAAACAAGATTTTCACCTGACTCGTTTTCAAAGACAACTTGAAATGTAGCCTACACGATTTGTGTTCTTGTAGGAAGCAGTAACTCCCCATTGCTGACCAATACTTACCTATAACTTGGCTAATAACTCGCTATAACTAGTAAAAAAAAATCAACAAATGTGCACATGTGCGGCTCTGCGCTCTGATCTGAAATGCGCATTTGTTGCAGGTGATTTGAAAGACCGCTTGTGGGCTACCTGTCAATAGAACCATTACGCTCTGTGCTCTGCCTACAACAAAATCACAGACTCAATCTTATGAAGTTAGATTTGTTTTGGTTTGTTGCATTGAAAAGGGGACGATTATAATATTGATTCGATCACAGAGAAAAACATTGATCTATATAGCGCATGGAAACTAATGTGGAGAATTCAGTGAAGTTCAATCTCTTGCGTCTCTTCACGCCACAGACACCCGCAGTTTAGAGGGAATATTGCAGCAGAATAAAAGGCAGATCAGACAGAATATTCTGCCTTGCTGTGGAGACTGTCTCCTGACTAGGGCCTGGCATCCTGTCAGGGTTCTCACTCACAACACTTCCATTCACTCAAAATAGTCAGAGAGACACCGTGCGCGTGTGTGTGTCAGTGGCGGTTGTTATGGGGGCCATTTAAGATTTTTTTTTCTCATGAGCATGACCTTATTTCTATTACAGCATATTGGATTACTGTCATTCAGATTCCATTCGCCCAGTTCAGTGTAACAGCGATAGGTTTAGGCTACTACATGATACTGGAATTTTCACTATACCCATCATGAGGTTGCTACAACATAGCCTATGAAGGAAAGTTTACAATGTAGGTGCACACCGGTCCAGAGAAAAGGTGACAAGAGGTGACAGACAGTGACACATTCAATACCGCCTTGCGCACTCTTGCCTTCATCTAGCTGGTATAGGGTGTAATCATTAGTCCAACAGTTGCAAATGAGAGTTTCTATTATGTTTATCCCTGCTTTGTTGCATTTGCTTCCGTTTTAGAAATATTTTTAAACCGAATCGGTGGAATGAATACACCCCTGTTCAGCGTAAACACAGTTCACTTTCATAACAGCCACGTTGTAGTCCTTCTCGTATCTATGCGCTCCCCTCCTCTCAGCTTTTCCCTTCACTTGTGGACTTTAAGGCACAACACATCAGCTGTATGTGACCAGGTGAGAAAAAAAAAACTTTCCAAGCCAAACCATGTCTTAACCTCTACACACAGCCTACATCGTTGTCACCATATTAGCAAAAGTAACATCATAGTCAACATAGCTAATAGAACTAACATGTCAGTAAACCTGCTACATGCAGTAACGTTACAATGTACAGTCAGTAAGCAGTTTATCACTTACACCGGCGGGCAACGGTGGCAATAAATGAGAAAAAAACCAAAAGCTTAACTTGACTTGGAAGAGTTCCAGTGTTGTTGGATAGTCATAGCCAGCCAGCTAACATAGCATCTCTCTGTTTTAACAGGGCATTTGAGTTAGCAAAACTAGCTAGCTGCATTTGTTAGCTAAGTAACTGAATGTGAAAAAAAAGTATCCTCTCTCTCTCGTATGTGTGTGTGTGTTGCTTCTTCATTTTGGAAGAAATTAATTGGTTAAAAAATGTGTTCAACTATTGGCTTTCTCTCTATTTGAGTCAACTACTCACCACATTTTATGCACTGCAGTGCTAGCTAGCTTATGCTTTCAGTACTAGATTAATTCTCTGATCCTTTGATTGGGTGGACAACATGTCAGTTCATGCTGCAAGAGCTCTGATAGTTTGGAGGATGTCCTCCGGAAGTTGTCACAATTACTGTGTATGTCTATGGAAGGGGGTGAGAACCATGAGCCATCTAGGTTTTGTATTGAACTCAATGTACCCAGAGGAGGACGGAAGCTAGCTGGCATCCGGCTACATCATGGAGTGCTGTTGCTGTTATGTTTAGTATAATTTTATCTAAAAACTTGTTTTATTTTTTTATGGTTTACAATTTTTATTTTTATGAAATTCACTGAGGAGGATGGTCCTCCCCTTCCTCCTTTGAGTATCCTTCAATTGTGTGTGTGTGCTTGTGTGTGTGGCCAAGCTGTCTGGTCTGCTTCAGGACAGACCCTCCTGTGCCTTTCAGATCATTCCCTCATACCTCTAGTCTCTTCCACTAATTTCTTCTAGTCTCCTCCTAGTCTCCTCCTCTGATTGTCTCCACCACTCTCCTCCTCTAATTGTCTCCACCACTAGTTTCCTCTAGTCTCTAGTCTACTCCTCTAGTCTCCTCCACTAGTTTCCTCTAGTCTCTTCCTCTAATTGTCTCCACCACTAGTTTCCTCTAGTCTCTAGTCTACTCCTCTAGTCTCCTCCACTAGTCTCCTCTAGTTGTCTCCTCCACTAGTTTCCTTTAGTCTCTAATCTAGTCTCCTCCTTTAGTGTCCTCCTCTAGTTGTCTCCTCCTCTAGTTGTCTCCTCCTCTAGTCTCCTCCTCCTCGAGTCTCCTCCTCGAGTCTCCTCCTCGAGTCTCCTCCTCGAGTCTCCTCTTATAGTGTCAACTAGTTCTCTAGTCTACTCCTCCTCTAGTCTCCTGCTCCTCTAGTCTCCTCCTCTATTCTCCTCCTCCTAGTTTCCTCTAGTCTCCTCCTCTAGTTGTCTCCTCTTCTAGTCTACTCCTCTAGTCTACTCCTCTAGTCTACTCCTCTTCTAGTCTACTCTTCTAGTCTACTCTTCTAGTCTACTCCTCTTCTAGTCTCCTCCACTAGTTTCCTCTAGTCGTCTCCTCTAGTCTCCTCCACTAGTTTCCTCTAGTCTCCTCCTCTAGTCGTCTCCTCCACTAGTTTCCTCTAGCCTCCTCCACTAGTTTCCACTAGTCTCCTCCTCTAGTTATCTCCTCCTCTAGGCTCATCTAGTCTCCTCCTCCTCGAGTCTCCTCCTCTAGTCTCCTTTAGTCTCAACTAGTTCTCTAGTCTACTCCTCCTCTAGTCTCCTCCTAGTCTCCTCCTCCTAGTTTCCTCTAGTCTCATCCTTTAGTTGTCTCCTCTTCTAGTTTCCTACAGTCTACTCCTCTAGATGTATTACAACAGTCTCCCCCCTCTAGTCTCTAGTCCCCTCCTCTAGTTGTCTCATCTTCTAGTCTCCTCCTCCTCTAGTCTCCTCTTCTAGTCTCAACTAGTTCTCTAGTCTACTCCTCCTCTAGTCTCCTCCTCTAGTCTCCTCCTCCTAGTTTCCTCTAGTCTCCTCCTCTAGTTGTCTCCTCTTCTAGTCTCCTCCACTAGTCTCATCAAGTCTCCTCCTCTAGTTGTCTCCTCTTCTAGTCTACTCCTCTAGTCTACTCCTCTAGTCTAGTGCTCTAGTCTACTCCTCCTCGAGTCTCCTCCTCTAGTCTCCTCTAGTCTCAACTAGTTCTCTAGTCTACTCCTCCTCTAGTCTCCTCCTTTAGTTGTCTCCTCTTCTAGTCTCCTACTCTAGTCTCTTTCCCTAGTTGTCCACTCATCTAGTCTCCTCCACTAGTCTCATCTAGTCTCCTCCTCTAGTTGTCTCCTCTTCTAGTTTCCTACAGTCTACTCCTCTAGATGTTGTATCATATTACAACAGTCTCCCCCTCTAGTCTCTAGTCTCCTCCTCTAGTTGTCTCCTCTTCTAGTCTCCACTAGTGTCCTCCTCTAGTTTCCTCTAATCTACTCTTCTAGATGTTTTACAATTTTACAATAGTCTCCCCCTCTAGTCTTCTCTAGATTCCTCTCTGTCTCCTCACTCGCCCTACAGAGTACAATTAAGGACTTTCCCACTGGGAACACACTGTTTTTCCACATAATTTCAATCTAATTACACTGAACCAACGTGGAATAGACGTTGAATTGACGTCTATGCCCAGTGGGTTGACTGAGTACTGCTCTCAAAGGAGACTTTGGTATGTACGAATCTGAAGGGAGAGACAATATTAACATTTCTAAAACGTCGACTTCTTTTCTCCCCCCTTTTTGACTTGTCTTTTTCAACCCTTTTTTGAGTTGTCTTTCTCGTCTTTCCTCTTTATTTGTGGTTTTCACAGCAGTAGTAGCTACAGTACAGTGGTTCCAGATCTTTCTCTTCCCTCTGGCTCCAGTGATCCAGTTCCCCTGTAGTGCTGTAACATACTAGACGTGTTGCTCTGCTGGGCTGGGCTCAGCTTGTACAGCGCTAACTGCTTGTCTTGGTCTCATTAGCCAGTGTGTAGGTGGTACGGCCGTGACCCCAAACACGAGTTGACACCCTGCATCAGCCCCGCGGGTGCAAATGGGAGCCAATCAGCCAAAGCTCCAGTAATTTAATGTCACATTTTTGGTGATAGAAAAGAAAAAGAGCGATTTGGAAATGTGGAAGAGTGTGTGTGTGTGTGTGGGTGCATTTGTGAGGTTGCATTTACAGATGAGCAGCCAGCATTTTACAAGTCATATGCAGCTGGCAACTCATTCCAAAGGTGAGCACGTCACCGCTTCTAGCGTCGGTCGCGGAAAAGGCAGTTATTTGACAGACCGCTAGGTAAACATCAAATAAAATCTCTGGCGTCTTAAATTGGCCTGATGTGTGCTATCTTTATGTCCACTGCAAGGGGTTAGGTTGGCCATTGAAGGGGAAAGGAGAGGAGGACGAGACAGGAAAACGAATGGAGCAGATTTTCTAGATGAATCCCTTAATATTCCAGGAGGAGCAGAGTGTTACATTTCATACTGGGATGATTTCCCTTTGCCTCCGGCTTCCATGTTGTCTGAGATGTGCGTTCCGAGATGAGCCCCGGTGCAGCTGCAATGCTGGCGTGAATACATGAGAGGATGGACAGAGCAGATGGAATGGTAAGAGGTAGAGTGGAGGAGGAGAGAGGAGCGGGGGGGGTGACGAGGCCTGTTCTCTCTGACTGAGTGATCTGCCCCCAGGCCTTGTTGTTACCCAGAATTACCCAGATTTCCTCTGTGTATAGCTGAATCCCATGGGCATTAGATTGTACATTCCGATCATGTCCCCACTTGTTCAATTAAACCTCTACATGTCAAGAACCCCCCCCCCCCCCCCCAAGAAGTGTATTCAGATGATTCCACTCCATCCAACACAACGTATTGCTGGATAAAATAATTTTAGGGACTGGGAAAGATATTCCGTACTCCTCATAGGCTGCCTTCGTAGGTTTGTAAATTTAGACATCATTTGAGCCAGCGACCTCATGATTGCTTGATTCATAACCTTTATGAAATAGTGTTTCTTGCATCATAGATATTATTTCTCCAGAGTACATTTTTCCTTGTACTCAAATTACGCGGGTTGCACAAACAAAACCTAATTAGACTATTAGATAACCTTCAGTAATTGATAGAGAAGATTCACAGTGAACTCAGAAGACGGATCCAGAATAACAGACCAAAAGCCTACAACCCGCAAAGACTCAAATTGGAGGGGAAGAGAGAGCGCGACCGAGAGACGAGGGTTCATGAACAGATCTGTGGCCAATTATTTCACAAAGTGCAGCGCATCAGAGGGCACTTATCAAA
The DNA here is from genome assembly GCF_057628025.1 of Oncorhynchus mykiss. Taxonomy (NCBI): domain Eukaryota; kingdom Metazoa; phylum Chordata; class Actinopteri; order Salmoniformes; family Salmonidae; genus Oncorhynchus; species Oncorhynchus mykiss. The sequence goes on from NC_143031.1 coordinate 70,010,129, forward strand.
GTAGAGGGGGAGAAGAGATAACGACAGGCTGAGATTGAGGCCGAGAGAGACGTATGAAAGCATATGGGAACAAACACAATATTGTTTGTATGCATTGTTGTGCGTTCTCTGTCTCGCATTCTAGAGCTCACTTACCTTGTTGAAGAAGCTCGGAGACACGGAACGCCAAACTAATATCGAGAGCAGGAGCTTCTTGTCGGAATCAAAGCGATTACCCAGCATCCTCTATGGTCTACGAAGATAGGACGGCAGCCTGTAGATTGTAGTAGAGCCCTTGTGTGTGTAATCATAGGCTCATTTATCTCTACGTCTGGCCTCTGTGATGTTACGAACATGTAATGCGGTTTTCATTGTGTGTGCGTCATAGTAATCTTCAGATCATGAAGAGGGGATTTGATTGGGTTCTGTGATGTGTGATGCACAATACCGTGACGAACAATAGAGAAGCTCCTCTCTGCAAAGTATAGAAATGGGCCGTGTCCAGTCCTTTCCATGAAGACGCCATAACATGTATTCAAATACAGAGCTTTTTACTTCGTTGCTTTAATCAACGTTTTAAGATGGTCACCCCGCAAACACTGACAAGCACGCACACGCATCAGCCTTTATACTATCATTCAAGTGACACCCTCGAAGGTGTGGAGAAATACTTATTAGATCCAGGATGAGTACAAAGTAGCAGGGAGGGGTACTGATCAATATGCTCCACCTCCAACCCCCTGGCAAAGCAGCAGAGACACAGGGGCAAGGCATGCTTTCGCACTCCTCTCCTCTCTTTGCTTTATAGTGTGGAGGAGATGGTGCAGGAAAAAAGCCCTACATCGTGTCTAGCTGTAATTCACATCAAGTGATGTTGACATTAGCATCACGTTCCTTCACTGGACAAGCGTCAGAGTGCAAGATATGGCTCAATGGCACATATGCTTAAGCACCGTGCAATATACCAGTCATTACAGTGCCTGTCCTTCCAATGTACCGGTCATCGTCTCTCCTCTTTTAACGGACTTTTAGATAGTAGTTATAGCCATTCCCTAGGCGCTCTATTTCTACAGTCATCTCTCCATGTGACCCAAGGGAATCATTGCTCCAATTATGTAGCTACTGCTGATGCACTGACAGTCCTCCCCTAGTTTAATCCTCCCCGTCAATAATCATCATGTGTAAATGGGGTGACGTGGCACTTTTTTGGGCACGACAACGACTCAGGGCTTTTCACCTGGGTGTCTGTCAAATCTGGAGTGAACCAGCATATTCTTGATACCATTTGAAAGGAAAGACTTTGAAGTTTGTGGAAATGTGAAATTAATGTAGGAGAATATAACACATTAGATCTGGTAAAAGATGATACAAAGAAAAAAACTACTTTTTTGTAAAAAAAAAAGACCATCTTTGAAATGTAAGAGAAAGGCCATCATTTATTATTCCAGCCCAGGCGTAATTTTGATTTTGGCCACTAGATGGCAGCAATATATGTGCAAAGTTTTAGACGGATCCAATGAACCATTGCATTTCTGTTCAAAATGTATCAAGACTGCCTAATTTGTTTATTAATAACTTCTCAAGTTCATAACTGTGCACTCTCCTCAAACAATAGCATGGTATTATTTCACTGTAATAGCTACTGTAAATTGGACAGTGCAGTTAGATTAACAAGAATTTAATCTTTCTGCCCATATCAGAGATGTATATGTCCTGGGAAATGTTCTTGTTACTTACAACCTCATGCTAATCACATTAGCCCAACCGTCTCGCGGGGGGACACCGATCCTGTAGAGTCCGTGTCAGAAGGAAAGAATGGATTTTAATCCCAGGTGTGGCTTCCAGATGATAATCAATATTTTTCTATATACCTTGTCCGGGGTTGGGTACTTTCTAAATGTAATTTACATTTGAGTTATTTAACAGACTCTCTTCTCCAGTGGATACATTTTAATTTGTCCTGGTCCCCCATAGGAAACGAACCCACAACCCTGGCGTTACGAGTGCCATGCTCTACCAACTGAGCCACAGGGGACTAGTTACCTGTCCAAAATTCTAATCAGTAATGTAATTTTGGGATTACCCAAACTCAGTAACGTAATCTGATTGTTCAGTTACTTTTAGATTAACTTCCCTTAACAGGCATTAGAAGAATACAAAAAATGAATATTACCAATTTAACCACATTTATTGCAGGATCAATCACTGTTGGTTTACATAACTGGCCATAAATGGATGTTGCATTTTACTTTGTTATGTAGGCTTCTTCTAACCAATTACTTTCCACTACAGAAAATAATATGATTAGGCTGTATCTTTACATTAAAAACCAAAGTCTGTCAGATTTCCAGTCATTCCAATTCATTTAATACCCCTTGATCTTCAAGAATAGGACTTGGAAATATAGATTATAGCTAGATTGTTTTACCTGAGCATAACCCAAAAACGAAGGGTTTACTAGCTTACTCAGTTTGTGATTTAGTTGTCATGGAGGACTGATTGGGCTCACTGCTTCGAGTTGGAAAGTAGATGCCGCTCTCATGGAATGACATGACAAGAATGCCTTATGCTGCATTTGCTATAAACGTATCGTTGTTTTGGTGACACATTGATATCTTGATCATTTGAAGTCTATCGAAAGTGTGGGAGTTTGAGTACGTGTCCGTTAGGCCGATGGACATTTTCTATTTTTATCAGAACAAATTCAGCTGGTTGTTGACAGTACGGCGCACAATGCCACGGCATAGTTTAGAAGGGGGGAACTCCCTCAAACTTTTATTCCATAGGCTGGGATCCGCACTATGCAGCTGTTGCAAGAGCACATTTATCACTGGCTGTCCACTGGTCACAAAAACAATACATGATGAGCAGGACAAGCTCCTTCAATTCAAACATTATTGGGTTAAAGTACACATATACTGTACAGTTGTGAACAGCCACCCACAACAACCACAATCCATAAGGCACAACATATCTATTGAGAGAGCAGCAGTGTGATTCATACTAATGCACGATGTAGATATCTGTAGTAGGTTGGATCTGCATGCTGTCGTTCTTACCTCGAAGCGTTTATTCAAGCAGTTGCACCATTGGAAAGACATAGATTGAACCGTAACTACAAAAGCCTGTTCCTGCTCTTTTCCTGTGATCCATGGAACACGTTTGGTGTGTCATCATGGGTGGTCTCTGACTTGTGGTCAGACTCGTTCAGGCGTAATAAACTTAAACTTGTGCTTTTTTTAAAAATCTGATTTGAATGTCATTGAATAAACAGAAAGGTGTCCAATAATTATTTTCTCAAGCATTCTTTCTGAATTGAAAAGTAATCCTAGAAGTAATCCTCTAGTTTTTCCAGAAGTATCAGTTATTGGATTGCATTATTTTCTGGTAAAGTAACCAATTACAGTTGCAGTTGTTTTGTAATCAGTTACATGTAATCTTCAGATCTCTCCAGAGGTCAGACTGTGTTAACGGCAGACAGCAGCCGGTAGACAGCAAGCCCTCCCCACTTGCACCGCCACTGGCCTGTCAGAGATAACACCTAGACATTCAGCCCCACAATCAAAGAGTCCGGGTCAATACAGCCAATCAAAGGGACATACCAAGGAAAGAGCTATGTCGTGATAGGGCGGCAGACCAAAAGGCTGTTGTGACAGATAAGGGGGACTGACTGTCATCTCAAGGCTGAAAGGAAGCAGTAAGGTGGCCTCCTCCTCCTGTTCCCTCGCCAGCAGTCCTCCTCATTGTGTCAGTGTCACTGTCGGGTTGAAAGGTAGAAATCTAAAGGGTCCTTTATCAGAGCTAGTTGCTTAATGAGTGACATCTTGACAAGTGAATATGTCTCCACTCCCTCTCTCTCTCTATCGTTGGCCAAAGATCCACTGCATATGTAGAGGTGATGGTTTCTACCGATCGGTTTCTTATGCCTGAGGAGATGAGGAAATACCGGGTGGTGGGGGGTGGCCACCATCCAAGAACATTCTGCCTAATGCTGACGGGGGGGAAATAAGTCCTGTTTAAAACTGCATCTCCAGCTAGAAGCTAGAAGGGACGAGTTGCAAAGAGTGAATGTAAACATGTAAGTTATCTGGTGCAACAACCCCCCTTTGGCTAGCCTGGAATTGGAACATAGTGTGATTACTGTACTGTATTTGAAACAACCCCTGACTATGGTATCGTATCCAGGGGAGAAAGGTATGTTACAGTGATTGTAGGGAAGTACATGGAAGAGCCACACACTCTATCGTCCGGTGATTTCTATCCCCTCCTTCGCCGCCCGTAAATAATCGTCACTTATGCTGCATTTCATTTCACTTCACACCGTAGCCCGGACGGAAACTGAGAAAGATAGCTTTTGATGGATGGCACAATTCCATTTCTACTGTGTTGTATTTACCCTCCCCAAACTGAGAGAAACTGAAATGTTCACCTCACTTTTTCAAAATCCATCACAGGAACACACACAAAGACACAGCAACACACACCATGTCCCATATCCCATCATCGGGATTTGTTATTAATTCCTCCATGTTCTTCAGTGTGTTGACTTGATGTACTCCCTCCTCTCGGGCCTTGCTGCAGTACGATTCCTTTGTAGTGGTCGTTCTCATTAACTCTGAGGGAGAATCCATAGAGGGGAAGGGGGAAATGTAGCCTACTTCCTTGTTCCTCTGTGACGATATGGTCAGGCTTGGGTTGAAGTTACGCCGCTATGTTTTAGACCTGTGTAGACTGGTTTTGGTGCTGATGATGGCAGTTTTAGACTGTGATGCAAGCGCTATAAGCTGTTTAGAGAGAGAGAGAGAGAGAGGGATGCTCGTCATTGAGTGATATTGAAAAAACTGTATAACTTTACATGAATCTGGCGTCTATCCAAAACTGAATGGAATGGGCTCTTTATAAGTTAGATAAATGTGACATGGCAATGAAATGTCCCTTCGCTATCAGAGGCCAGATGTGGATAGACAGCCTTTCAAACCTGAATGGATAAACTCTTTACAAGTTAGATAAGTTTGACATGGCAATGAAATGAAGTGTCCCTGCCTTTGCGTCTTCGCCATAGCAACCGAATACAAGATGTGAAAAGAGACGACGTGCCTTCAAGCTTTTCAAAGTTCTCTTCAACGTCTGCCTTTTTCCATTAAAAAGAAAATCCCGTTAACTTTATACCACGGCTGTAAAAGTGTTGAAGGCAGTCAGACGAGCACAGTTGACAATTGAGGAGAAGTAAAATAGCCTCCATCCGGGAGAGTGGAAAGTTAAAACTCGCTAATGCGTTTTCATTGAAGCCAAAGCCTCGTCTGCCGTGTCAAGCTAACAATACGCTTGCCATGTTAGAGGGAAATATCGCATTTGAGTGGCGTCAGAGAAAATACTCCAGAATGTCAACTAAAGTGTGAAGTCCATGTCTAGTCGAGTCTTTCCAGACTTCATTTGTCACGTCTCAATATAGTCTTGGTGCATCTATCTCTGGGTTGTTTGTTAAAGACAGTGAAATACGGATTGCCTAATTGCATCACCCTCCTGTCCATAAAACAACTTCAAACTCCATTTCTTGGACCTCAATCCAGCCTTGACATGTCTGTATCTTCATCTTGTTTGTTATAGGAAGTACACGATAATTGCATCACCCTCCAGTCTGCTGTGTACACAGTAATAAAACAACTCACTCTTTGCGTGAATATTTAGTTGGAAATTAAGTGTTGGTTTTATTTGGTGGGTGTGTGGGCAGTCGGATGGGAAAATGCTGTTAGAATAGTGCCACGGCTATTAAAACCAGTGGAGTAAATCTAAACAGGGGGCAGTAATTAAAATATGCTGAGTGAATACAGATGTCTGTCGGAGCTGCCACAAGGAGATGTGCTTCCCCCTCCGGTCCAATGCTAATGCAATCAGTGTCCAAGCTGATCATGTACATAAAGGAGTGGTTGGTCTTTATCTGGGTGACAAGAGTTTCTGATTAGAGTAGAGTAGACGTAGACGTAGAGTAAAGGATAGTGTAGAGAATAGTGTGGAGGAGAATCAAATAGAGAATGGACCCTGTAGTAGCCTGTAGTATGTAGAGCAGGGTTCTCCAACCATGTTCCTGGAGAGACATCCTCCTGTAGGTTTGAACTCCAACCCTGTTCCTGGAGAGACACCCTCCTGTAGGTTTTTGATCCAACCCCAGTTGTAGCTAACCTGATTCAGTTTATCAACCAGGTAATTATTAGAATCAGGTGCGCTAGATTAAGGTTGGAGCAAAAACCTACAGGATGGCGCACCGGGAACAGTTTTGGAGACATAGCCGCAGGAAGTAGGGGTGCTGAGGGTGCTGTAGCATACCCTGAAAAATTTGAATGAAAAAAATGATATAAACATATATATTATTTTCTTCCACAAAAGTTGTGCACTAAGCCTTTACCCCCACCAGCACCCCAAAACATCTTCCCATGGCTTGGTTGAAGACTGGAGAACCCTGATGTAGAGGGTACGGTACTGTAGGGTGCAGCACAACATGACAGACCTCACATAACTAATTTATACATCATGACTTATACAACAGGCTTTAACAGGGAATTATGTTATCCTCTCCTCCTTGTCCCTGTGGGTATTCTGTCTGTCTGTCTCCTCATCTCTGTGGGGATACTGTCACCCTGTTCTGTCTGTCTGTCTGTCTCCTCATCTCTGTGGGGATACTGTCTGCCTGTTCTGTCTGTCTGTCTGTCTCCTCATCTCTGTGGGGATACTGTCTGCCTATTCTGTCTGTCTGTCTGTCTGTCTGTCTGTCTGTCTGTCTGTCTGTCTGTCTGTCTGTCTCCTCATCTCTGTGGGGATACTGTCTGCCTGTTCTGTCTGTCTGTCTGTCTCCTCATCTCTGTGGGGATACTATCTGCCTGTTCTGTCTTTCTGTCTGTCTCCTCATCTCTGTGGGGATACTGTCTGCCTGTTCTGTCTGTCTGTCTGTCTCCTCATCTCTGTGGGGATACTGTCTGCCTGTTCTGTCTGTCTGTCTGTCTCCTCATCTCTGTGGGGATACTATCTGCCTGTTCTGTCTTTCTGTCTGTCTCCTCATCTCTGTGGGGATACTGTCTAGCTTGTCTGTCTGTCTGTCTGTCTGTCTGTCTGTCTGTCTGTCTGTCTGTCTCCTCATCTCTGTGGGGATACTGTCTGCCTGTTCTGTCTGTCTGTCTGTCTCCTCATCTCTGTGGGGATACTGCCTGCCTGTTCTGTCTGTCTGTCTCCTCATCTCTGTGGGGATACTGTCTGCCTGTTCTGTCTGTCTGTCTGTCTGTCTGTCTGTCTGTCTGTCTGTCTCCTCATCTCTGTGGGGATACTGTCTGCCTGTTCTGTCTGTCTGTCTGTCTCCTCATCTCTGTGGGGATACTATCTGCCTGTTCTGTCTTTCTGTCTGTCTCCTCATCTCTGTGGGGATACTGTCTGCCTGTTCTGTCTGTCTGTCTCCTCATCTCTGTGGGGATACTGTCTGCCTGTTCTGTCTGTCTCCTCATCTCTGTGGGGATACTGTCTGCCTGTTCTGTCTGTCTGTCTCCTCATCTCTGTGGGGATACTATCTGCCTGTTCTGTCTTTCTGTCTGTCTCCTCATCTCTGTGGGGATACTGTCTGCCTGTTCTGTCTGTCTGTCTGTCTGTCTGCCTGTTCTGTCTGTCTGTCTGTCTGTCTGTCTGTCTGTCTGTCTCCTCATCTCTGTGGGGATACTGTCTGCCTGTTCTGTCTGTCTCCTCATCTCTGTGGGGATACTGTCTGCCTGTTCTGTCTGTCTGTCTCCTCGTCTCTGTGGGGATACTGTCTGCCTGTTCTGTCTGTCTGTCTGTCTGTCTCCTCATCTCTGTGGGGATACTGTCTGCCTGTTCTGTCTGTCTGTCTGTCTCCTCATCTCTGTGGGGATACTGTCTGCCTGTTCTGTCTGTCTGTCTGTCTCCTCATCTCTGTGGGGATACTGTCTGCCTGTTCTGTCTGTCTGCCTGTTCTGTCTGCCTGTTCTGTCTGTCTGTCTGTCTGTCTGTCTGTCTGTCTGTCTGTCTGTCTCCTCATCTCTGTGGGGATACTGTCTGCCTGTTCTGTCTGTCTGTCTCCTCATCTCTGTGGGGACACTGTCTGTCTGTCTGTCTGTCTGTCTGTCTGTCTGTCTGTCTGTCTGTCTCCTCATCTCTGTGGGGATACTGTCTGCCTGTTCTGTCTGTCTGTCTGTCTCCTCATCTCTGTGGGGATACTGTCTGCCTGTTCTGTCTGTCTGTCTGTCTGTCTGTCTCCTCATCTCTGTGGGGATACTGTCTGCCTGGTCTGTCTGTCTGTCTGTCTGTCTGTCTGTCTCCTCATCTCTGTGGGGATACTGTCTGCCTGTTCTGTCTGTCTGTCTGTCTCCTCATCTCTGTGTGGATACTGTCTGCCTGTTCTGTCTGTCTGTCTGTCTCCTCATCTCTGTGGGGATACTGTCTGCCTGTTCTGTCTGTCTGTCTGTCTCCTCATCTCTGTGGGGATACTGTCTGTCTGTTCTGTCTTTCTGTCTCTCTCCTCATCTCTGTGGGGATACTGTCTGCCTGTTCTGTCTTTCTGTCTGTCTCCTCATCTCTGGGGATACTGTCTGCCTGTTCTGTCTTTCTGTCTGTCTCCTCATCTCTGTGGGGATACTGTCTGCCTGTTCTGTCTGTCTGTCTGTCTCCTCATCTCTGTGGGGATACTGTCTGCCTGTTCTGTCTGTCTGTCTCCTCATCTCTGTGGGGATACTGTCTGCCTGTTCTGTCTGTCTGTCTGTCTGTCTGTCTGTCTGTCTGTCTGTCTGTCTGTCTGTCTGTCTCCTCATCTCTGTGGGGATACTGTCTGCCTGTTCTGTCTGTCTGTCTCCTCGTCTCTGTGGGGATACTGTCTGCCTGTTCTGTCTGTCTGTCTGTCTGTCTCCTCATCTCTGTGGGGATACTGTCTGCCTGTTCTGTCTGTCTGTCTGTCTCCTCATCTCTGTGGGGATACTGTCTGCCTGTTCTGTCTGTCTGTCTGTCTCCTCATCTCTGTGGGGATACTGTCTGCCTGTTCTGTCTGTCTGCCTGTTCTGTCTGCCTGTTCTGTCTGCCTGTTCTGTCTGTCTGTCTGTCTGTCTGTCTGTCTGTCTGTCTGTCTGTCTGTCTGTCTGTCTCCTCATCTCTTTGGGGATACTGTCTGTCTGTCTGTCTGTCTGTCTGTCTGTCTGTCTGTCTGTCTGTCTGTCTCCTCATCTCTGTGGGGATACTGTCTGCCTGTTCTGTCTGTCTGCCTGTTCTGTCTGTCTCCTCATCTCTGTGGGGATACTGTCTGCCTGTTCTGTCTGTCTGTCTCCTCATCTCTGTGGGGATACTGTCTGCCTGTTCTGTCTGTCTGTCTCCTCATCTCTGTGGGGATACTGTCTGCCTGTTCTGTCTGTCTGTCTGTCTGTCTGTCTGTCTGTCTGTCTGTCTGTCTGTCTCCTCATCTCTGTGGGGATACTGTCTGCCTGTTCTGTCTGTCTGTCTGTCTCCTCATCTCTGTGGGGATACTGTCTGCCTGTTCTGTCTGTCTGTCTGTCTGTCTGTCTGTCTGTCTGTCTGTCTGTCTCCTCATCTCTGTGGGGATACTGTCTGTCTGTCTGTCTGTCTGTCTGTCTGTCTGTCTGTCTGTCTGTCTCCTCATCTCTGTGGGGATACTGTCTGTCTGTCTGTCTGTCTGTCTGTCTGTCTGTCTGTCTGTCTGTCTGTCTGTCTCCTCATCTCTGTGGGGATACTGTCTGCCTGTTCTGTCTGTCTGCCTGTTCTGTCTGTCTCCTCATCTCTGTGGGGATACTGTCTGCCTGTTCTGTCTGTCTGTCTCCTCATCTCTGTGGGGATACTGTCTGCCTGTTCTGTCTGTCTGTCTCCTCATCTCTGTGGGGATACTGTCTGCCTGTTCTGTCTGTCTGTCTGTCTGTCTGTCTGTCTGTCTGTCTGTCTGTCTGTCTGTCTGTCTGTCTGTCTCCTCATCTCTGTGGGGATACTGTCTGCCTGTTCTGTCTGTCTGTCTGTCTCCTCATCTCTGTGGGGATACTGTCTGCCTGTTCTGTCTGTCTGTCTGTCTGTCTGTCTGTCTGTCTGTCTGTCTGTCTGTCTGTCTGTCTGTCTGTCTCCTCATCTCTGTGGGGATACTGTCTGTCTGTCTGTCTGTCTGTCTGTCTGTCTGTCTGTCTGTCTGTCTGTCTGTCTGTCTGTCTGTCTGTCTGTCTGTCTGTCTGTCTGTCTGTCTGTCTCCTCATCTCTGTGGGGATACTGTCTGCCTGTTCTGTCTGTCTGCCTGTTCTGTCTGTCTCCTCATCTCTGTGGGGATACTGTCTGCCTGTTCTGTCTGTCTGTCTCCTCATCTCTGTGGGGATACTGTCTGCCTGTTCTGTCTGTCTGTCTCCTCTTCTCTGTGGGGATACTGTCTGCCTGTTCTGTCTGTCTGTCTGTCTGTCTGTCTGTCTGTCTGTCTGTCTGTCTGTCTGTCTGTCTCCTCATCTCTGTGGGGATACTGTCTGCCTGTTCTGTCTGTCTGTCTGTCTCCTCATCTCTGTGGGGATACTGTCTGCCTGTTCTGTCTGTCTGTCTGTCTCCTCATCTCTGTGGGAATACTGTCTGCCTGTTCTGTCTTTCTGTCTCTCCTCTTTGTCGCTGTGGGGTTACTCTCTATCTGTCCCTCTGTCTGTCTGCCTGGCTGGCTGGCTGGCAGCATGTGTCTAGGGGAGGCATGGCAGAGTCAGAGTGTTGTTGAGTATTAATGTGAGAGAGAGAGACCAGACCACTCATCACTGAGAGCGACTCTAAACCCCACACCCCATCATCCCCACACCCCGTCAAAAACCTCTCCCAGCTAAACCTCTCCCAATCTCCTCAAGATGGGATTTGTCTAGATCAATTTCATAATTCATTTTTCATTTGGAAATGTAATTATATTATCTCTCACCATCCCTCCACATCCTCCCATTCTTCCGTCATATCCCTGATTGTTACAGCCGTCACCTGCAGTAGCAGATTATCAGCCAAATGAATTACCGGGTCACAGGTGAATTAAACGGTTGGCTGACTCCAATCATTCCCTGGGAAAAGTAGCTTAGCTTAAGTTAGTTTTTTAAGGAAGGAGAGTCTTGCAGAAAATCAGCTTTCCCTTTCTGCCTGATTCCCGCCTTTTCTGTGAGGTAATGGCTTCCTTTTGAGAGACACGGGATGGAAAGTGCTGATGCAGGTTAGCCGCGTGTGACGACGGCTATTTTCTGTGGTTAACCAAGCTCCTGATGAGCTTGCCGTGTGTGTGTGTGTGTGTGTGTGTGTGTGAGAACATGAGCATGCGCGGGTGAGTGTGTGTACCTGCTTCTGTGTAGTGTGTGTGCCTGTTTGCATGCAATAGAGACACATTGCTTGTAGAACAGCGGTTTATGGAAGCACACAGACACAGTCTGCGAGGTGTTTTTGAAAGACTAAAGCAAACCGTCCATGAAGCGATGGCGGCCATTTTCCCCCTTCCCTTTCATTAGAAACCTCACATACGATATTTCCCACATGGACAACCACAGCCGAGTTTGTAGCTGGGTCATTTCACAAAATGACTCCCTTCTGCGTCTCTTTGATATTTTATGTAGAAATTGTCCACCAATATTTGCGTTTTAAAAGCCTGTTATATTAAATGAAGTGCACTTTAATTTACAGTAGACCACATGGAAAATTCCATACATTTTAAGTTCCCATGTCCCTAAATATCCCTCTGTCCCCTTTAACCCACTTAACCCCAGCATTTTTCCAAGTCCTTGTAGCCTTGTTCTTATCTGCAGGCAAATGGCAGGTTTAATAGTGCAATAACTTTTGTATTTTCCAGTCCGTTCTCTCTTTTTTTCTTTCTTTTTCCCCCCCCTTTTTTCAAAGAAAGACTTGAAAGCGAATGAGAGCAATAGACTAGGATAGTGGCCTCCTTGTAGCTTTGTTGTCGGGTCGATGTTAGTCTCTCTGCACCCTCCTTGACTTCTGGGAGGTTTTAACCCAGTTAACCCAAAAATTTCTCCCAAGTTTTCACCATCATTGTAAAGCCCTAGTTATTTCATTGCTCTGACAAAGTCATTTCAAATTTGTCACATGCGCCGAATACAACAGGTGTAATGAGAGTGAAATGCTTACTTACAAGACCTTAACCAACAATGCAGTTAAAAAAATACCTCAAAAGAAAAGCAAATAAAAGTAACAAATAATTATAGCGCAGCAGTAAAATAACAATAGCGAGGCTATATACAGATGGTACCGGTACAGAGTCAGTATGCGGGGGCACCACTTAGTCGAGGTAATTGAGGTAATATGTACATGTAGGTAGAGTTATTAAAGTGACTATGCATAGATAATAATAGAGAGTAGCAGGAGTGTAAAAGGGGGGCATTTCATCTGATTCATTTTCAGAAGAAAAAATGACTTCTCCCTCATGTTAAGGTTAACCCTTGTTACGTGAACTGAACTCTCATAATATGGTGAAAATATTCCTTTGAAAATATTTTTTTCAAAAGATACCTTGGGTGTGTAATCGTAAATCGTAATCAAATCGTAAAGCAGGTGAGAGCTGGTTCTACTCCCTTTGGCTGTTTTGTGGTGGAAAACTGAGTGGACGTGCATAACACATCAACACTTATACCCATAGACAGGTTAAAACCATTTTTATCAATTCTTAAAAATGGACTTTCGTGGAAGATCTGTTGATGTGCCGTTGAGCAGGGCGTTGACCCTGGTTGCTCCTGTGTGTTGCTCTAGATGGGAGTCTGTCAGATGACTTAATGCAATGTACATGTTGAGCGGCTTCACTGCATGTGGATTGTATGTTTTTAATATTCAGTAAAAATACAAAATTGTAATAAAATAGTGTCTTTGGAAAGTGTTCAGACCCCTTGACTTTTCCCACATTTTGTTACGTTACAGCCTTATTCTAAAATGTATTAAACCAATAAAAATCCTCACTAATCTACACACAATACTCCATAATGACAAAGTGAAAACATGTTTTTAGAATTTTTTGCAAATGTAGCAAACCCTTTGCTATGAGACTCTAAACTGAGCTCAGGTGCATCCTGTTTCCATTGGTCATCTTTGAGATGTTTCTACAGCTTGATTGGAATCCACCTGTGGTAAATTCAATTGGTTGGACATGATTTGGAAAGGCACTAACCTGTCTATATAAGGTCCCACAGTTGACAGTGCATGTCAGAGCAAAAACCAAGCCATTAGGTCGAAGGAATTGTCCGTAATGCTCCGAGACAGGATTGTGTCAAGGCATAGATCTGGGGAAGGTTACCAAAACATTTCTGCAGCATTGAAGGTGTCCTCCATCACTTTTAATTGGAAGAAGTTTGGAACCACCAAGGTTCTTCCTAGAGCTGGCCGACTGGCCAATCTAACCAATTGGGGGAGAAGTTCTTGGTCAGGTAGGTGAACAAGAACCCGATGGTCACTCTGACAGGGCTCTAGAGTTTCTGTGGAGATGGGAGAACCTTCTAGAAGGACAACCATCTCTGTAGCACTCCAGTAGAGTGGCCAGAAAGAAGCCACTCCTTAGTAAAAGGCACATTAATCAATATTGAACTCTTTGGCCTGAATGCCAAGGATCACGTCTGGAGGTAACCTGGCACCATCCCTACGGTGGTGGCAGCATCATGCTGTGGGGATGTTTTTCAGCGGCAGGGACTGGGAGACTGGTCAGGATTGAGGGAAAGATGAACTGAGCAAAGTACAGAGAGATCCTTGATGAAATCCTGCTCCAGAGCACTCAGGACCTCAGACTGGGGTAAAGGTTAACCATCCAACAGGAAAATGACCCTAAGCACACAGCCAAGACAACGCAGGAGTGACTTCGGGACCAGTCTCTGAATGTCCTTGAGTGGCCCAGCCAGAGTCCAAACTTGAACCTGATCGAACATCTCTGGAGAGACCTGAAAATAGCTGTGCAGCAACGCTCGCCATCCAACCTGACAGAACTTAAGAGGATCGACAGAGAAGAATAGAGAAACTCCCCAAATAAAGGTGTGCCAACCTATTAAGCGTCATACACAAGAAGTCTCAAGGCTGAATCGCTGCCAAAGGTTATTCAACAACAGAACAAAGGTTCTGTAAAGGATCGATCCCGCTCCAGAGTACAGGCCTCTGTGTAACGCTCATTCCTTTGACGATTAACACGAATCCGACCATCACCCCTGGTGAGACAAAACCGTGCCTCGTCAGTGAAGAGCACTTTTTTGCCAGTCCTGTCTGGTTCAGCAATGGTGGGTTTGTGCCCATTGGTGATGTTGTTGCCGGTGATATCTGATGAGGACCTGCCTTACAACAGACCTACAAGCCCTCAGTCCAGCCTCTCTCAGCCTATTGCGGACAGTCTGAGCACTGATGGAGGGGTGGTGCGTTCCTGGTGTAACTCGGGCAGTTGTTGCCATCCTGTACCTGTTCTGCAGGTGTGATGTTAAGATGTACCAATCCTGTGCAGGTGTTGTTACACGTGGTCTGTCACTGTGAGGATGATCAGCTGTCCGTCCTGTATCCCTGTAGCGCTTTCTTAGGCGTCTCACAGTACGGACATTGCAATTTATTGCCCTGGCCACATCTGCAGTCCTCATGCCTCCTTGCAGCATGCCTAAAGCACGTTCACGCAGATGAGCAGGGATCCTGGGCATCTTTATTTTGGTGTTTTTCAGAGTCAGTAGAATGGCCTCTTTTTAGTGTCCTAGGTTTTCATAACTGTGACCTTAAATGCCTACCGTCTTTAAGCTCTTAGTGTCTTAACGACCGTTCCACGGATGCATGTTCATTAATTGTTTATAGTTCATTTAAGTTTAAGCATGGAGAAACTGTGTTTAAACCCTTTACAATGAAGATCTGTGAAGTTATTTGGATTTTTACAAATTATTTTTGAAAGACAGGGTCCTGAAAAAGGGACGTTTCTTTTTTTGCTGAGTTTATTTAATCAAGTTTAGAATAAGGCAGTAATGTTAAAGTAAAGTTAAGGGGTCTGAATATTTCCTAATTCACTGTGTGTATGTATGACAGCTAGTGGTCAGACTGTTTGGTCAGTAAGATAATACTAGATTTGGGGGATGGTGGTCAGGTCAGGGGGACACAGAGGCTGGTCTATGATATGGTCTTCCTCTGTCTCCTACATTATTTTTCACTAATTATTAGGTGACCATGATGGTTTGAGGGCCAGATTGGGAATTTAACCAGGACACCGGGGTTAACACCCCTACTCTTACAATAAGTGCCATGGGATCTTTAATGACCTCAGAGTCAGTTTAACATCCCATCCCCAATCACTGCCCTGGGGCAGTGTCCCCAATCACTGCCCTGGGGCATTGGAATATTTTTTAGACAAGAGGAAGGAGTGCCTCCTACTGGCCCTCCAACACCACTTCCAGCAGCATCTGGTCTCCCATCCAGGGACTGACCAGGACCAACCCTGCTTAGCTTCAGAAGCAAGCCAGCAGTGGAGATGGGAAAACATGTTTTTTATTAATGTGCTCTTCATGACAGAATGTTTAAATTAGGTGAAATAATAAATTACATTTCATGGGAGGACCCAGCTAAGTTCAACGACAAGTGAATGGAGTTTAATAGCGGAATAACTTTTCTCTATTCCAGCCCATTCTCTCATTTATCTCTTCCCTTTTCATCCTTTCTTTTAAAGAGGGATTTGAGAACGATAGCGTAGGGGAGTGGAGTCCTTGTAGCTTTGTTGTCGGTTGATATTTGAGCATATTGAATTATGTGTTAATCAGAAGTCTGCTGACATCATTTCCTCCTGGCGGGGTCTCTGGGGGATAGGAGGCCATTAAACATCTCAAAGCGTCATTTTCCCCTCAGGAAGTACAAGTGTATTTGTTTTGATCTTATCTTAGCATTTTTGAAGAGCTCTCTACTAATGCACTATTCATGAGACGACGACGACAACAACAAACAGGTTCCATTTTCTGGGAATGTATTCATGTTTTATCTCCTTACCCACCAAGGACGAATTCTACTTCCACATAAGTAGCATATTTAGTTCAAAAGAGCCTCTTGTTCGTTGTTAACATTGACTGGCAAATACGCCGTTTAGGCAACCGATCCGAGACAACAGAGCTAACAACAATAGCTAGCGGCTATGCGTCCTACCCGCTCTCCCCTGTATTCTCCTGTTTACAAAGTCAAGGTAGAGCGCGATGTCTCCATTTGCCATGCTGCACAGAGTACCATTACAATACCTCATGGGAACATAACAGAATGGATGTGTTAGGAAGTCAAACTCCCACACAATGAGAGTGTGTTGCTGGAGACATTTCGCCTGGTTACTGTGTACCTACAGCCTAGCTGGGTGAGCACACGCAGGCACACAGATACAGAGGCTGCAATTAGACAGGCAGACCAATTCTGTTTCATTTTCACTGATTTGTCTTTTGACCAATCGGATCAGCTCTTTAAAAAATCTGATTTGAAGTAGACCTGATGTGATTGCTCAAAAGACCAATTAGTGGAGAAAAAAATATCAGAATTGGACTGCCTGTGTAAACACAGCTAGACACACACACACACCCACTTGTGTTAAACCCCTAGAAATCAACTGCGTGTTCTGATGTGATGGTCTGCAGTCTAATGTACTAAAGGCCGCCCTCACAGTGACCACAGTAATGATGCTATTAATTGCTAGCTCTGAGCTACTCTGCGCACACACACACACACACACACCGCTCTCAAGGCCAATCCGCAGTTACTGGTATGAGTGTGAATCAGAAGCTCTGTGGGTATTCCCACTGTCAACACACACACACTGTTAAAATCCCCGTAACACACACTCAGTCAGATCACAGGCATCGCTTCAAACACACACATTGCTCAAATACCCCCTCCCCGGGCCCCACCTGCACACACCCATTACATACTGCCCCTAATGTCCCAAATCACACAATGGAGACATAACAACCTGTATATTTTCTTGTTTGAGCCCTGGGCCTCAAACCACAGGTTGTCCTATAGCTAGGCACAGTAATAGGTCAATCAATGTTCCTGCTACAGCAGCAAAATAATCCTGCAGCAACAGGAAATGTGAAATATTATGTGTATTATAATTAATGGAGATTTTTGGAAGGGGTTGATGTTTAGTTAGGGAAAATAATCACGTCTGAAGCCTTTTTATAACCTCAAATACACCTCAAGTTCTCCTGCGACAGGGTGATCAAATACACTACTGGTTCTCCTGCGGCAGGGTGATCAAATACACTACTGGTTCTCCTGCGGCAGGGTGATCAAATACACTACTGGTTCTCCTGCGACAGGGTGATCAAATACACTACTGGTTCTCCTGCGACAGGGTGATCAAATACACTACCGGTTCTCCTGCGACAGGGTGATCAAATACAATACCGGTTCTCCTGCGACAGGGTGATCAAATACAATACCGGTTCTCCTGCGAAAGGGTGATCAAATACACTACTGGTTCTCCTGCGACAGGGTGATCAAATACACTACTGGTTCTCCTGCGACAGGGTGATCAAATACACTACTGGTTCTCCTGCGACAGGGTGATCAAATACACTACTGGTTCTCCTGCGACAGGGTGATCAAATACACTACTGGTTCTCCTGCGACAGGGTGATCAAATACACTACTGGTTCTCCTGCGACAGGGTGATCAAATACACTACAGGTTCTCCTGCGACAGGGTGATCAAATACACTACAGGTTCTCCTGCTACAGGGTGATCAAATTAAGATGCATCTGTAGGTCCTCTTCAACATGGTATAGTGCTTCGACAGGTCGCGTGTGTGTGTGCGTGCGTGCAAGTTTGTGTTCATCACTCGAGGCCTATGTTTGTGAGTTGATCCGATCATTTCAGACTGCGGTGAATCAGGCTATGGTTTCAGTTTTGTGAAAGACCATTCTGCACCGTCACTCATCTAGCCACGGGTTTCCACCTCGGCGACGGCGGTGAAAAAGCTTTCCAGAATAGAGCTTCTGCATCAGTTTAAACTATATTTGACTGGCCAGTTTAGCCGTGTGAGAGGAAGGCTTCTCTGTGAGAGGAAGACGTCTACACAATGTGCTCAAACTGATAATGAAATGGCGAGTATCACTTCTCATGACGTCTCCTCTCGACAGAACACACACACACACACAGTATTAGAGAAAAAGGAAGTTGTGCAACCGCTGAGAAGGCTGGAGACTTGATAACAGTGTGATAAGGGCTCTTCTCACTTTCTCTCACCATTAACGTCTGGGGCTGTGTACTGTAACACTTGTGAAACTAAAGCGTGCCATCCGCCGATAGTGACAGAGAAGACAGTATTCAGCCGCACTTGTTTCAGTACTGGTGAAGTGTACAGTAGAATAGAGGATTTAGTATGGGAGTCCAAGTATGGGAGTTAGTGCTTTGGAATTGAATGGGGGAGTCAATGCATTGGAATTGAATGAAGGTCTGTGTAGTGAAGACTACGGACCTGTGTTAGCTGGGAGGCTTTACTGACTGTGAGGGGAAAAAGGGCCTTTGCTTTTATCACCTCCTCTACAGTGGGATTAGCCATTAAACTTTATGGACTAGACCGGCCAGGGGGGACGTCTAGAGGTGCTTTCCCCCCCACACAGAGCACCTAAGGCGGGCTGCGGTTACCAAGAGCTCAGCCTGTTTCTCACGTTTCAACCCCCTGGAGCTCTACTAGTAAGACAGGAAGTGATTTGGACTGAAGTACGGTCTACTGGCAACTTTACTGGCAACTCTACTGTGCTTCCAGCTCACCTGAAAGGTGTAAGGGAATCTGGGATACGCACAGTCTGCTTGGTGTGACTCTGTAAGTTGCACAAGTTAGCCTGCGACCCTACATGTTTGTCTGAGAGGTCAAGACAGGAGCCACATGAACATGGCCCGTGCTTACTGCCCTTGTTTCCATGGTAGAAGAAGGACTGAGGTAAGAGAAGATTGGAGGGATGGGTGACAGCATGGGAGGATAGGTGTCTTGGTTCAGGGCATGTGTGGACAGGCTGTGGAATGTGTGTGTGTCTATTGCTCTGTGCGTACTGTACATGCACGAGCACAGTTGTAATCTGTCTGGACAGATCCCTTCCGTTCCTACAGCTCCCCTGACTTATTGTGAAAATGTAGCCTGTAGCTCAGTTTCACTTGCTACAACAGTCATTCTGTATTATTGACCTCGGTGTGCTTCAGCAGCTAGCCTCTCTGTCTCCTATACCTCCAGCACTATGGATCTACTCCCTAACTGCCATTGAAGGGATCCTAAAAAAGGAGCGTCATTAATCACCATATACGCCGGTTGGTTATTTATTTTCCGCAGTGTTCCTAGAGGTAACTTTAGAGGTAACTTTCTTTCTTTGGCTGGCTGGCTGGCGTTCACATTGTTCCTGTTCCTGGCACACTGTAGACTGATGTCCTTTTCTGACTCCTTCAGGAACTGGAGCCTCGGAACAAAAGCATATTCCACCTGGTGCCAAGATTCTCCATTGTGTTGTGTTTGGTTACGACAGATGATATGAGTCTCTTGTGCATTGAGGAGAGTGATGGACCCATAGAAAATCATAGGCTATCTGCTTCTCTCTGTCGTTGATGGTTAGTTAGTTAAACATGATGCTTTTGCCTTTTTAGATGTTTTTCTGTACACTCGGCTCCTAAACACAAGCTGTCAGGTAATCAACACCCAGGATGCATTGGTAATAACACAACATCATGACATTTGATTGGTTAATGTTTAATGCATTGCTGTAATAGACGCAGAATGGGGATAATATATGGGTGTGTGGTCATAGTGGCTTTTCTGGCTTTAAAGATGTGTTTCTGAAGATGGCTGTGGTCTAAGCATGGGCTTTAAAGATGTGTAAAAAATCCCTGTCTTAGGCCAGTTAGGATCACTACTTTATTTTAAGAATGTGAAATGTCAGAATAATAGTAGAGAGAATGATTTATTTCAGCTTTTATTTCTTTCATCACATTCCCAGTGGGTCAGAAGTTTACATACACTCAATTAGTATTTGGTAGCATTGCCTTTAAATTGTTTAACTTGGGTCAAATTTTTCGGGTAGCCTTCCACAATCTTCCCACAATAAGTAGGGTGAATTTTGGCCCATTCCTCCTGACAGAGCTGGTGTAACTGAGTCAGGTTTGTAGGCCTCCTTGCTCGCACACACTTTGTCAGTTCTGCCCACAAATGTTCTATAGTATTGAGGTCAGGGCTTTGTGATGGCCACTCCAATAGCTTGACTTTGTTGTCCTTATGCCATTTTGCCACAACTTTGGAAGTATGCTTGGGGTCATTGTCCATTTGGAAGACACATTTGCGACCAAGCTTTAACTTTCTGACTGATGTCTTGAGATGTTACTTCAATATATCCATATAATTTTCTTTCATCATCTTTACAAGGTCCTTTGCTGTTGTTCTTAGACATTTGCAATTTATCGCACCAAAGTATGTTCATCTCCAGGAGACAGAATGCGTCTCCTTCCTGAGCGGTATGACAGCTGCGCGGTCCCATGGTGTTTATACTTGCGTACTATTGTTTGTACAGATGAACATGGTACCTTCAGGCATTTGGAAATTGCTCCCAAGGATGAACCAGACTTGTGGAGGTTACAATTTATTTTCTGAGGTCTTGGCTGATTTCTTTTGATTTTCCCATGATGTCAAGCAAAGAGGCACTGAGTTTGAAGGTAGACCTTGAAATACATCCACAAGTACACCTCCAATTGACTCAAATGTCAACTGTATTTGCATCTCTCTCTGTGAATGTTGTCTTTCTTGGTTGCTGTCACTGACACAGTAACTCACATCTTCAGTTACTTTGTGATTGGCAGAGGTTTGATCAGCTAGCATTTTGAAACTAGACTGTTTTTCTTTCTAATTTGAAGGAATTCTTATTTAATCGTTTGAAGGCAGACTGCTCAGTGGGAGTCTGGGAGTAAAGATAGTCTACACTATTATTAGCAGCCTGTTTATCCCATGTAACGGACAATAACTCATGTTAAAAATGAACGGCTTCATTCTTTCTCTTTTTCTAAATCAGACACACTATGAATTCATAGATCAACTGTGCTTGTACGTGATGGCAGTCTCAATGGAATTATTATAAATTGTATTCCATGTTGTAGCTGCGGCCCTTGATAGGCTTCAGAATTGGGTTTTCATAACCGATACAGATATGAATAAAAAAAATGGATAGGTAAGTATGTGGTAAAAAGAAAATGATAACTGATTGTTGGGTCAGAACTCAAACAGCCTGACACTGCAGAAACAGACACCGTACGCTACTGAGAACGAAGACTGTTAATGCTATGATGTCATTCACGCTCCGCTGTAGCACTGTAACCGTGGCGATGGGGACGGTAGAGGGGCTGGGAAGGGGGAGCTTAGTCTGATGGCTGACCTGTTATATGGGATCAAAGGGGAAGGGAGGACAAGCCGTGCTAAGAGGGAGGGAAACGATGGGCTCGCTCAAGCTTGACACCTCTCCTCCAGGGTGTGTGTGTGTGTGTGTGTGTGTGTGTGTGTACACAGGAGAAAAAAATGTGTGAACAGTACCAGTTTATGTACAGTATGAAGGTGTTTACGTGTGAGCAAGTGTGTGTATGTTTTTAATCACAGTGATTTCAGCTGATATTCAACGCAGTCCATTGAGTTCCTGTAAAAGGCTCTATAAAACCAGTGAGATCAGTATACAGTCCATACAAGTTTCCCTCTTTGTGGTTTCAGGGTGACCTTTCTATGACCCAATATTGGAGCTGTCTATTTTAAAAGCTGCTCTAGTTGACTCATTTGGCCAGCATAGGGGTGTGTTTGTGTGTGTTGTCTGTCTATGATATGTGTACCTGTGAGTGTTGATAAGCTGTGTGTGTGGTTTTCTTTCTGCTGGTATTACTGTTTCCCATGGTAACATGGCACATAAAACCTGTTTAATCCACACCAGGCCTGAGCTCAGATCAGTCAACAGACTCAAGCCCGCTGTCCTTGAGCTCAGTGTGGATGTATGTTGTTGCCAAACATGTATGCGTTGGGGTGTTTGTGCGTCTCTCTCTAGGTTTCTTTCCATCTGTCTACAGTGTAATTGTGTCTGCCTGTGTGTGACTCTGAGTGTGTCTGTGCAGTTCAGCTCTGTCTGCCTGTGATGTTGGGTGTGTCTGTGCAGCTCTGTCTGTTGGGTGTGTCTGTGCAGCTCTGTCTGTTGGGTGTGTCTGTGCAGCTCTGTCTGTTGGGTGTGTCTGTGCAGCTCTGTCTGTTGGGTGTGTCTGTGCAGCTCTGTCTGTTGGGTGTGTCTGTGCAGCTCTGTCTGTTGGGTGTGTCTGTGCAGCTCTGTCTGTTGGGTGTGTCTGTGCAGCTCTGTCTGTTGGGTGTGTCTGTGCAGCTCTGTCTGATGGGTGTGTCTGTGCAGCTCTGTCTGTTGGGTGTGTCTGTGCAGCTCTGTCTGATGGGTGTGTCTGTGCAGCTCTGTCTGTTGGGTGTGTCTGTGCAGCTCTGTCTGATGGGTGTGTCTGTGCAGCTCTGTCTGTTGGGTGTGTCTGTGCAGCTCTGTCTGATGGGTGTGTCTGTGCAGCTCTGTCTGCCTGTGATGTTTGTTGCGCTTGTGAAAGTGTTTTTGTGTATTTTCTGGGTGAGTCTTGCATTAGTCATAAGTGATGTCAACAGAAGCGTTGTGTCATTCGTATGGATGTTGTTTCAGAACGTGAATGTGAGAGCTTGTGCCTATGCACCACTCTTGGCTATACCCCTTGCCATGTTACCAGGGTCTCGTTAATTCCAGCAGCCACAATGTTTAGCTGATGTTTAGGCCGAGGTATGTCTAGTTTTTTTGTGCTCTAGGGCAAAGGTGTCTAGATGGAATTTGTATTTGTGGTCCTGAGAACCTTGTTTATGTCATACTGAGATTTACTGTCAGGGCCCAGGTCTGTCAGGGCCCAGGTCTGTCAGGGCCCAGGTCTGTCAGGGCCCAGGTCTGTCAGGGCCCAGGTCTGTCAGGGCCCAGGTCTTTCAGAATCTGTGCAGAAGATCTAGGAGCTGCTCCAGGCCCTCCTTGGTTGGGGACAGAAGCACTAGATTATCAGCAAACAGTAGATATTTGACTTCAGAATGAAGTAGGGTGAGGCCGGGTGTTGCAGACTGTTCTAGTGCCCTCGCCAATTCTTTGATATATATGTTGAAGAGGGTGGGGCTTAAGCTGCAACCCAACGGCCCTGAGGAAAGAAATGTGTGTGTTTTTTGCCAATTTTAACAGCACACTTGTTGTTTGTGTACATGGATTTTATAATGTCGTATGTTTTTTTTCCCCACACCACTTTTTATGTATTTGTGTAGCAGACCCTCATGCCAAATTGAGTCAAAAGTTTTTTTTTTTTTAAATCAACAAAGCATGAGAAGACTTTGCCTTTGTTTTGGTTTGTTTGTTTGTCAATTAGGGGTCTGTTATTTGGTAAAAAGCCAATTTGACATTTGCTCAGTACATTGTTTTTGCTGAGGAAATGTACAAGTCTGCTGTTAATGATAATGCAGAGGATTTTCCCAAGGTTGCTGTTGACGCATATCCCATGGGAGTTATTTTGGGGATTGGAGTGATCAGCCCTTGGTTCCAAATATTGGGGAAGATGCCAGAGCTGAGGAAGATATTAAAGAGTTTACATATAGCCAATTGGAATTTGTGGTCTGTGTATTTGATCATTTCATTTAAGATACCATCAACACCACAGGCCTTTTAGGGTTGGAGGGTTTGTATTTTGTCCTGTAACTCATTCAAGGTTATTGGAGAATCCAATGGGTTCTGGTAGTATTTAATAGTTGATTCTAGGATTTGTATTTGATCATGTACAGTATATATTTTTGCAGTTTGTTAAAGAGCCAAAAATATTGGGGAAGTGGTTTATCCATACATCTCTGTTTTGGATAGATAACTCTTTGTGTTGTTTGTTTAGAGTTTTCCAATTTTCCCAGAAGTGGTTAGATTCTATGGATTCTTTAATTACATTGAGCTTATTTCTGACGAGCTGTTCCTTCTTTTTCTATAGTGTATTTCTGTTTTAGTGATTCACCATAGTGAAGCTGTAGGCTCAGGTTTTCTGGGTCTCTGTTTTTGGTTGGATAGGTTTGCATTCTTCATCAAACCGCTTGTCAATGTTGTTAATTTTCTTAGGTTGTCTGCTTGAACTTTTTTGATTGGATAGGGAAGCTGAGAGGTCAAATATACTGTTTAGCTTTTCTACTATGAGGTTTACACCTTCACTATTACAGTGAAACATTTTGTCCAGGAAATTGTCGAAGGGGTCGAATTAATTTTTTGGTAGATTTCCATACTACTCTCTATAGCATTTCTTAATATTATTCAGCTCCTTTGGATTTGATGCCTCATGATTGAGCAAAGCTCTGTTCAAGTAGAGTGTGATTTTGCTGTGATCTGATAGGGGTGTCAGTGGACTGATTGTGATTCTCTCTCTCTCTCTCTCCCCTTGCCTTTGCCCCCTCTCTCTCTCGTTCCTCTCTCTCTCTCGTTCCTCTC
This sequence comes from Oncorhynchus mykiss, assembly GCF_057628025.1. Lineage (NCBI taxonomy): Eukaryota > Metazoa > Chordata > Actinopteri > Salmoniformes > Salmonidae > Oncorhynchus > Oncorhynchus mykiss. Next base: position 70,034,590 of record NC_143031.1, read on the forward strand.
TCTCTCTCGTTCCTCTCTCTCGTTCCCCCTCTCTCTCTCTCTCGTTCCCCTCTCTTTCCTCTCTCTCTCACTGACTGTTTTGCTTTCCTCCTCTCTTCTACAACGTCAGACTCTCAATCTCTCTCTCTCGTTCCTCTCTCTCTCTCGTCCCCCCCCTCTCTCGTCCCCCCCCCCTCTCTTTCTCTCTCTCTCGTTCCCCTCTCCTCTCTCTCTTTCCTCTCTCTCTCTCACTATGACTGTTTTGCTTTCTTCCTCTCTTCCACACCATCAAACTCTCAGAATCTCTCTCTCCTCTCTTGCATGCTCTCATTTTCTCTCCAGTTGCCTCTCTCTCTTCCTCCTCCCCCTCTCCCTCCCTCCTTCCTTCTCGCTGGTCGCTCTCCAGCCGCCAAGCAGCAGCGCACAGCAGCAGCGGTTGCGGCAGTCGCTCTCTTTCCTTTCAGTCTGTCCTCAGACAGTTTTTGCTTCCGCCGTGTGTGTGTGTGTGTACCTGCTGGTATGCACCAGAGGGGAGCGGGGAAAGGGGCGCGGATATAACGTTACGCGGACTACAGGAGACTACGGAGGATATGAAGGGAGGATACTCTGGAGAACAGTGAGTAGAAGGACTACTCAACCCTCTCTGTAGCCTAGCTCTGTCTCTGTCTGGGGAAGACTGGCCACAATACTGGGGGAATGTAAGTGGCTTCCTCCTCTTCGCTTTACTGCGTGTGGGTGTGTGCGTGTGTGCGTGCGTGTGTGCGTGCGTGCGTGTGTGTGTGGTCAGAAGCATGTCAGAGAGTTAGTATAGTTTTAGATTACATTTGTGCCTGCTTGATGGTGTGTGTGTGTAGCCTTTGTGCAGTTTACAATACATGTGTTGTATGATTATGACTAATCCCTGCAGTAATGGAGAGTACCGGAGGACAACTATCCACCCACAACACACATACATCTGTATACCAAATGCATACAGGACCCACAACACACAGTTATTCTCCCATTTGGTAATGCTCTGTCACCCCCAGTATAGGAGGTTCAGTAGAACTAGGGTATTGGAGGAAGACCATTTAGCTCAGCTGTAATAGAGGGGATGCTCTGGCCTTCAGCACTCCAAACACTACTTTGACCTGCCCATGTTTATGTTGTGTTGTGTGCTAGACAAACTGTTTGCAATGCTACTTTCTGTTGACGAAGGAGTGGGTGTGATTTGTGGGTGTGATTTGTGGGTGTGGTTTGTGGGTGTGGTTTGTGGGTGTGATTTGTGGGTGTGATTTGTGGGTGTGATTTGTGGGTGTGATCGGTGGGCGTGATCGGTGGGCGTGACTGTGTGTTTGCTGCCGGGGGGGCAGAGTGTGTGATGCAGTTTTTATAGAAGTGGGGGGGTTGTTTTGCAAGTGTGTTGGTCTATTTTTTATAGGAGAGTGTGTGTGCGAGCGTGTGCATGTTCTTGTGTGTTGTTAGCAAGATTGGTGTGTGATGGGTGATCTGCCGTGTTCCTTTTCAAAAGACAGCAAAGGAGAGCATAGGTAAAGTTTCTTTCTACCCCTGAACATGAGTGGGGCAATGAGTGAGGAGAGATGTCGAGAGAAAGGGAGAGAGCGATCGGAGTGAGACCATCATAATCAGTCCTCCCTGATGCTGGAAGAGAATGAATGAAGAGCATCATTTGTCTCCCTCTCTTTTCTCCCTCTTCGTCTCTTCTTATTTTCTTTGATCCTGTGTTAGATTCCAGCTCCCTGGAGCTTCATTACATTTTAAGCTGTAGTCGTGAAGACTTAGAAAAAGATGCTAAGGAATGGATTTCCGTGGCTATTTACCAGACGGCTCGTTTTGGACCAGGTAATGACTACATGCGTTAGTGTGCGTTCCAAATAGCACCCTATTCAGTGGACTACTTTTGATAGTGCTCTGGTCAAAAGTAGTGCACTATATTGGGAACAGGGTGCCTTTTGGGACTCAACAAGTGCATAGGGATATTATAATGGTCAACCTCAAGCTGTTTTTCTGAGAAACCCCCTATTCCAGCTCTTATTAGTGACTGGTGTGCACAGTGCAGACATTTGAGAGTGCTGTGTTCTCCGAGCCTATTGGTCCCGGTCAGAAATAGTGCACTAGGGAAAAGATTGCCATTTGGGATGAAAAATGTCTCCACAGGTCTCTGGCCTTGTGTCGGGTTCTGTGTAGCAGGGTGCTGTGTTAGAAGAATGGTTCAGTGTATGGCTGTTAGGAGCCCACAGGGCTCTGGGCTGTAGTAGTGTGGTGTTGTTCTCTGTGTGTGTGTGTGTGTGTGTGTGTGTTCAAAGGTCAGCAGACAGGATGTGCCCTTTTTTTATCAGATACAGGGGGACTGCTCAGGGCGACGAGTGGGACAAGATGAAGGAGAGTGAGTGTGATGGGGAGAGAATGATAGAGAGAGAGAGTTATAGGGGGAGGGAGAGAGAGAGGGTGGTAGAGGGAGAGGAAGGGTGGTAGGGGGAGAGGAAGGGTGGTAGGGGGAGAGGAAGGGTGGTAGGGGGAGAGAGGGTGGTAGGGGGAGAGAGGGTGGTAGGGGGAGAGAGGGTGGTAGGGGGAGAGAGGGTGGTAGGGGGAGAGAGGGTGGTAGGGGGAGAGAGGGGCTAGGGAGGGAGGGAGAGAGAGAGGGAGAGAGAGAGAGGGAGGGAGAGGGAGGGAGAGAGAGGGAGAGAGAGGGAGAGAGAGGGAGAGAGAGAGAGAGAGAGAGAGAGAGAGAGAGAGAGAGAGAGAGAGAGAGAGAGAGAGAGAGAGAGAGAGAGGGTGGTGGGGGGGGAGAGAGAGAGAGGGTGGTGGGGGGGGGAGAGAGAGAGGGTGGTGGGGGGGGGGGGAGAGAGAGGGTGGTGGGGGGGGAGAGAGAGAGGGTGGTGGGGGGGAGAGAGAGAGAGAGAGGGTGGTGGGGGGGGGAGAGAGAGAGAGGGTGGTGGGGGGGGGAGAGAGAGAGAGAGGGTGGTGGGGGGGGAGAGAGAGAGAGGGTGGTGGGGGGGGAGAGAGAGAGAGAGAGAGGGTGGTGGGGGGGGAGAGAGAGAGAGAGAGAGAGAGGGTGGTAGAGAGAGAGAGAGAGGGTGGTAGAGAGAGAGAGAGAGAGGGTGGTAGAGAGAGAGAGAGAGAGGGTGGTAGGGAGAGAGAGAGGGTTGTAGGGAGAGAGAGAGGGTTGTAGGGAGAGAGAGAGGGTTGTAGGGAGAGAGAGAGGGTTGTAGGGAGAGAGAGAGAGGTAGGGGGAGAGGGAAGGTGGTAGGGGGAGAGAGGGAGGGTGGGAGAGAGGGTGGTAGGGGGAGAGAGGGAGGGTGGGAGAGAGGGTGGTAGGGGAGAGAGAGAGAGAGAGGGTGGTAGAGGGAGAGAGAGAGAGAGAGGGTGGTAGAGGGAGAGAGGGTGGTAGAGAGAGAGAGAGAGAGGGTGGTAGGGAGAGAGAGGGTTGTAGGGAGAGAGAGAGAGGTAGGGGGAGAGAGGGAAGGTGGTAGGGGGAGAGAGGGAGGGTGGGAGAGAGGGTGGTAGGGGGAGAGAGAGAGGGTGGTAGGGGGAGAGAGGGAAGGTGGTAGGGGGAGAGAGAGAGGGAGGGTGGGAGAGAGGGTGGTAGGGGGAGAGAGAGAGAAGGTGGTAGGGGGAGAGAGGGAGGGTGGGAGAGAGAGAGAGAGAGAGAGAGAGAGAGAGAGGGTGGTAGGGTAGGAGGAGATGGAGAGGGTGGTAGGGGGAGAGAGAGAGAGGGTGGTAGGGGGAGAGAGAGAGAGGGTGTAGAAGTTGTAGAAGGAAAGAGTTGTAGGGAGACAGAGAATGCACTCAAATTATACGGGAGGGAGGGAGGGATAACAAAATGCAAGACTTGAACAAAAGTTGATGTCAACCCAAATCGATAACTCATTACATCTAAACTAGGAACCGTATACAGGGTCAGCGTGGCTGGCTAAGAGCTGTCCTGAGCTTGTCCCGTGGCACGCTATAGTAGGAATGGCAGCTCTGGGGGCATTCTCTCCTCTCGCTCTTTCTCTGTATTTGTCTCTTCCTGTCACACATGCTTATCCACCTGGGGATATCATAGGACATTTGACCCTGTCATTAAAACCCTGCCGTGTGACAGGGGACCAGTGCTGATGACAGATGAGGAACTCCTGCCTCCATGACGACAGGGTCCAATCGTATGAGGGGTTACTGATACAGTATGTGCCCTGTGTAATGGCCATTAACATTTTAACACATGTCTTAAAAACCCTCTACTAAGCTATATGGCATTGTTTTAAGAAGGTAATATCAAGGATCTGGATAAGAGAGTCTGGTAAATGACTAAAATGTTTATTATTTAATAGTTCAATACGCATATATGGATATGTAAGAAGATTTAAGAGAAAAATACAGATTGTTAAATGCTCACAGGCAGTCAACATGACAAGTAGATTTTATTTGCTAGCATTGTGAATCACTGAAGATATTGAAAACTTTTGCTTAATTGAACTATGAGATGAACAGATGTCTTAGTAGAACTATGAGATGAACATATGTCTTAGTAGAACTATGAGATGAACAGGTGTCTTAGTAGAATTATGAGATGAACAGATGTCTTAGTAGATCTATGAGATGAACAGATCTCTTAGTAGAACTATGAGATGAACAGATGTCTTAGTAGAACTATGAGATGAACAGATGTCTTAGTAGAACTATGAGATGAACAGATGTCTTAGTAGATCTATGAGATGAACAGATCTCTTAGTAGAACTATGAGATGAACAGATCTCTTAGTAGATCTATGAGATGAACAGATCTCTTAGTAGATCTATGAGATGAACAGATCTCTTAGTAGAACTATGAGATGAACAGATGTCTTAGTAGATCTATGAGATGAACAGATCTCTTAGTAGAACTATGAGATGAACAGATCTCTTAGTAGATCTATGAGATGAACAGATCTCTTAGTAGATCTATGAGATGAACAGATCTCTTAGTAGAACTATGAGATGAACAGATGTCTTCGATGTATTTTCTCTGTACTTTTCTCTGACATGTTCCAGTCTGTTTGTAATTGAGAGCATTGAGACTAAATGCTAAACTAAAGGCTCATCAGAAAAGGTTCAGTGTTTAACACAAAGGCCGTGAGTGGCAGACAAGTAGAGTTCCAATACCACAGGATCTGAGACAGTGAAAAAGACACACGCGCACACACACACACACTGTTAGCCTCATTATCTACATAAGAATAGAGTTGTTAATTAATTGTGGATGAATTATCGAGGGGGTTGGCCTTTGTTTTTGTCTTAACTCAGACTGTCTTTGAGGTGTGTGTGTGTGCGCGTGGTAGAGCATCTCTTGGCGTGGTGAGCTCAGTGCCCACCTGCTCTAATGTAACAAAGCGAGTGAGTGTCTGTAAGGCAAACAGTGTGGAAGTGTGTGTAAGGCAGACGGGTGTGAAAGAGAACGGGATGAGGTGCATGTCAGTGTGTATGCACATCAAGCTTGCAGCACCTGGGTGTCCTCAGCAGTGTGTGTGCGTCCATGAGCTTGCTTGGTCTGAAACCCCTTTGACTGGGGATGTTCTCTGTATAAATGGAGTCGAAAGTCTAGGCCTGGTCTTGTTTTAGAACAATGGTGTTTTTAAAGGGGCAATGTTGAAATAATAACACAGTCGATCCCCGCCCCTGTTTCGGTAAAAGCCGAGGGATGCGGCTGGAGAAATGTAACCACTCTCAAATAGTGTTTGTTTACGTTTACTTTGTTTTACAAACTAAAGTCTCGTGTAATTGGTCAGCTGCTCAGTTAACCCAGAACTAAAGTCTCATGTAATTGGTCAGCTGCTCAGTTCTGGGTCCATACGTGTTAAGAGAAGAGATGCAAGAACGAAGAGGGGAACCAGAACGAGGAGATCTTTGCAAGTTACTGGCAAGTCTGTGGGCCGAATATCCCCTCCCCTTCGGAGATTTAAAAGATGATAACACCTGCAAAATGTGTCCAAATAACAAGTGACAAAAAACCCAAACACCGGAACGGATGCTGCTCGGTGTCTCCCTCTCCCCATTCTGTCATGATAGATCTACCACAGATATATTGGTAGTCTGTCCACGAGAGAATCGAGTAAAACAAGCGTATATTTTGGGTTCTGATGGGGTACAACAGCTGAACTAAGCTCATGAGGCTTTTAGCAGTTATATTCTTCCAGAATCAATGGGTATATATATCATTAATTTAATGGATGTAGTAACTGCAGATTGTCCCTTTTTTTTAATTGGAGAGGCTTGCTTTACAGCAAGGCAGAGGTTGAGTTTGCTATTGGGTGGGTTCGCAATCGTTTTTTTCTAATGTGTCTTTCCAGCATTTCACCTGTTTCTGTGCTTCCAAAGGCCACAGCAAAGGTTGTTGATATATTGCAGCCTACTCCGGTGTGCTTTGAATACATTTTGGATTTTGTAGCAATGTAGGCAGGGCAGTCAGAGTGCGGCTTGAACCCGCAACTCTGAGGGTCAAGCACACTACCACCTGTGCCATAAAGGTCGACCTCTTGGCAGGAGCGTAAATGCACTCACCTATAGGGCGCCAGCAGTATCAGTAAATGTCCATTCGGATTTCAATACTAATGGTAATTAGCTGTAAGATGACTTGAATGCTATCATCATGCTAATGATTGGCTGTTAACTGACTTGATGTATGCTACTGAACTAGCATTCTAACGCCTGACTGCTGTCTTTGTTCTCTGTCCACAGAGCAGTTTCCTGGGCAGCGCTACGTTCTCCGTTAGCGACCTGCTGAGGTCAAAGGACGATCAGCTGACCCTCAATCTAAGGTGAGTGAACATTGCTCTCTCCTCTTTCTCAACTCTACCTCTCTCCTCTTTCTCAACTCTACCTCTTTCTCAACGCTACCTCTTTCTCAACGCTACCTCTCTCCTCTTCTCAACTCTACCTCTTTCGCAACTCTACCTCTTTCGTAACTCTACCTCTTTCGCAACTCTACCTCTTTCGCAACTACCTCTTTCGCAACTCTACCTCTTTCTCAACTCTACCTCTTTCGCAACTCTACCTCTTTCGCAACTACCTCTTTCGCAACTCTACCTCTTTCTCAACTCTACCTCTTTCTCAACGCTACCTCTTTCTCAACTCTACCTCTTTCTCAACTCTACCTCTTTCTCAACTCTACCTCTCTCCTCTTTCTCAACTCTACCTCTTTCTCAACGCTACCTCTCTCCTCTTCTCAGCTCTACCTATTTCTCAACGCTACCTCTTTCTCAACGCTACCTCTTTCTCAACGCTACCTCTTTCTCAACGCTACCTCTTTCTCAACGCTACCTCTTTCTCAACGCTACCTCTTTCTCAACGCTACCTCTTTCTCAACGCTACCTCTTTCTCAACGCTACCTCTTTCTCAACGCTACCTCTTTCTCAACGCTACCTCTTCCTCAACGCTACCTCTTTCTCAACGCTACCTCTTTCTCAACGCTACCTCTTTCTCAACGCTACCTCTTTCTCAACTCTACCTCTTTCGCAACGCTACCTCTTTCTCAACGCTACCTCTTTCTCAATGCTACCTCTTTCTCAACGCTACCTCTTTCGCAACGCTACCTCTTTCTCAACTCTCCTCTTTCTCAATTCTACCTCTCTCCTCTTTCTCAATTCTACCTCTTTCCACTTTCCCAAATACCTCTTTCTCAATTCTACCTCTCTCCGCTTTCTCAACTCCTTTCTCTTTCTTTCTTTATTCATTTATTTCTCAACTCTCAGACCCTGAATGCCTTTGCACTGCTCTTAATGGTTTTCTTTGATCGGTAATTGATGGTTGAAGGCCAGTGCTGATCTCTTTGCGCTCTTGTTTTTTTCCCTCCTAACCGTTGGAGGTTAAAGTCAAATATTTTTGAATAGATGTGGGTAGCTGTATTTTCTATACATGGACTTTAAAGTAAGACTAACTCTTCAATAGAACTTGTTTTTATCTCTTGATCTTACCTTTTAACTGATCTTGTCTGTTTCCTTGTCCTGACGTTTGGAGGCTGGTGTTATTCTTTTTCTATCCGCAGGCTTTAAAGTAAGACTAACTCTTCAGTTGTTGGACCTTCAAACGTCTGTATTTTTCTGTATATTGTTAAAATCCAAGGGCCTTAGCAACCATGGTATTGGAATGATGCAAGTAGTTGTCTGCCCTATTTGCCAGACAACCCAGGGCTAGACAATGCAGTTTTGTTAGCTGGTCAATTACATGGTATCAGAGGTGTGGTAGGGCAAAGAGATTGAGAGAGCGATTAAAAGAGACTGACGGAGAGACCGACAGAGAGAAAATAGTCAGAGACAAAGGATAAAGAAAGAGAGAGTGAGAGAGAGCACCTGGAGGATGATGGGAGGTCAGAGAGGTAGTTCCCATGGGAATAAAGACACCTGTTAGAGCACAGAACACCCCCATACCAAGCATGCATGTGTGTCATGGGGATGAAAAAAAAGCTGGTGAGAAAAGAAAGTCCACAGTCTAGCTACTGAGATGCAATTATAAGCCTGGCTTGGCTGCTACTGCAGCTACTGTTGCTGCTCCTGCTACTGTTGCTGCTACTGCTGCTACTTCAGCATAATCAGACAGACTGTGGGTGTTTCACTGAAAATGGGTTTATTTCTCAGTCTCTTTGGCTCTTCTGTCTGCCCTTTTTCACTCTCTCTTTTTCTCTTCTGTCGTTCTTTTCCACCGCTCCGTTATTCTTTCTCATTTCCTGAAGGTGAGCACGGGTCCCTGGCCATAATTGTCACTGGTATGATTGACAGCGCTACTCGCCGCCACGAGGGAGGGAGATTATGCAGCTGGCGTGTGTGTGTCTGTGTGTCTGTCTTTCTATATGTCTGTCTTTCTGTGCAACAAGATCTCACAGTTTGGCCAATTTGACTTCAGATTCCGACATTTGACAATGTTTGTCCAAACGTCAAATTTCGAAATTGCAACAAATGTCAAATGTTGACGTGTTTTGGACAGTCTGAGTTGCTCCGCTGCTATCGGCAGGGCCTTGCGGCTGGTTAAGTTACATTAATTCCAAATGGTTAAGTTAAGAGGTTAATAGTTCAGGTTTGGGAGAGGGTTAAAACAAAAACAACTCCATGGTTAAGTTTAGCCTATAATTCCGAATTGTTAAGGTTTGGGATAGCCCATCAGCCACAACCACTGTTCACAACGCCCAAGCAGACTTGATGGTAATAGTGCTCACTGTTGCCCGTAGTGCCCGGTTTTGAAGGCATCTCCCGACGTCCTGGGTACCTGGAGTGATGTCTAATTTCGAAGTGGATCTTGAGTGACCTGGCTGGTGTGTGTGTGTGAGCTTGTGTCTGAGCGCGTCCACTGTACTGCAAACAAACACCAGCCAAGGCCCAATGATTGATCCGTTTGATAATGCTGATTCTGATGAAAGGATGGACGTCATAGTGGTGCTTTTTACAAGCTAAAAGGGTACTCTGTGGCAATGTGTTCCCGTAAAGTGGAGGGAGAACATTGACTGTGTTGTCTTAGTGTTTGGCCCACCGAGTTGCGAGCACACACACACACACACACACACACACACACACACACACACGCCCTGCGGAGTGTCATTTTCTAATTGCACTGAACGAGGGATGAAAGAACACACACAACCTAGGAAAGTTCCTTTAATCCCCAACAGAAAGAGAGACTGGGCAACAACTGGGGGCTCATCTACACTACCCTGTAAATTGAATTTGAGTCTGTTGCGGTGGTGGAGGCCTATCGGTGTATGGGTTGGAGGTTTTGGGATGTTCTTTGTGGCGATTTTACCTCTCAAGTTTAAAACTCTCAAATTACAACTCTTTAGCTTTTGAAAGAGTTTAGAAATATCAGTGTTACTTTCTTCATCCCCGGGTTGATCTCGCAATGGGCAACTTTAGGAGGAAGTCATTTTATTTGGTCAACAGATACACCCTTGAGGATGTGGTGGTAATGTTGATGGTCAAGGCAGAATGGCCCACAGCTGAAAGTCTATTCTGTACTGTGGAATACAAGGCTGCTACTGTAGTCCTCTGGAGACCTAATGCCTTGTTATACCAGTCAGGTGGTGTTATGTTGTTGTCTGATAGGATGGCCCAGATTCTTGTTTCCTCATGTCTCCCTATGGAAATTTACTCTTGTGCACGCATACTCTCATTTGCATATCTCTCTCTCTCGTTCTCAAGCTCTCTCTCACACGCTCTCTCTCCAATATGCTGTTTGGTTTGGTAGCTCATCCACTGAGGAGGGATTTTCAAAGGCGAAAGCAGCCATGAGTCTTTGTGATCCATCCTCTGTTGTTGGGTTCAAGCCAGTGATTCAGATTTTCTCCTACTCTCCAAGCCGCTCAAAGACAACAGCGCTGGTTTCGACTATGAGAACAGAGAACAGCAGGCATATGTATTCTACAGCTTGTTAAGAGGAGTCTACAGTTTGCTGTATGGAGGGTTATTGTCAAGCAGTAGCTCAGTTCGCTAACTACCTTTCTCTACTGAGAGAAACTGGACAAATTTTCTTTCAGAAGACAGAACAGTTGTTCCTCCCTCAGAGCTGTTTGAAACCAGCTCGCCATTGACGTAGTTCTCGTCTTAATAAGGTCTGGATTTACACGGGGTCCTTAAGCAAATATATATGTGAAATTGGTATTTGATGTTTGACCCGGGGGAGTTTGTTTTTCCCTTCCACTTCTATGAAGTTCACCACCTAAGGGACATGTTTTTATAGACAGGAGAAGTCTACGCTATTGAATTTGAACTTCAGGCTCTCAAATCCTACGGCTTCTTATTTCACACTCATTACTTCTTCATTTCATCTCTCGCTCTCTACCTCTCTCTCTTTCTCTCTTTCTCTCTCTCAGCCTCAGCAAATGGAAGGACTTTAATGTCAGGCTTGTTGGAATGTTTGTCACAAGTCGTTTGTTTTGCCCCCAGTCAGAACTGGGAGCCCATCCAGGTTGGATTTGGGTCACTATTCTGGAGCTTTTTGACAGTGTCAGGTCCACTGACTGTGAAGGTTTTTTTTTTAACCAGGTAGGCTAGTTGAGAACAAGTTCTCATTTGCAACTGCGACCTGGCCAAGATAAGGCATAGCAGTGTGCACAGACAACACAGAGTTACACATGGAGTAAACAATTAACAAGTCAATAACACAGTAGAAAAAAAGGGGAGTCTATATATACATTGTGTGCAAAAGGCATGAGGTAGGCAAATAATTACAATTATGCAGATTAACACTGGAGTGATAAATGATCAGATGGTTATGTACAGGTAGAGATATTGGTGTGCAAAAGAGCAGAAAAATAAAAATAAATAAATAAAAACAGTATGGGGATGAGGTAGGTGAAAATGGGTGGGCTATTTACCAATAGACTATGTACAGCTGCAGCGATCGGTTAGCTGCTCAGATAGCAGATGTTTGAAGTTGGTGAGGGAGATAAAAGTCTCCAACTTCAGCGATTTTTGCAATTCGTTCCAGTCACAGGCAGCAGAGAACTGGAACGAAAGGCGGCCAAATGAGGTGTTGGCTTTAGGGATGATCAGTGAGATATACCTGCTGGAGCGCGTGCTACGGATGGGTGTTGCCATCGTAACCAGTGAACTGAGATAAGGCGGAGCTTTACCTAGCATGGACTTGTAGATGACCTGGAGCCAGTGGGTCTGGCGACGAATATGTAGCGAGGGCCAGCCGACTAGAGCATACAAGTCGCAGTGGTGGGTGGTATAAGGTGCTTTAGTGACAAAACGGATGGCACTGTGATAAACTGCATCCAGTTTGCTGAGTAGAGTGTTGGAAGCAATTTTGTAGATGACGTCGCCGAAGTCGAGGATCGGTAGGATAGTCAGTTTTACTAGGGTAAGTTTGGCGGCGTGAGTGAAGGAGGCTTTGTTGCGGAATAGAAAGCCGACTCTTGATTTGATTTTCGATTGGAGATGTTTGATATGGGTCTGGAAGGAGAGTTTAGAGTCTAGCCAGACACCTAGGTACTTATAGATGTCCACATATTCAAGGTCGGAACCATCCAGGGTGGTGATGCTGGTCAGGCGTGCGGGTGCAGGCAGCGAACGGTTGAAAAGCATGCATTTGGTTTTACTAGCGTTTAAGAGCAGTTGGAGGCCACGGAAGGAGTGCTGTATGGCATTGAAGCTCGTTTGGAGGTTAGATAGCACAGTGTCCAAGGACGGGCCGGAAGTATATAGAATGGTGTCGTCTGCGTAGAGGTGGATCAGGGAATCGCCCGCAGCATGAGAAACATCATTGATATATACAGAGAAAAGAGTCGGCCCGAGAATTGAACCCTGTGGCACCCCCATAGAGACTGCCAGAGGACCGGACAGCATGCCCTCCGATTTGACACACTGAACTCTGTCTGCAAAGTAATTGGTGAACCAGGCAAGGCAGTCATCCGAAAAACCGAGGCTACTGAGTCTGCCGATAAGAATACGGTGATTGACAGAGTCGAAAGCCTTGGCAAGGTCTATGAAGACGGCTGCACAGTACTGTCTTTTATCGATGGCGGTTATGATATCGTTTAGTACCTTGAGCGTGGCTGAGGTACACCTGTGACCGGCTCGGAAACCAGATTGCACAGCGGAGAAGGTACGGTGGGATTCAAGATGGTCAGTGACCTGTTTGTTGACTTGGCTTTCGAAGACCTTAGATAGGCAGGGCAGGATGGATATAGGTCTGTAACAGTTTGGGTCCAGGGTGTCGCCCCCTTTGAAGAGGGGGATGACTGCGGCAGCTTTCCAATCCTTGGGGATCTCAGACGATATGAAAGAGAGGTTGAACAGGCTGGTAATAGGGGTTGCGACAATGGCGGCGGATAGTTTCAGGAATAGAGGGTCCAGATTGTCCAGCCCAGCTGATTTGTACGGGTCCAGGTTTTGCAGCTCTTTCAGGACATCTGCTATCTGGATTTGGGTAAAGGAGAACCTGGAGAGGCTTGGGCGAGTAGCTGCGGGGGGGGGGGAGCTGTTGTCCGAGGTTGGAGTAGCCAGGCGGAAGGCATGGCCAGCCGTTGAGAAATGCTTGTTGAAGTTTTCGATAATCATGGATTTATCGGTGGTGACCATGTTACCTAGTCTCAGTGCAGTGGGCAGCTGGGAGGAGGTGCTCTTGTTCTCCATGGACTTCACAGTGTCCCAGAACTTTTTGGAGTTGGAGCTACAGGATGCAAACTTCTGCCTGAAGAAGTTGGCTTTAGCTTTCCTGACTGACTGTGTGTATTGGTTCCTGACTTCCCTGAACAGTTGCATATCGCGGGGACTATTCGATGTTAGCGCAGTCCGCCACAGGATGTTTTTGTGCTGGTCGAGGGCAGTCAGGTCTGGAGTGAACCAGGGGCTATATCTGTTCTTAGTTCTGCATTTTTTGAACGGAGCATGCTTATCTAAAATGGTGAGGAAGTTACTTTTAAAGAAAGACCAGGCATCCTCAACTGACGGGATGAGGTCAATGTCCTTCCAGGATACCCGGGCCAGGTCGATTAGAAAGGCCTGCTCACAGAAGTGTTTTAGGGAGCGTTTGACAGTGATGAGGGGTGGTCGTTTGACTGCGGCTCCGTTGCGGATACAGGCAATGAGGCAGTGATCGCTGAGATCCTGGTTGTAGACAGCGGAGGTGTATTTGGAGGGCCAGTTGGTCAGGATGACGTCAATGAGGGTGCCCTTGTTTACAGAGTTAGGGTTGTACCTGGTGGGTTCCTTGATGATTTGAGTGAGATTGAGGGCATCTAGCTTAGATTGTAGGACTGCCGGGGTGTTAAGCATATCCCAGTTTAGGTCACCTAACAGAACAAACTCTGAAGCTAGATGGGGGGCGATCAATTCACAAATGGTGTCCAGGGCACAGCTGGGAGCTGAGGGGGGTCGGTAGCAGGCGGCAACAGTGAGAGACTTATTTCTGGAGAGAGTAATTTTCAAAATTAGTAGTTCGAACTGTTTGGGTATGGACCTGGAGAGTATGACATTACTTTGCAGGCTATCTCTGCAGTAGACTGCAACTCCTCCCCCTTTGGCAGTTCTATCTTGACGGAAGATGTTATAGTTGGGTATGGAAATCTCAGAATTTTTGGTGGCCTTCCTGAGCCAGGATTCAGACACGGCAAGGACATCAGGGTTAGCAGAGTGTGCTAGAGCAGTGAGTAAGACACACTTAGGGAGGAGGCTTCTGATGTTGACATGCATGAAACCAAGGCTTTTTCGATCACAGAAGTCAACAAATGAGGGTGCCTGGGGACATGCAGGGCCTGGGTTTACCTCCACATCACCCGCGGAACAGAGAAGGAGTAGTATGAGGGTGCGGCTGAAGGCTATCAAAACTGGTCGCCTAGGGCGTTGGGGACAGAGAATAAGAGGAGCAGGTTTCTGGGCATGGTAGAATATATTCAGGGCATAATGCACAGACAGGGGTATGGTGGGGTGCGGGTACAGCGGAGGTAAGCCCAGGCACTGGGTGATGATGAGAGAGGTTGTATCTCTGGACATGCTGGTTGTAATGGGTGAGGTCACCGCATGTGTGGGGGGTGGGACAAAGGAGGTATCAGGGGTATAAAGAGTGGAACTAGGGGCTCCATTGTAAACTAAAACAATGATAACTAACCTGCACAACAGTATACAAGGCATATTGACATTTGAGAGAGACATACAGCAAGGCATACAGTAATCACAGGTGTTGAATTGGGAGAGCTAGCTAAAACAGTAGGTGAGACAACAACAGCTAATCAGCTAGCACAACAACAGCAGGTAGAATGGCGATTGATTAGGCAGAGAGGGTCGGATTAACTACACACAGAGCCTAAATGCGGCTGGGGCCGACAGATAAAACATAAACAAGCAGAATGGATTACCGTGAATTAATGGACAGTCCAGCATGCATCAGCTATGTAGCCAAGTGATCAGTGTGCCTTGTGAGGACCTGTCTCCTCCCTGTCTCCTCCCTGTCTCCTCCCTGTCTCCACCCTGTCTCCTCCCTGTCTCCTTCCTGTCTCCTCCCTGTCTCCTCCCTGTCTCCACCCTGTCTCCTCCCTGTCTCCTCCCTGTCTCCTCCCTGTCTCCACCCTGTCTCCACCCTGTCTCCACCCTGTCTCCACCCTGTCTCCACCCTGTCTCCTCCCTGTCTCCTCCCTGTCTCCTCCCTGTCTCCTCCCTGTCTCCACAAACCACTGATGTGATGGCGAGAGCAACCCACAATACAGCGTGCTGAGTGCACAAGCACAACAATGATTTAAAGGGATGAGCTGGATGACCTGTGGGTTTTGACCACGGTAAATACAGTGGGGACACTCTCTCACTTTGGATTTATCCCTTTAGAGGGATGGGTTGGATGATTTAGTGTCCTAGCCAGGGCGAACACAGCAAAAACTTTTTAGTTCTGGACTGAATGGATTTGCTTTGTTCTAGCTGTGGTGAACATGAGAAAGCCATATACTTCTGTTTGACGAGAAATGCAGTCTATAGCTTTGAGTGAAATGAAAACAACTTTCCATTCAAACGGTCGAGTTGGACTCGACCAGGTTCTATAGGAGCCATATTTCACCCATTCTTTAAAAGCATAGCAGTGTATAGAAACCTTGATGAATTCTGTTTTCCTAAAGGAGTAGAAAGGAGTAGATGGCTTGTGAAGAAAGTCAAACTGATTTGATGATTAACGGAGTCACACGATACCGGAAGTACTTGTGGACCAAATGGATGTCAAAAGTCGTCACAAAATACATTCTCGTTGACATTCTCGTCTTTTGTGACGACTAACTTGAGCTTGGTAAGGTTTTTATTCAATCCAAACTTTCTAGCACGCAGTTAGTTTGACTATGTGAGTTTGAGTGTGTTTGACTGGCAGTGCATCTGTGTCCCCATTCTTTTCTCACCTAAAGCCATGCTCTCGGACACCTCAGCCACACCTCCCTCTTGTCCTTGTCTCCACACAACAACAACAGCCTTTTTGACAGGCTCCCCTTACAAATGATTTGTGTTGTACCTTAACAACACTGCTCCTTCTGTCGCCATTGACAACCCCTGTGACACACACACACACACACACACTGAAGCACTTATGGCACTTTGATGTATGGTGATTTCTTCCCCCATCCCAGACCACTTAATCGGTTGTTAGTGCCAGGCTGGAAAGCGGAAGTCGTATGACCTTTGACCCATAACATGTTGTAGCATTGTACTTAATCACTTCCTGTCTGTGTGTTACCATAGGGTCAGGCTGCTGTGTATGATGGTGATAGTTCAACCACCGACATTACTCTTCAGGGGCTTCCAGGAACCGTGCTTTGGTCTAAACGGCCGTTTAGATTAGATGAAGTTCGATATCTGATTTCTCCTGGCTAGGCTCATATGTTCAGTTGACTGCTATAGTTTATGTATGCTGTCCATAGCAGTGTTTGGTTGGATCTTCTCTTTTTAAGTTGTTTCTAAAGAGGTGATTTGTAATGCACTTCCTGTGTTCATAGTTTGTAGAACTTTGGTCATAGATATTGTTGTTTCAAAAGCGAGGGCCATTTTCAACCTGGTTAAGGTCAGCTTCCTGTAAAGACCTGATGTAGGCTAGTCAAGTCGAGATGGGGACTTGAAAATAGCAACGGAAACAGGATGTAAACAGCAACAAAGACGTTGCAACCCAGGCCCTTTCAATAATGTATCCCTGGTTGTGTACACAGGGGAGAGGTTATCACCGTTTCAGAGAGGAAGCCTGGTGTTCACCCTGTCAAAACACACCACACACACACACACACACACACACACACACACACACACACACATTACCAATTCACAGCAGTGTGTTTTGCATAAATTTAAAACTGAAAGCGCTAATATGCTAATAACGTGCTATTCTCTGTCTTCAACAACCAAAACAAATGTTTGAAAGGTTTGAATTCACATTCCAACTTACCAAATAGACAACAGGAAGCTACCTCAAATCCTGCCAGACCATTCGGTTTGTCCATTAGCTGTCAGGACACTAGTCCTGGACAAAAAGCACTTTCTGTTGTGTTTACAGTGCAGAACTGTTTGCTAATGTAACTCTCAATGCAACACTGTAAACTCTGTGCAGACAAAACACTTAACATGCTTTACAGTCAAGGACTAGGTTTAATCGGTGTCCGGGAAACTGGCCTCGTGTCTTTACACCTGACCTGCAGCTGCATTACAGGAAGTCTCTGACATGTTTAACAAGACTCTCACTCTCACCCTCTCTCTCTCTCTATTCTCTCTCTCTATTCTCTCTCTCTATTTGCTCTCTATTCGCTCTCTATTCGCTCTATTCTCTACTCTCTCTCTCTCTTTCTCTCTCTCTCTTTCTCTCTCTATTCTCTCTCTCTATTCTCTCTCTCTATTCTCTCTCTATTCGCTCTCTATTCGCTCTCTATTCGCTCTATTCTCTACTCTCTCTCTCTCTTTCTCTCTCTCTCTCTCTCTCTCTCTCTCTCTCTCTCTCTCTCTCTCTCTATTCTCTCTCTCTATTCTCTCTCTCTCTCTATTCTCTCTCTCTCTCTCTATTCTCATATATATATAAATATATTCTCTCTCTCTCTATATTCTCTCTCTCTATATTATCTCTCTCTATATTATCTCTCTCTATATTAGCTCTCTATATTCTCTCTCTATATTCTCTATCTCTATTTTCTCTCTCTCTCTCTCTATTTTCTCTCTCTCTATTTTCTCTCTCTCTATTTTTTCTCTCTCTCTATTCTCTCTCTCTCTCTCTCTCTCTCTCTCTCTCTCTCTCTCTCTCTCTCTATATATATATATATTCTCTCTAAAAGAAGAGGGGATGGCACCCTGTGACCCAGTTTAACGTTTTTAGATTTGATGGTGATGGGAAATGATAGTGTGTGTTCAGAGATGAAGCTCTAGTGAGGCTACATTATCACAGGCCAATGCCTCCCTCCATGTCTTGACTGCCTGTCTTATTCATACAATCCTATTGGATAACACCCACCAGTCTATTCCACCATTAATAACACCACTATCATCTCACCAGTTCACTGCCCCAGCACCATTCACTATCATCTCACCAGTTCACTGTCCCAGCACCATTCACTATCATCTCACCAGTTCACTGACCCAGCACCATTCACTATCATCTCACCAGTTCATTGACCCAGCACCATTCACTATCATCTCACCAGTTCACTGACCCAGCACCATTCACTATCATCTCATCAGTTCACTGACCCAGCACCATTCACTATCATCTCACCAGTTCATTGACCCAGCACCATTCACTATCATCTCATCAGTTCACTGATCCAGCACCATTCACTATCATCTCACCAGTTCACTGACCCAGCACCATTCACTATCATCTCACCAGTTCACTGTCCCTGCACTATTCACCGTCATCTGTCGCATTGACCAAGCTTATCTCCAGATGCCCATGCCTTACTATCCACCCTCTGACTGGAAGCTGGTTTATCTGAGCAGGGTAGAAGGCTGAAGATGAACTGATCTGCTGAAATACAGCTCCAGGCATAAAAGCCGACGTTGTTGCAGGTGATGTCTGGTGAGGACCTGCCTTACAATAGACCTACAAGCCCTCAGTCCAACCTCTCTCAGCCTATTGCAGACAGTCTGAGCACTGATGGAGGGATTGTGTGTTCCTAGTGTAACTTGGGCAGTTGTTGTTGCCATCCTGTACCTCTCCCGCAGGTGTGATGTTCGGATGTACCGATCCTGTGCAGGTGTTGTTACACGTGTTCTGTCACTGCGAGGACGATCAGCTGTCTGTCCTGTCTCCCTGTAGCGGTAGATTAGGCGTCTCACAGTATGGACATTGCAATGTATTGCCCTGGCCCACATTTACAGTCCTCGTGCCTCCTTGCAGCATGCCTAAGGCACGTTCACGCAGATGAGCAGGGACACTAGTTATCTTTCTTTTGGTGTTTTTCAGTCAGTAGAAAGGCCTCATTAGTGTCCTAAGATTTCAGAACTGTGACCTTAATTGCCTTCTGTCTGTAAGCTATTAGTGTCTTAATGACCTTTCCACAGGTGCATGTTCATTAATTGTTTATGGTTCATTGAACAAGCATGGGAAACGGTGTTTAAACGCTTTACAATGAAGATCTGTGGAGTTATTTTGATTTTAACCAATTATCTTTGAAAGACAGGGTCATGAAAAAGGGATGTTTCGTTTTTTGCTGAGTTTATTTATACATAGGATACCACTACCATTCAAAAGTTTGGGGTCTTTTAGAATTTTTTTTTATAGAATGTGGGTTCAATTACAGGCTCAAAATGGCCAGAAACAAAGAACTTTCTTCTGAAACTCGTCAGTCTATTCTTGTTCAAATCAAATTTTATTTGTCACATACACATGGTTAGCAGATGTTAATGCGAGTGTAGCGAAATGCTTGTGCTTCTAGTTCCGACAATGCAGTAATAACCAACGAGTAATCTAACAATAAAAATATATGAATGAGTGATGGTACAGAACGACATAGGCAAGATGCAGTAGATGGTATAGAGTACAGTATATACGAGTAATGTAGGGTATGTAAACATATAAAAGTGGCATTGTTTAAAGTGGCTAGTGATACATGTATTACATAAAGATGACAAGATGCAGTCGATGGTATAGAGTACAGTATATACATATGAGATGAGTAATGTAGGGTATGTAAACATTATATTAAGTGGCATTGTTTAAAGTGGCTAGTGATACATTTTTACATAAATTTTTCCATGATTAAAGTGGTTGTAGTTGAGTCAGTATGTTGGCAGCAGCCACTCAATGTTAGTGGTGGCTGTTTATGGCCTTGAGATAGAAGCTGTTTTTCAGTCTCTCGGTCCCAGCTTTGATGCACCTGTACTGACCTCGCCTTCTGGACGATAGCGGAGTGAACAGGCAGTGGCTCGGATGGTTGCTGTCCTTTATGATCTTTATGGCCTTCCTGTGACATCGGGTGGTGTAGGTGTCCTGGAGGGTAGGTAGTTTGCCCCCGGTGATGCGTTGTGCACACCTCACTACCCGAATTTCTTCAGCCTCCTGAGGTTGAAGAGGCGCTGCTGCGCCTTCAACACCACTCTGTCTGTGTGGGTGGCCCAATTCAGTTTGCCCGTGATGTGTACGCCGAGGAACTTAAAACTTACTACCCTCTCCACTACTGTCCCGTCGATGTGGATAGTTGACGTTGAGTGTGAGGTTATTTTTCTGACACCACACTCCGAGGGCCCTCACCTCCTCCCTGTAGGCCATCTCGTCGTTGTTGGTAATCAAGCCTACCACTGTAGTGTCGTCTGCAAACTTGATGATTGAGTTGGAGGCGTGCATGGCCACGCAGTTGTGGGTGAACAGGGAGTACAAGAGAGGGCTCAGAACACACCCTTGTGGCGCCCCAGTGTTGAGGTTCAGCGGGGTGGAGATGTTGTTACCTACCCTCACCACCTGGGGGCGGCCCGTCAGGAAGTCCAGTACCCAGTTGCACAGGGCGAGGTCGAGACCCAGGGTCTCGAGCTTGATGATGAGTTTGGAGGGTACTATGGTGATAAACGCTGACCTGTAGTCGATGAACAGCATTCTCACATAGGTATTCCTCCTGTCCAGATGGGTTAGGGCAGTGTGCAGTGTGGTTGCGATTGCGTCGTCTGTGGACCTATTGGGGCGGGCAGCAAATTGGAGTGGGTCTAGGTTGTCAGGTAGGGTGGAGGTGATATGGTCCTTGACTAGTCTCTCAAAGCACTTCATGATGACGGAAGTGAGTGCTACGGTAGTCGTTTAGCTCAGCTCACTCTCTTGAAGCATGTGGGAACAGCAGACTGGGATAATGATTGATTGAATATGTCCGTAAACACACCAGCCAGCTGGTCTGCGCATGCTCTGAGGACGCGGCTGGGTATGCCTTCTGGGCCTGCAGCCTTGCGAGGGTTAACACGTTTAAATGTTTTACTCACGTCGGCTGCAGTGAAGGAGAGTCCACAGGTTTTGGTAGCGGGCCGTGTCAGTGGCACTGTATTGTCCTCAAAGCGAGCAAAGAGGTTGTTTAGTCTGTCTGGGAGCAAGACATCCTGGTCCACGACGGGGCTGGTTTTCTTTTTTTAATCAGTGATTGACTGTAGACCCTGCCACACACCTCTTGTGTCTGAGCCGTTGAATTGCGACTCTACTTTGTCTCTATACTGACGCTTAGCTTGTTTGATTGCCTTGCGGAGGGAGTAGCTACACTGTTTGTATTCGGTCATGTTTCCGGTCACCTTGCCCTGGTTAAAAGCAGTGATTCGCTCTTTCAATTTCTTGCGAATGCTCCCATCAATCCACGGTTTCTGGTTTGGGAATGTTTTAATAGTTGCTGTGGGTACGACATCGCCGATGCACTTGCTAATAAACTCGCTCACCGAATCAGCGTATTCGTCAATGTTGTTGTTTGACGCAATGCGGAGCATATCCCAGTCCACGTGATTGCTTCAATCTTGAAGCGTGGAATCAGATTGGTCAACCAGCGTTGAACAGACCTGAGCGCGGGAGCTTCCTGTTTTAGTCTCTGTCTATAGGCTGGGAGCAACAAAATTGAGTCCAAAAGGAGGGCAGGGGAGGGCCTTATATGTGTCTCAGAAGTTAGAATAACAATGATCCAGTGTTTTACCAGCCCTGGTAGCACAATCGATATGCTGATACAATTTAGGGAGTCTTGTTTTCAGATTATCCTTGTTAAGATCCCCAGCTACAATGAATGCAGCCTCAGGATATGTGGTTTCCAGTTTACATAGAGTCAAATAAAGTTTGTTCAGGGCCGTCGATGTGTCTGCTTGGGGGGGAATATATGCGGCTGTGATTATAATCGAAGAGAATTCTCTTGGTAGATAATGTGGTCACATTTGATTGTGAGGATTGCTAAGTCAGGTGAACAGAAGGAGTTTCTGTGTGTTGTTATGATCACACTACGTCTTGTTAATCATAAGGCATACCCCCCCGCCCCTCTTCTTACCAGAAAGATGCTTGTTTCTGTCGGTGCGATGCGTGAAGAAACCAGCTGGCTGTACCGACTCCGATAGCGTGTCTCGAGTGAGCCATGTTTCCGTGAAGCAAAGAGGACAAGTGTTCTGAGAAATTAAACGGGATGCTGGCCTTCAATGCAGAGTTCCTCTGTCCAGTGTTTGTTATTTTACTCATCTTAATCTTTTATTTTTATTGGCCAGTCTGAGATATGACTTTTTCTTCGCAACTCTGCCTAGAAGGCCAGCATCCTGGAGTCGCCTCGCCTCTTCACTGTTGACGTTGAGACTGGTGTTTTGCTGGTACTGTTTAATGAAGCTGCCAGTTGAGGACTTGTGATGCATCTGTTTCTCAAACTAGACACCCTAATGTACTTGTGCTCTTGCTCAGTTGTGCACCGGGGCCTCCCACTCGTTTTTCCTATTCTGGTTAGAGCCAGTTTGCGCTGTTCAGTGAAGGGAGTAGTACACAGCGTTTTATGAGATCTTCAGTTTCTTGGCCATTTCTCGCATGGAATAGCCTTCATTTCTCAGAACAAGAATAGACTGACGAGTTTCAGAAGAAAAATTGCCATTTTGAGCCTTTAATCAAACCCACAAATGCTGATGCTCCAGATACTCAACTAGTCTAAAGAAGGACAGTTTTATTGCTTCTTTGATCAAACAACAGTTTTCAGCTGTGCTAACATAATTGCAAACAGGTTTTCTAATGATCAATCAGCTTTTTAAAATGATAAACTTGGATTAGTTAACACAACATGCCATTTAGAACACTGGAGTGATTGATGCTGATAATGGCCCTCTGTACACCTATGTAGATAACTCTGCCGTTTCCAGCTACAATAGTCATTTACAACATTAACAATATCTACACTGTATTTCTGATAAATTTCATTTATTCTTATTTCAATTATTTTAAATGGACACAAACAAGGACATTTCTAAGTGACCCCAAACTTTTGAGCGGTAGTGTATATATTCTGACAACCCTTGGAAATACTAAGTGGGAGTCCCTCTGCTCTCTTTCTGTCTCTCCATCCCTCTGTCCTCCCTCCGTCTCTTTTCTCCTCTCTCTCTCTCTCTCTCTCTCTCTCACTCTCACTCTCACTCTCACTCACACTCTCACTCTCTCTCACTCCCCATCTCCTTCTCTTCCCTTTCCCCCCTCCTTCCCTCTCTATTTGTCAAATGATATGACACACCAGCAGTGTTGAACCCGGATTGGGGCTTCTGTCCTCTACAGTCATTAGCAAAAAGAGACAACACACAAACAAACATTTAGTTAGGAATAATGAAGGGAATGATCCCTTTCTGGTTAATTTAATGTATTTGTCACCTAATGGATAGTGTGTGTAGTGTTTATAACAGAGGGGATGCACTGTAGGACAGTGGTGGAAGGGTGGCTATTGGGAAGGCGTTTATCTGTCGTTTGCACATGGGGAGGACTATTTTGACTGAAGCTGCCTGTGACTTCCTGTGTGTGGAATTGTCCAATAAAGTATGTTTAATGCTGCAGGAATGGGTTTGGAAGTCAGAGACACACACACACACACACACACACACACACACACACACACACACACACAGCATTAAATTTGTTTTGAAATGCACATATGGTCTCCACATTTCTCCCATCATTACCCAAAATGCACTTCTGTGCTGTTTTACTGTATAATCTAGAAGAATCCCTCAAGGCTAGGAGGCCCATGGATAGAATATGAAAATAATGACCTAGACCAGAGATCCACCAAGGCACCAAATATGTTCATGCCAGATAAAATGAATCGCTTTCAGGCTGACACACACACACACACACACACACACACACACACACACACACTCGGGCTGAAATACTGCTTTAATTACCGTTCATAAATAATCTGGGCTTTTCAAAAGTTGTCTATAAAGAGCATTCTGGATAATCCGGAACGTTCCAGTAGTGCCCAGAAACTCACCACGCATATTGAGTAAGGTAATAGGTCTCATATAGAGTGAAGAAATAAGAAAATTGAGAATTTTATATAGTGAACTAAAAAGTATGTAGCTAGCAAGTTTACTAGTTCGCGACAGTAGTTCGAATTCAACAATGCCAATAATGTTTTCAATTCGACTTGAATTAAAAAATGAATTATAGCCATTGAATTCTAACATGCAAATATACTGTGCGCTATAGAGAAATAATGCACGCTCTGGAATGCCCTTCAAGCCAATTAGAAACAAGTATTCAACAATGCCATGGTATAAATCTCGGTAGACATGGGACAAAAGGGGGTTACAATGTAGGGGGACCCACCGGGGCCAAGTCCTTGTCTATTTGATGAGTGGGTTATAATGAGGACAACATGAAATGAGGATGTCTCCATGCCTGCCATTGGGTCTCTTTTCTCTTTTTTCTCCGCTTTGGAAGAGATTGTGGCCCTCCATCATTCCAGCACTCTGTAGAGGAGACGACGGGAGACCGGCAATCTCCGCTGCGCTGCTGTCCCGATACATCCCCGCACCCAGAAAGGAAAGGGGGGTGGTCATGTATAATATCCTGCCTTTATCCACTTTAATCTGTTTCTGACTATAGCCCATAAAGAGCTAAGTCATTTATTAGAGACAGGGTTCTGTCATGGAGCCTCAGTCCCTGATCCACCCCAAAACTGTTGAAGGTATCAGGGAGAGAAAGTGTTGACATTGAGCCCCCATCCAGCCCAACAGTGCCTGATATCAGAGCATGCAGCTCAACCGAGCTGCTCCACCACCACAACCACCTTCCTCTTAGCTCCGCTGTTCCCTCCATTCTGTTCCACAGCCTCCCTTGATCTCACCCCTGGTTGTTGTATCATCTCGACCACATTGACAAAGTGCATAATGGTGTTTCTACTGTTGCTTTGTTTGGCAGATTGCCCCTCTCTACTCCTGATCTCCACATGGACACAGAGGAGGTGCAGAGGTAAAAAGCATTGGAGCCATGTTCTGCATTTGACACGTTTGATCCAGACTTCTGCATATGCTTTAACCATAGAAATATCATCAGTAGAATGGTAAAAGCCCCGTCAGACCACGCATACTGATGAATGGTGATGGCAGGTCTAGTAATTCTATTATATGGCTTTTCACATGTAGACACGGGTATTGTGCTGGAGATAATGAAAATGAACTTGAAAATTGGTGAAAATACCCTTTAATGCCATGGTCCTATTGACACAGTGCAGAGTTAGTTATGAGCCACACACACACACACACACACACACACACACACACACACACACACATACTCGGGGAGAGGAAAGCAAATTGCTGCAGTGCAGTTCTGATGAGTTAAGTTCAACGCAGCGTTCTGTCTCTCTAAGTCAGTTTAACTATCTAAAATGTGTCTGACGTTTTGGCATGAATAAGGCCTTAGCATTTAGATGACAGTGGTTTGAAAAGGTCTTAGCTGGCAGAGTATAGACGGAGAGGGCAGCCTCGTGGTGGAGGAGAGAATGAGAGGGCAAATGTTTCTATGAGTCATAAAGTTGAATTAATGCCCCCTGGAATATTGGCTTGTTTGTTTTGTTTGTGTGTGCATAATGTGTACTTGTTCGTTATCCAATATTATAAACTGGGTGGTTCGAACCCTTAATGCTGATTGGCTGACAGGCGTTGGTAACCAGTTTATAATTGCAATAAGGTACCTCGGGGGTTTGTTGTATATGGCCAATATACCACGACTAAGGGCTGTATCCAGGCACTCCACATTGCGTCGTGCATAAGAACAGCCCTTAGCCGTGGTATATTGGCCATATACCACACCTCTTCAGGCCTTATTGCTTAAATATACACTGAGTGGACAAAACATTAAGAACACTCTTTCCAGGTGAATCCAGGTGAAATCTATGATCCATTATTGATGTCACTTGCTAATCCACATCAATCAGTGTAGATGAAGGGGAGGAGACAGGTTAAAGAAGGACTTTTAAGCCTTGAGACAAATGAGACATGGATTGTGTATGTGTGCCGTTCAGAGGGTGAATGGGCAAGACAAGGTTTAAGTGCCTTTGAACGGGGGATGGTAGTAGGCGTTTTTCACACTCAACAGTTTCCTGTGTGTATCAAGAATGGTCCACCACCCAAAAGACCAGCCAACTTGACACAGCTGTGGGAAGCATTGGAGTCAACATGGGCCAGCATCCATGTGGAACACTTTGGACACCTTGTAGAGTCCATAACCCGATGAATTGAGTTTGTTCTGAGAGCAAAATGGGATGCAACTCAATATTAGGTGTTCCTAATGTTTTGTACGCTCAGTGTTGGGACAGCTGTACAAACAAGTGTTTTTGAAGTGTTTGAACTTGTGGTTTGTCTGCACCTGGGTGCCTTTTTGCAGCACTGCAGGCATTGTGATACAGTCCCTTACGTATGGTGTCACCATAGACATCAGTCATATTTTGTCCAAAAACAATACTATGAAATTATACATTCCTTTTTTCTTTGCTTTCTGTTTCTCTTAACTTTTTTTTCTCTGTCGCTCTCTCTCTCTGTCTCTCTCTGACGCTCTGTCTCTCTCTGACGCTTTGTCTCTCTCTGTCGCTCTCTCTCTCTGTCTCTCTCTGACGCTCTGTCTCTCTCTGACGCTCTGTCTCTCTCTGACGCTCTCTCTCTCTGACGCTCTGTCTCTCTCTGTTGCTCTCTCTCTCTCTCTCTCTGTCGCTCTCTCTCTCTCTCTGTCGCTCTCTCTCTCTCTCTCTGTCGCTCTCTCTCTCTGACGCTCTCTCTCTCCCTGTCGCTCTCTCTCTCGCTCTCTGTCGCTCTCTCTCTCTGACGCTCTCTCTCTCTCTGACGCTCTCTCTCTCTGACGCTCTCTCTCTCTGACGCTCTCTCTCTCTGACGCTCTCTCTCTCTGACGCTCTCTCTCTCTCTGACGCTCTCTCTCTCTCTGTCGCTCTCTCGCTCTGTCTCTGTCGCTCTCTCTCTCTCTGTCGCTCTCTCTCTCTCTGTCGCTCTCTCTCTCTCTCTCTCTCTCTCTCTCTCTGTCGCTCTCTCTCTCTCTCTCTCTCTCGCTCTCTCTCTCGCTCTCTCTGTCGCTCTCTCATATTCATATTCAAGCTGCTTTATTGGCACGAAAAACATTGTGTCAATATTGCCAAAGCAACAATGTATACAATATACATTGTAACAAAATTATAAATGATAGCAAATAATAATATAAAATGGTAGTAAATAATAATACAAAATTAAATTACCACCATTACCACACTACCATTACCACCCATATTTGGAATGATAAACATTAATAATTATAGAAATAACAATAATAGTAATAATAAGTAAGTTACTGTTTACTATGCAGATGCTATTATTCAGTGTCCCTCAGGCTATGGCAGGAAAATACATATTTGGCTGCAAGAGGAGCCATTGCTCCTTCGCCCATGAGTATTCTTAGTTTTTCCTCTGGGTTCAATTTGTAAAAATGTGGAATATATGTAGTCATTTCTGTGAATAATGAATCTCTTTGTGAGGAATATTTATCACAGTAAAGGAGAAAGTGCATCTCTGTCTCTACCTCCCCTGTCATGCAGTGACCACATACACGCTCCTCTTTGGGTAGCCATGTCTTTTTATGTCTGCCGGTTTCTATTGCCAATCGGTGGTCACTCAGCTTGTACTTGGTAAGGATCTGTCTCTGCTTCGTATCTCTGACAGAGTAGAGATAATCAGCCAATTCATATTCTCTGTTTAGTGTCAGATAGCAATTTAGTCTGCTTTGGGATTTTGTTTCGTTTTTCCAGTATTGTAAATATGATTCCTTTGATTGGTTCATGATTTTGCTTAATGGAATTCTTTATTTTGAAGCAGTGCTGGTGTCAGCTTGGTTGGTGAGGTCCAACACCAGCTGACTGAGAGGGCTCGTTTCTGGGCTCAGCTCTTGGGTTTGAAGTGCTTTAAATTGCAGACTTGCATTTAGATGTAGCCAAAATTTTAATGATCTTTTCTGTATTTTCATTATTACTGGAAAGCGGCCCAATTCTGCCCTACATGCATTAGTTGGTGTATTTCTCTGGACTTGTAGGATTTTCCGACAGAATTCTGCATGTAGGGCTTCAATTGGATGTTTGTCCCACATTTTAAAATCCAGTTTATTGAGTGGCCCCCAAACCTCACTTCCATAAAGTGCTATTGGTAGGATTACACTGTCAAATATTTTAGTCCAAATTTTAATTGGGATGTTGATTTTGAATAATTTCATTTTTATTGCATACATTGCTCTGCGGGCTTTTTCTTTGAGTGCATTCATTGCCATATTAAAATTTCCCGATGCAGATATGGTCAGACCAAGGTAGGTGTTGTTCAGGGTGAATTTTCTCTCTCTCTCTCTGTCGCTCTCTCTCTCTGTCGCTCTCTCTCTCTCTCTGTCGCTCTCTCTCTCTCTGTCGCTCTCTCTCTGTCGCGCGCTCTCTCTCTCTCTGTCGCTCTCTCTCTGTCGCTCTCTCTCTCTCCCTCTCTGTCGCTCTCTCCCTCTCTGTCGCTCTCTCTCTCCCTCTCTGTCGCTCTCTCTCTCCCTCTCTGTCGCTCTCTCTCTCCCTCTCTGTCGCTCTCTCTCTCCCTCTCTGTTGCTCTCTCTCTCTCTCCCTCTCTGTCGCTCTCTCTCTCTCCCTCTGTCGCTTTCTCTCTGTCGCTCTCTCTCTCCCTCTCTGTTGCTCTCTCTCTCCCTCTCTGTCGCTCTCTCTCTCTCTCCCTCTCTGTCGCTCTCTCTCTCTCTCTGTCGCTCTCTCTCTCTCTCTCTCTCTGTCGCGCTCTCTCTCTCTGTCGCTCTCTCTCCCTCTCTGTCGCTCTCTCTCTCCCTCTCTGTCGCTCTCTCTCTCCCTCTCTGTCGCTCTCTCTCTCCCTCTCTGTCGCTCTCTCTCTCCCTCTGTCGCTTTCTCTCTGTCGCTCTCTCTCTCTCTCCCTCTCTGTCGCTCTCTCTCTCTGTCTCTCTCTCTCTCTGTCGCTCTCTCTCTCTGTCAAATTCAAATTCAAATTCAAGCTGCTTTATTGGCATGAAAAACATTGTGTCAATATTGCCAAAGCAACAATGTATACAATATACATTGTAACAAAATTGTAAATGATAACAAATAATAATATAAAATGGTAGTAAATAATAATACAAAAATAAATACAATAAAATGGTAACAGTCTACAGTAAACATTAATAATTATAGTAATAACAATAATAGTAATAATAAGTAAGTTACTGTTTACTATGCAGATGTTATTATTCAGTGTCCCTCAGGCTATGGCAGGAAAATACATATTTGGCTGCAAGAGGAGCCATTGCTCCTTCGCCCATGAGTATTCTTAGTTTTTCCTCTGGGTTCAATTTGTAAAAATGTGGAATATATGTAGTCATTTCTGTGAATAATGAATCTCTTTGTGAGGAATATTTATCACAGTAAAGGAGAAAGTGCATCTCTGTCTCTACCTCCCCTGTCATGCAGTGACCACATACACGCTCCTCTTTGGGTAGCCATGTCTTTTTATGTCTGCCGGTTTCTATTGCCAATCGGTGGTCACTCAGCCTGTACTTGGTAAGGATCTGTCTCTGCTTCGTATCTCTGACAGAGTAGAGATAATCAGCCAATTCATATTCTCTGTTTAGGGTCAGATAGCAATTTAGTCGGCTTTGGGATTTTGTTTCGTTTTTCCAGTATTGTAAGTATGATTCCTTTGATTGGTTCATGATTTTGTTTATTGGAATTCTTTCTTTTGAAGCAGTGCTGGTGTCAGCTTGATTGGTGAGGTCCAACACCAGCTGACTGAGAGGGCTCGTTTCTGGGCTCAGCTCTTGGGCTTGAAGTGCTTTAAATTGCAGACTCGAATTTGGACTTGAATTTAGATGTAGCCAAAATTTTAATGATCTTTTCTGTATTTTCATTATTACTGGAAAACGGCCCAATTCTGCCCTACATGCATTAGTTGGTGTATTTCTCTGGACTTGTAGAATTTTCCGACAGAATTCTGCATGTAGGGTTTCAATTGGATGTTTGTCCCACATTTTAAAATCCAGTTTATTGAGTGGCCCCCAAACCTCACTTCCATAAAGTGCTATTGGTAGGATTACACTGTCAAATATTTTAGTCCAAATTCTAATTGGGATGTTGATTTTGAATAATTTCATTTTTATTGCATACATTGCTCTGCGGGCTTTTTCTTTGAGTGCATTCACTGCCATATTAAAGTTTCCCGATGCAGATATGGTCAGACCAAGGTAGGTGTAATGTTTTGTGTGTTCAATTAAGGTGTTGTTCAGGGTGAATTTACATTTTTGTTTCTGACATCTGGGTTTTTTTTGGAAAATCATGATTTTAGTTTTTTGGAAATTTACTGCCAGGGCCCAATTATGGCAATATTGCTCCAGAATATTAATGTTTTGTTGAAGACCTTCTTTGGTTGGTGATAGAAGTACCAAGTCATCAGCATATAGCAGGTATTTCACCTCTGTGTCAAATAGTGTGAGTCCTGGGGCTGGAGATTGGTCCAACATGTCTGCTAATTCATTGATATAAATGTTGAAAAGATTTGGACTCAAATTGCAGCCTTGTCTCACACCTCGACATTGTGAAAAAAATTCTGTTCTTTGGTTTTTGATTTTTATTGCACACTTGTTTTCTGTGTATATACATTTTATTAAGTCATACACCTTACCACCAAGCCCACTTTGTAGAATTTTGTAGAATAGCCCTTCGTGCCAAATCGAATCAAATGCTTTTTTAAAGTCAATAAAGCAAGCAAAGATTTTGCCCTCTTTTTTTTGGTGGACGTGTTTATTAATTAGTGTGTGTAAGGTGTATATATGGTCAGTAGTGCGATGGTTAGGGAGAAAGCCAATTTGACATTTACTTATTACATTTTTTTCTTGAAGAAAGGTTTGAATTCTTGAATTCAAAATGCTACAGAAAATCTTTCCCAAGTTACTGTTGACGCAAATTCCCCTGTAATTATTGGGGTCTGATTTGTCTCCACTTTTGTGGATAGGGGAGATGAGCCCCTGGTTCCAGACATCAGGGAAGCAGCCAGAAGTTAAAACCATGTTGAACAATTTAAGCACAGCATTTTGCAACTCAGGTGTGCTGTTTTTCAGCATTTCATTTCTGATGTTGTCTACACCACAAGCCTTTTTTGATTTAATAGATTTTAGCTTTTCATTTAGTTCTTGTTGGGTTATTGGGTAATCTAATGGATTTTGGTTGTTTTTAATGACTGATTCAAGGATGTTCAATTTTTCTTTAATTTCTAATTGGTTCTGTTGTAAGTCTTTTTGTGGGATGTTTTTGTATAGATTATCAAAGTAAATTTTCCAAATTCCTACATCTTGTATGGCTAATTCTTGTGGCTTTGTTGTGCTTAAATTGTTCCACATGTCCCAGAACTGATTTTGGTCAATTGCGTTTTCAATTTCATCAAGTGTCTTGTTGGTATAATTCAATTTCTTGCATTTCAGTGTTTGTTTATACTGTTTCAGAGTTTCAAAGTATTCATATCGTAGCTCTGGGTTGTTTTGCTGCTTATGTTTTTTGTTTGACATTTGTCTTAGGTGTTTTCTAATTGTTTTACATTCATTATCAAACCATTTGTCAGAAACATTTACATTTTTGCTTCTGATGTTGCATTTTCTCAAATTTGCTTTCGATGCTGCTTTTTGGAATATGCAGTTGATGTTTTGAGTAGCCAAATTGACACCATCTTTATTGTTTTGGTACTGTGAGTTATTGAAAAACTGTATAGAGTTCATCATTTCATTTGAGTTCAATGTTTCAATGAATGCCTCTGCACTGTTTGGAGCCCATCTGAACGATTGGTTTATGTTGTAAAGTTTATTGGGCTGTTTTTTTGAATGAATATTGCCGGTTAATTTCTTCAGAAACACGTTTATCTGACTGTGATCTGACAATGGTGTCTGTGGTCTGACAGTGAATGCACTAATGGAGGAGGGGTCAATGTCAGTGATGGCATAATCGACTACACTTGTCCCAAGAGCTGAGCAGTAAGTAAACTGACCTAAAGAGTCCCCTCTGATTCTACCATTAAGCATGTACAGGCCTAAGGCTCGACAGAGATGTACTAACTCTTTTCCATTTTTGTTCAGTATTTGGTCAGGACTGTTTCTATTATTTATAATAGGGCTACTGTACAAGGAGGGGTGTCCAAATATGTGGTGGTTACCTCCCGCATCAGTGTAGTCAGGCTCAGAACCTGTTCTTGCATTGAAATCTCCACAAAGAAGCACTTTACCCTGCGCCTGAAATGTAATGATTTCTGTCTGGAGATTGTCAAAAAACTGATCATCATAATATGATGAATCTGAAGGAGGAGCATAAGCTGCACATATGTATACATCATTGTCACAATAGATTATACCTTTGTTAAGTTTTAGCCAAATGTGAGTGGTACCTTTTTTCATTTCATTTAGTGCTAAGTCCTGCTTATGCCAAATGATGATTCCACCTGAGTCTCGGCCCCGTTTAACATTTTTATGTTTGATTGATGGTAGTAAACTTTCTCTATAGCCTGAGGGACACTGAGTATCTATGTCTCCACGACACCATGTTTCCAGTAGGATTATGATGTCCTGTCCCTTGATGTTTTTAATCAATTCTGGATTAGTTGTTTTATAACCAAAATGTGAAGAGTATAGGCCCTGGATATTCCAAGAGCTGATAGTTAATGATCTCATTTATAATAAGTGATATTCACTGGTTTGAGTAAAGTACATCGAAAAAAACAAAAAAAATAAAATACTATATATATATATATATATATATATATATATATATATATATATATATATATATATATATATATATATATATACACATATACATACACATACATATATATATATATACACATATACATATACACACATATATACATACATACACACACACACACACACACACACACACACACATACACACACACACACACACACACACATACATATATGTATATATACATACACATACACACATATATACATATATACATATATATATATATATACATATATATATATATATATATATACATATATATATATATATACATACACACATATACATGCACATACACATATACACACATACATACATACATACACACACACGCGCGCACACACACACACACACACACCATTACATATAATAATTATTATAATACCGGTGTCAATACATTTAGGAATATTTGTAAACAAATTAATAAGAATGGAATAAGATTGCACTGTACTTATTTTATGTGCAATCTGCAACCCTGTGTGTTTGTGTGTGCGTGTGCGTGCCCGTGTGTGAATTAAAGGGACTGTCTAGCTCAGTAGTCTGCATATTAGTTGCAGTAGTTGGCGCACCTCTCCTATCTCTGATTGTTCTAGGGGTCTTCTGCCAGAGGTTACCTCAGCATATGTAGGCTGACGATCTAATTGATACATGGTGTGGACTGCATCATGTGGTCTACTTCCCTGAAGGGCAGTGTTCTGACCGACCCTGGAGTAGTGGTCAGAGCTGTGTTGTGATGGGCTGGGTCTAGTAGAGCTGTGTTGTGATGGGACAGGTCTAGTAGAGCTGTGTTGTGATGGGCCGGGTCTAGTAGAGCTGTGTTGTGATGGGCCGGGTCTAGTAGAGCTGTGTTGTGAAGGGCCGGGTCTCTCTCTCTCTTCGCTCTCTCTCTCTCCCTCTCTCTCTCTCTCTGTCGCTCTCCCTCTCTGTCGCTCTCTCTCTCTCTCTCTCTCTGTCGCTCTCTCTCTCTGTCGCTCTCCCTCTCTGTCGCTCTCTCGCTCTCTCTCTGTCGCTCTCTCTCTCTCCCTCTCTGTCGCTCTCTGTCGCTCTCTCCCTCTCTGTCGCTCTCTCTCTCCCTCTCTGTCGCTCTGTCTCTCTGTCGCTCTCTCTCTCTCTCTCTGTCGCTCTTTCTCTCTCTCTCTCTCCCTCTCTGTCTCTCTCCCTCTCTGTCGCTCTCTCCCTCTCTGTCGCTCTCTCTCTCTCCCTCTGTCGCTTTCTCTCTGTCGCTCTCTCTCTCTCCCTCTCTGTCGCTCTCTCTCTCTCTCCCTCTCTGTCGCTCTCTCTCTCTGTCGCTCTCCCTCTCTGTCGCTCTCTCTCTCTCTCCCTCTCTGTCGCTCTCTCTCTCTCTCCCTCTCTGTCGCTCTCTCTCTCCCTCTGTCGCTCTCTCTCTCCCTCTCTGTCGCTCTCTCCCTCTCTGTCGCTCTCTCCCTCTCTGTCGCTCTCTCCCTCTCTGTCGCTCTCTCCCTCTCTGTCGCTCTCTCTCCCTCTCTGTCGCTCTCTCTCTCTCTGTCGCTCTCTCCCTCTCTGTCGCTCTCTCCCTCTCTGTCGCTCTCTCCCTCTCTGTCGCTCTCTCCCTCTCTGTTGCTCTCTCTCCCTCTCTGTCGCTCTCTCTCCCTCTCTGTCGCTCTCTCTCCCTCTCTGTCGCTCTCTCTCTCCCTCTCTGTCGCTCTCTCTCTCCCTCTCTGTCGCTCTCTCTCTCCCTCTCTGTCGCTCTCTCTCTCCCTCTCTGTCGCTCTCTCTCTCTCTCTCCCTCTCTGTCGCTCTCTCTCTCTCCCTCTCTGTCGCTCTCTCTCTCTCCCTCTCTGTCGCTCTCTCTCTCTCTCTCCCTCTCTGTCGCTCTCTCTCTCTCTCTCCCTCTCTGTCGCTCTCTCTCTCTGTCCCTCTCTGTCGCTCTCTCTCTCCCTCTCTGTCGCTCTCTCTCTCTCCCTCTGTCGCTTTCTCTCTGTCGCTCTCTCTCTCTCCCTCTCTGTCGCTCTCTCTCTCTCTCCCTCTCTGTCGCTCTCTCTCTCCCTCTCTGTCGCTCTCTCGCTCTATCTCTCTGACGCTCTCTCTCTCCCTCTCTGTCGCTCTCTCTCTCTCTCTGTCGCTCTCTCTCTCTGTCGCTCTCTCTCTCTCTCTCTGTCGCTCTTTCTCTCTCTCTCTCTCCCTCTCTGTCTCTCTCCCTCTCTGTCGCTCTCTCCCTCTCTGTCGCTCTCTCTCTCCCTCTGTCGCTTTCTCTCTGTCGCTCTCTCTCTCTCCCTCTCTGTCGCTCTCTCTCTCTCTCCCTCTCTGTCGCTCTCTCTCTCCCTCTCTGTCGCTCTCTCTCTCTCCCTCTGTCGCTTTCTCTCTGTCGCTCTCTCTCTCTCCCTCTCTGTCGCTCTCTCTCTCTCTCCCTCTGTCGCTCTCTCTCTCCCTCTCTGTCGCTCTCTCGCTCTATCTCTCTGACGCTCTCTCTCTCCCTCTCTGTCGCTCTCTCCCTCTCTGTCGCTCTCTCCCTCTGTCGCTTTCTCTCTGTCGCTCTCTCTCTCTCCCTCTCTGTCGCTCTCTCTCTCTCTCCCTCTCTGTCGCTCTCTCTCTCCCTCTCTGTCGCTCTCTCTCTCTCCCTCTGTCGCTTTCTCTCTGTCGCTCTCTCTCTCTCCCTCTCTGTCGCTCTCTCTCTCTCTCCCTCTCTGTCGCTCTCTCTCTCCCTCTCTGTCGCTCTCTTGCTCTATCTCTCTGACGCTCTCTCTCTCCCTCTCTGTCGCTCTCTCCCTCTCTGTCGCTCTCTCCCTCTGTCGCTCTCTCCCTCTCTGTCGCTCTCTCTCTCCCTCTCTATCTCCCTCTCTCTCTCTCTGTCGCTCTCCCTCTCTGTCGCTCTCTCTCTCTCTCCCTCTCTGTCGCTCTCTCTCTCTCTCCCTCTCTGTCGCTCTCTCTCTCCCTCTGTCGCTCTCTCTCTCCCTCTCTGTCGCTCTCTCCCTCTCTGTCGCTCTCTCCCTCTCTGTCGCTCTCTCCCTCTCTGTCGCTCTCTCTCCCTCTCTGTCGCTCTCTCTCTCTCTGTCGCTCTCTCCCTCTCTGTCGCTCTCTCCCTCTCTGTCGCTCTCTCCCTCTCTGTCGCTCTCTCCCTCTCTGTCGCTCTCTCCCTCTCTGTTGCTCTCTCTCCCTCTCTGTCGCTCTCTCTCCCTCTCTGTCGCTCTCTCTCTCCCTCTCTGTCGCTCTCTCTCTCCCTCTCTGTCGCTCTCTCTCTCCCTCTCTGTCGCTCTCTCTCTCCCTCTCTGTCGCTCTCTCTCTCCCTCTCTGTCGCTCTCTCTCTCCCTCTCTGTCGCTCTCTCTCTCCCTCTCTGTCGCTCTCTCTCTCCCTCTCTGTCGCTCTCTCTCTCTCTCTCCCTCTCTGTCGCTCTCTCTCTCTCCCTCTCTGTCGCTCTCTCTCTCTCCCTCTCTGTCGCTCTCTCTCTCTCTCTCCCTCTCTGTCGCTCTCTCTCTCTCTCCCTCTCTGTCGCTCTCTCTCTCTGTCGCTCTCTCTCTCCCTCTCTGTCGCTCTCTCTCTCTCTCTCCCTCTCTGTCGCTCTCTCTCTCTCTCTGTCGCTCTCTCTCTCCCTCTCTGTCGCTCTCTCTCTCCCTCTCTGTCGCTCTCTCTCTCTCCCTCTGTCGCTCTCTCTCTCTCTCCCTCTCTGTTGCTCTCTCTCTCTCCCTCTCTGTCGCTCTCTCTCTCTCTCCCTCTCTGTCGCTCTCTCTCTCCCTCTCTGTCGCTCTCTCTCTCCCTCTCTGTCGCTCTCTCTCTCCCTCTGTCGCTTTCTCTCTGTCGCTCTCTCTCTCTCTCTCTCCCTCTCTGTCGCTCTCTCTCTCTCTCCCTCTCTGTCTCTCTCTCTCTCTCTTCGCTCTCTCTCTCTCCCTCTCTCTCTCTCTCTGTCGCTCTCCCTCTCTGTCGCTCTCTCTCTCTCTCTCTCTGTCGCTCTCTCTCTCTGTCGCTCTCCCTCTTTGTCGCTCTCTCGCTCTCTCTCTGTCGCTCTCTCTCTCTCCCTCTCTGTCGCTCTCTGTCGCTCTCTCCCTCTCTGTCGCTCTCTCTCTCCCTCTCTGTCGCTCTCTCTCTCTGTCGCTCTCTCTCTCTCTCTCTGTCGCTCTTTCTCTCTCTCTCTCTCCCTCTCTGTCTCTCTCCCTCTCTGTCTCTCTCCCTCTCTGTCGCTCTCTCCCTCTCTGTCGCTCTCTCTCTCTCCCTCTGTCGCTTTCTCTCTGTCGCTCTCTCTCTCTCCCTCTCTGTCGCTCTCTCTCTCTCTCCCTCTCTGTCGCTCTCTCTCTCTCCCTCTGTCGCTTTCTCTCTGTCGCTCTCTCTCTCTCCCTCTCTGTCGCTCTCTCTCTCTCTCCCTCTGTCGCTCTCTCTCTCCCTCTCTGTCGCTCTCTCGCTCTATCTCTCTGACGCTCTCTCTCTCCGTCTCTGTCGCTCTCTCCCTCTCTGTCGCTCTCTCCCTCTGTCGCTCTCTCCCTCTCTGTCGCTCTCTCTCTCCCTCTCTATCTCCCTCTCTCTCTCTCTGTCGCTCTCCCTCTCTGTCGCTCTCTCTCTCTCTCCCTCTCTGTCGCTCTCTCTCTCTCTCCCTCTCTGTCGCTCTCTCTCTCCCTCTGTCGCTCTCTCTCTCCCTCTCTGTCGCTCTCTCCCTCTCTGTCGCTCTCTCCCTCTCTGTCGCTCTCTCCCTCTCTGTCGCTCTCTCTCCCTCTCTGTCGCTCTCTCTCTCTCTGTCGCTCTCTCCCTCTCTGTCGCTCTCTCCCTCTCTGTCGCTCTCTCCCTCTCTGTCGCTCTCTCAAATTCAAATTCAAATTCAAGCTGCTTTATTGGCATGAAAAACATTGTGTCAATATTGCCAAAGCAACAATGTATACAATATACATTGTAACAAAATTATAAATGATAGCAAATAATAATATAAAATGGTAGTAAATAATAATACAAAATTAAATACAAAAATAATAACAATAAAATGGTAACAGTCTACAGTAAACATTAATAATTATAGTAATAACAATAATAGTAATAATAAGTAAGTTACTGTTTACTATGCAGATGTTATTATTCAGTGTCCCTCAGGCTATGGCAGGAAAATACATATTTGGCTGCAAGAGGAGCCATTGCTCCTTCGCCCATGAGTATTCTTAGTTTTTCCTCTGGGTTCAATTTGTAAAAATTTGGAATATATGTAGTCATTTCTGTGAATAATGAATCTCTTTGTGAGGAATATTTATCACAGTAAAGGAGAAAGTGCATCTCTGTCTCTACCTCCCCTGTCATGCAGTGACCACATACACGCTCCTCTTTGGGTAGCCATGTCTTTTTATGTCTGCCGGTTTCTATTGCCAATCGGTGGTCACTCAGCCTGTACTTGGTAAGGATCTGTCTCTGCTTCGTATCTCTGACAGAGTAGAGATAATCAGCCAATTCATATTCTCTGTTTAGGGTCAGATAGCAATTTAGTCGGCTTTGGGATTTTGTTTCGTTTTTCCAGTATTGTAAATATGATTCCTTTGATTGGTTCATAATTTTGCTTATTGGAATTCTTTCTTTTGAAGCAGTGCTGGCGTCAGCTTGGTTGGTGAGGTCCAACACCAGCTGACTGAGAGGGCTCGTTTCTGGGCTCAGCTCTTGGGCTTGAAGTGCTTTAAATTGCAGACTCGAATTTGGACTTGAATTTAGATGTAGCCAAAATTTTAATGATCTTTTCTGTATTTTCATTATTACTGGAAAACGGCCCAATTCTGCCCTACATGCATTAGTTGGTGTATTTCTCTGGACTTGTAGAATTTTCCGACAGAATTCTGCATGTAGGGCTTCAATTGGATGTTTGTCCCACATTTTAAAATCCAGTTTATTGAGTGGCCCCCAAACCTCACTTCCATAAAGTGCTATTGGTAGGATTACACTGTCAAATATTTTAGTCCAAATTCTAATTGGGATGTTGATTTTGAATAATTTCATTTTTATTGCATACATTGCTCTGCGGGCTTTTTCTTTGAGTGCCTTCACTGCCATATTAAAGTTTCCCGATGCAGATATGGTCAGACCAAGGTAGGTGTAATTTTTTGTGTGTTCAATTAAGGTGTTGTTCAGGGTGAATTTACATTTGTGTTTCTGACATCTGGGTTTTTTTTGGAAAATCATGATTTTAGTTTTTTGGAAATTTACTGCCAGGGCCCAATTATGGCAATATTGCTCCAGAATATTAATGTTTTGTTGAAGACCTTCTTTGGTTGGTGATAGAAGTACCAAGTCATCAGCATATAGCAGGTATTTCACCTCTGTGTCAAATAGTGTGAGTCCTGGGGCTGGAGATTGGTCCAACATGTCTGCTAATTCATTGATATAAATGTTGAAAAGATTTGGACTCAAATTGCAGCCTTGTCTCACACCTCGACATTGTGAAAAAAATTCTGTTCTTTGGTTTTTGATTTTTATTGCACACTTGTTTTCTGTGTACATACATTTTATTAAGTCATACACCTTACCACCAAGCCCACTTTGTAGAATTTTGTAGAATAGCCCTTCGTGCCAAATCGAATCAAATGCTTTTTTAAAGTCAATAAAGCAAGCAAAGATTTTGCCCTCTTTTTTTTGGTGGACGTGTTTATTAATTAGTGTGTGTAAGGTGTATATATGGTCAGTAGTGCGATGGTTAGGGAGAAAGCCAATTTGACATTTACTTATTACATTTTTTTCTTGAAGAAAGGTTTGAATTCTTGAATTCAAAATGCTACAGAAAATCTTTCCCAAGTTACTGTTGACGCAAATTCCCCTGTAATTATTGGGGTCTGATTTGTCTCCACTTTTGTGGATAGGGGAGATGAGCCCCTGGTTCCAGACATCAGGGAAGCAGCCAGAAGTTAAAACCATGTTGAACAATTTAAGCACAGCATTTTGCAACTCAGGTGTGCTGTTTTTCAGCATTTCATTTCTGATGTTGTCTACACCACAAGCCTTTTTTGATTTAATAGATTTTAGCTTTTCATTTAGTTCTTGTTGGGTTATTGGGTAATCTAATGGATTTTGGTTGTTTTTAATGACTGATTCCAGGATGTTCAATTTTTCTTTAATTTCTAATTGGTTCTGGTTTAAGTCTTTTTGTGGGATGTTTTTGTATAGATTATCAAAGTAAGTTTTCCAAATTCCTACATCTTGTATGGCTAATTCTTGTGGCTTTGATGTGCTTAAATTGTTCCACATGTCCCAGAACTGATTTTGGTCAATTGCGTTTTCAATTTCATCAAGTGTCTTGTTGGTATAATTCAATTTCTTGCATTTCAGTGTTTGTTTATACTGTTTCAGAGTTTCAAAGTATTCATATCGTAGCTCTGGGTTGTTTTGCTGCTTATGTTTTTTGTTTGACATTTGTCTTAGGTGTTTTCTAATTGTTTTACATTCATTATCAAACCATTTGTCAGAAACATTTTGATTTTTGCTTCTGATGTTGCATTGCTTTGGTTTTCTCAAATTTGCTTTCGATGCTGCTTTTTGGAATATGCAGTTGATGTTTTGGGTAGCTGAATTGACACCATCTTTATTGTTTTGGTACTGTGAGTTATTGAAAAACTGTATAGAGTTCATCATTTCATTTGAGTTCAATGTTTCAATGAATGCCTCTGCACTGTTTGGAGCCCATCTGAACGATTGGTTTATGTTGTAAAGTTTATTGGGCTGTTTTTTTGAATGAGTATTGCCAGTTAATTTCTTCAGAAACACGTTGATCTGACTGTGATCTGACAATGGTGTCTGTGGTCTGACAGTGAATGCACTAATGGAGGAGGGGTCAATGTCAGTGATGGCATAATCGACTACACTTGTCCCAAGAGCTGAGCAGTAAGTAAACTGACCTAAAGAGTCCCCTCTGATTCTACCATTAAGCATGTACAGACCTCTCTCTTCCTCTCTCCCTCTCTGTCGCTCTCTCCCTCTCTGTTGCTCTCTCTCCCTCTCTGTCGCTCTCTCTCCCTCTCTGTCGCTCTCTCTCTCCCTCTCTGTCGCTCTCTCTCTCCCTCTCTGTCGCTCTCTCTCTCCCTCTGTCGCTCTCTCTCTCTCTCTCCCTCTCTGTCGCTCTCTCTCTCTCCCTCTCTGTCGCTCTCTCTCTCTCTCTCCCTCTCTGTCGCTCTCTCTCTCTGTCGCTCTCTCTCTCCCTCTCTGTCGCTCTCTCTCTCTCTCTCCCTCTCTGTCGCTCTCTCTCTCTGTCGCTCTCTCTCTCCCTCTCTGTCGCTCTCTCTCTCCCTCTCTGTCGCTCTCTCTCTCTCCCTCTGTCGCTTTCTCTCTGTCGCTCTCTCTCTCTCTCCCTCTCTGTTGCTCTCTCTCTCTCCCTCTCTGTCGCTCTCTCGCTCTCTCCCTCTGTCGCTCTCTCTCTCCCTCTGTCGCTCTCTCTCCCTCTCTGTCGCTCTCTCCCTCTCTCTCCCTCTCTGTCGCTCTCTCTCTCTCCCTCTCTGTCGCTCTCTCTCTCTCTCTCCCTCTCTGTCGCTCTCTCTCTCTGTCGCTCTCTCTCTCCCTCTCTGTCGCTCTCTCTCTCTCTCTCCCTCTCTGTCGCTCTCTCTCTCTGTCGCTCTCTCTCTCCCTCTCTGTCGCTCTCTCTCTCCCTCTCTGTCGCTCTCTCTCTCTCCCTCTGTCGCTTTCTCTCTGTCGCTCTCTCTCTCTCTCCCTCTCTGTTGCTCTCTCTCTCTCCCTCTCTGTCGCTCTCTCGCTCTCTCCCTCTGTCGCTCTCTCTCTCCCTCTGTCGCTCTCTCTCCCTCTCTGTCGCTCTCTCCCTCTCTGTCGCTCTCTCACTCTCTGTCGCTCTCTCCCTCTCTGTCGCTCTCTCCCTCTCTGTCGCTCTCTCTCCCTCTCTGTCGCTCTCTCTCTCTCTGTCGCTCTCTCCCTCTCTGTCGCTCTCTCCCTCTCTGTCGCTCTCTATCTCCCTCTCTCTCTCTCTGTCGCTCTCCCTCTCTGTCGCTCTCTGTCGCTCTCCCTCTCTGTCGCTCTCTCTCTCCCTCTCTGTCGCTCTCTCGCTCTCCCCCTCTGTCGCTCTCTCTCCCCCTCTGTCGCTCTCTCTCTCCCTCTCTGTCGCTCTCTCACTCTGTCGCTCTCTCCCTCTCTGTCGCTCTCTCACTCTGTCGCTCTCTCCCTCTCTGTCGCTCTCTCCCTCTCTGTCGCTCTCTCTCCCTCTCTGTCGCTCTCTCCCTCTCTGTCGCTCTCTCCCTCTCTGTCGCTCTCTCCCTCTCTGTCGCTCTCTCCCTCTCTGTCGCTCTCTCTCCCTCTCTGTCGCTCTCTC
Organism: Oncorhynchus mykiss; assembly: GCF_057628025.1. Lineage (NCBI taxonomy): Eukaryota > Metazoa > Chordata > Actinopteri > Salmoniformes > Salmonidae > Oncorhynchus > Oncorhynchus mykiss. The sequence goes on from NC_143031.1 coordinate 70,076,457, forward strand.
TCCCTCTCTGTCGCTCTCTCTCTCCCTCTCTGTCGCTCTCTCTCTCCCTCTCTGTCGCTCTCTCTCTCCCTCTCTGTCGCTCTCTCTCTCCCTCTCTGTCGCTCTCTCTCTCCCTCTCTGTCGCTCTCTCTCTCCCTCTCTGTCGCTCTCTCTCTCTCTCTCCCTCTCTGTCGCTCTCTCTCTCTCTCTCCCTCTCTGTCGCTCGCTCTCTCTCTCTCCCTCTCTGTCGCTCTCTCTCTCTCTGTCGCTCTCTCTCTCCCTCTCTGTCGCTCTCTCTCTCCCTCTCTGTTGCTCTCTCTCTCTCCCTCTCTGTCGCTCTCTCTCTCTCTCCCTCTGTCGCTTTCTCTCTGTCGCTCTCTCTCTCTCTCCCTCTCTGTTGCTCTCTCTCTCTCCCTCTCTGTTGCTCTCTCTCTCTCCCTCTCTGTTGCTCTCTCTCTCTCTCCCTCTCTGTCGCTCTCTCTCTCTGTCGCTCTCTCTCTGTCGCTCTCTCGCTCTCTCCCTCTGTCGCTCTCTCTCTCCCTCTGTCGCTCTCTCTCTCCCTCTCTGTCGCTCTCTCCCTCTCTGTCGCTCTCTCACTCTCTGTCGCTCTCTCCCTCTCTGTCGCTCTCTCCCTCTCTGTCGCTCTCTCTCCCTCTCTGTCGCTCTCTCCCTCTCTGTCGCTCTCTCCCTCTCTGTCGCTCTCTCCCTCTCTGTCGCTCTCTCTCCCTCTCTGTCGCTCTCTCTCCCTCTCTGTCGCTCTCTCTCTCCCTCTCTGTCGCTCTCTCTCTCCCTCTCTGTCGCTCTCTCTCTCCCTCTCTGTCGCTCTCTCTCTCCCTCTCTGTCGCTCTCTCTCTCCCTCTCTGTCGCTCTCTCTCTCTCTCCCTCTCTGTCGCTCTCTCTCTCTCTCCCTCTCTGTCGCTCTCTCTCTCTCCCTCTCTGTCGCTCTCTCTCTCTCTCTCCCTCTCTGTCGCTCTCTCTCTCTCTGTCGCTCTCTCTCTCCCTCTCTGTCGCTCTCTCTCCCTCTCTGTTGCTCTCTCTCTCTCCCTCTCTGTCAAATTCAAATTCAAATTCAAGCTGCTTTATTGGCATGAAAAACATTGTGTCAATATTGCCAAAGCAACAATGTATACAATATACATTGTAACAAAATTGTAAATGATAGCAAATAATAATATAAAATGGTAGTAAATAATAATACAAAAATAAATACAATAAAATGGTAACAGTCTACAGTAAACATTAATAATTATAGTAATAACAATAATAGTAATAATAAGTAAGTTACTGTTTACTATGCAGATGTTATTATTCAGTGTCCCTCAGGCTATGGCAGGAAAATACATATTTGGCTGCAAGAGGAGCCATTGCTCCTTCGCCCATGAGTATTCTTAGTTTTTCCTCTGGGTTCAATTTGTAAAAATGTGGAATATATGTAGTCATTTCTGTGAATAATGAATCTCTTTGTGAGGAATATTTATCACAGTAAAGGAGAAAGTGCATCTCTGTCTCTACCTCCCCTGTCATGCAGTGACCACATACACGCTCTTCTTTGGGTAGCCATGTCTTTTTATGTCTGCCGGTTTCTATTGCCAATCGGTGGTCACTCAGCCTGTACTTGGTAAGGATCTGTCTCTGCTTCGTATCTCTGACAGAGTAGAGATAATCAGCCAATTCATATTCTCTGTTTAGGGTCAGATAGCAATTTAGTCGGCTTTGGGATTTTGTTTCGTTTTTCCAGTATTGTAAGTATGATTCCTTTGATTGGTTCATGATTTTGTTTATTGGAATTCTTTCTTTTGAAGCAGTGCTGGTGTCAGCTTGATTGGTGAGGTCCAACACCAGCTGACTGAGAGGGCTCGTTTCTGGGCTCAGCTCTTGGGCTTGAAGTGCTTTAAATTGCAGACTCGAATTTGGACTTGAATTTAGATGTAGCCAAAATTTTAATGATCTTTTCTGTATTTTCATTATTACTGGAAAACGGCCCAATTCTGCCCTACATGCATTAGTTGGTGTATTTCTCTGGACTTGTAGAATTTTCCGACAGAATTCTGCATGTAGGGTTTCAATTGGATGTTTGTCCCACATTTTAAAATCCAGTTTATTGAGTGGCCCCCAAACCTCACTTCCATAAAGTGCTATTGGTAGGATTACACTGTCAAATATTTTAGTCCAAATTCTAATTGGGATGTTGATTTTGAATAATTTCATTTTTATTGCATACATTGCTCTGCGGGCTTTTTCTTTGAGTGCCTTCACTGCCATATTAAAGTTTCCCGATGCAGATATGGTCAGACCAAGGTAGGTGTAATTTTTTGTGTGTTCAATTAAGGTGTTGTTCAGGGTGAATTTACATTTTTGTTTCTGACATCTGGGTTTTTTTTGGAAAATCATGATTTTAGTTTTTTGGAAATTTACTGCCAGGGCCCAATTATGGCAATATTGCTCCAGAATATTAATATCTCTTTGCTCTCCCTCTCTGTCGCTCTCTCTCTCCCTCTCTGTCGCTCTCTCTCTCTCCCTCTGTCGCTTTCTCTCTGTCGCTCTCTCTCTCTCTCCCTCTCTGTTGCTCTCTCTCTCTCCCTCTCTGTCGCTCTCTCTCTCTCTCCCTCTCTGTCGCTCTCTCTCCCTCTCTGTCGCTCTCTCTCTGTCGCGCTCTCTCTCTCTGTCGCTCTCTCTCCCTCTCTGTCGCTCTCTCTCTCCCTCTCTGTCGCTCTCTCTCTCCCTCTCTGTCGCTCTCTCTCTCCCTCTCTGTCGCTCTCTCTCTCCCTCTGTCGCTTTCTCTCTGTCGCTCTCTCTCTCTCTCTCCCTCTCTGTCGCTCTCTCTCTCTCTCTCCCTCTCTGTCTCTCTCTCTCTCTCTGTCGCTCTCTCTCTCTCCCTCTCTCTCTCTCTCTGTCGCTCTCCCTCTCTGTCGCTCTCTCTCTCTCTCTCTGTCGCTCTCTCTCTCTGTCGCTCTCCCTCTCTGTCGCTCTCTCGCTCTCTCTCTGTCGCTCTCTCTCTCTTCCTCTCTGTCGCTCTCTGTCGCTCTCTCCCTCTCTGTGTCGCTCTCTCCCTCTCTGTCGCTCTCTCCCTCTGTCGCTCTCTCTCTCCCTCTCTGTCGCTCTCTCTCTCCCTCTCTGTCGCTCTCTCTCTCCCTCTCTGTCGCTCTCTCTCTCTCTCTCTGTCGCTCTCTCTCTCTCTCTCTGTCGCTCTTTCTCTCTCTCTCTCCCTCTCTGTCGCTCTCTCTCTCCCTCTCTGTCGCTCTCTCTCTCCCTCTCTGTCGCTCTCCCTCTCTCTCTCTGTCGCTCTCTCTCTCTCTCTCTGTCGCTCTTTCTCTCTCTCTCTCCCTCTCTGTTGCTCTCTCTCTCCCTCTCTGTCGCTCTCTCTCTCTCTCTCCCTCTCTGTCGCTCTCTCTCTCTCTGTCGCTCTCTCTCGCTCTCTCTCTCTCTCTCTCTCTGTCGCGCTCTCTCTCTCTGTCGCTCTCTCTCCCTCTCTGTCGCTCTCTCTCTCCCTCTCTGTCGCTCTCTCTCTCCCTCTCTGTCGCTCTCTCTCTTCCTCTGTCGCTTTCTCTCTGTCGCTCTCTCTCTCTCTCTCCCTCTCTGTCGCTCTCTCTCTCCCTCTCTGTCTCTCTCTCTCTCTCTCTCTCTCTCCCTCTCTCTCTCTCTCTGTCGCTCTCCCTCTCTGTCGCTCTCTCTCTCTGTCGCTCTCTCTCTCTGTCGCTCTCCCTCTCTGTCGCTCTCTCTCTCTGTCGCTCTCTCTCTCTGTCGCTCTCCCTCTCTGTCGCTCTCTCGCTCTCTCTCTGTCGCTCTCTCTCTCCCTCTCTGTCGCTCTCTCCCTCTCTGTCGCTCTCTCCCTCTCTGTCGCTCTCTCCCTCTCTGTCGCTCTCTCCCTCTCTGACGCTCTCTCTCTCCCTCTCTGTCGCTCTCTCTCTCCCTCTCTGTCTCTCTCTCTCTCTGTCGCTCTCTCTCTCTGTCGCTCTCTCTCTCTCTCTCTCCCTCTCTGTCGCTCTCTCTCTCCCTCTCTGTCACTCTCTCTCTCTCCCTCTGTCGCTTTCTCTCTGTCGCTCTCTCTCTCGCTCTCCCTCTCTGTCGCTCTCTCTCTCCCTCTCTGTCGCTCTCTCTCTCTCTCACTCTCTGTCGCTCTCTCTCTCCCTCTCTGTCGCTCTCTCTCTCTGTCGCTCTCTCTCTCCCTCTCTGTCGCTCTCTCTCTCCCTCTCTGTCGCTCTCTCTCTCCCTCTCTGTCGCTCTCTCCCTCTCTGTCGCTCTCTCTCTCCCTCTCTCTCTGTCGCTCTCCCTCTCTGTCGCTCTCTCTCTCGCTCTCCCTCTCTCTCCCTCTCTGTCGCTCTCTCTCTCTCTCCCCCTCTGTCGCTCTCTCTCTCTGTCGCTCTCTCTCTCTGTCGCTCTCCCTCTCTGTCGCTCTCTCGCTCTCTCTCTGTCGCTCTCGCTCTCCCTCTCTGTCGCTCTCTCCCTCTCTGTCGCTCTCTCCCTCTCTGTCGCTCTCTCCCTCTCTGTTGCTCTCTCCCTCTCTGACGCTCTCTCTCTCCCTCTCTGTCGCTCTCTCTCTCCCTCTCTGTCTCTCTCTCTCTCTCTCTCTGTCGCTCTCTCTCTCTGTCGCTCTCTCTCTCTCTCTCTCCCTCTCTGTCGCTCTCTCTCTCCCTCTCTGTCACTCTCTCTCTCTCCCTCTGTCGCTTTCTCTCTGTCGCTCTCTCTCTCGCTCTCCCTCTCTGTCGCTCTCTCTCTCCCTCTCTGTCGCTCTCTCTCTCTCTCCCTCTCTGTCGCTCTCTCTCTCCCTCTCTGTCGCTCTCTCTCTCTGTCGCTCTCTCTCTCCCTCTCTGTCGCTCTCTCTCTCCCTCTCTGTCGCTCTCTCTCTCCCTCTCTGTCGCTCTCTCCCTCTCTGTCGCTCTCTCTCTCCCTCTCTCTCTGTCGCTCTCCCTCTCTGTCGCTCTCTCTCTCGCTCTCCCTCTCTCTCCCTCTCTGTCGCTCTCTCTCTCTCTCCCCCTCTGTCGCTCTCTCTCTCTGTCGCTCTCTCTCTCTCTCCCTCTCTGTCGCGCTATCTCTCTGTCGCTCTCTCTCTCTCCCTCTCTGTCGCTCTCTCCCTCTCTGTCGCTCTCTCCCTCTCTGTCGCTCTCTCTCTCCCTCTCTGTCGCTCGCTCTCTCCCTCTCTGTCGCTCTCTCTCTCTCTCTCTCTCTCTGTCGCTCTCTCTCTCTGTCGCTCTCCCTCTCTATCGCTCTCTCGCTCTCTCTCTGTCGCTCTCTCTCTCCCTCTCTGTCGCTCTCTCTGTCGCTCTCTCCCTCTCTGTCGCTCTCTCCCTCTCTGTCGCTCTCTCTCTCCCTCTCTGTCGCTCTCTCTCTCCCTCTCTGTCGCTCTCTCTCTCCCTCTCTGTCGCTCTCTCTCTCCCTCTCTGTCGCTCTCTCTCTCCCTCTCTGTCGCTCTCTCCCTCTCTGTCGCTTTCTCTCTCCCTCTCTCTCTCTCTCTGTCGCTCTCCCTCTCTGTCGCTCTCTCTCTCTCTCTGTCGCTCTCCCTCTCTGTCGCTCTCTCTCTCTCTCTCTCCCTCTCTGTCGCTCTCTCTCTCCCTCTCTCTCCCTCTCTGTCGCTCTCTCTCTCCCTCTCTCTCTCTCTCTGTCGCTCTCCCTCTCTGTCGCTCTCTCTCTCTCTCTCCCTCTCTGTCGCTCTCTCTCTCCCTCTCTGTCGCGCTCTCTCTCTCTCTCCCTCTCTGTCGCTCTCTCGCTCTATCTCTCTGTCGCTCTCTCTCTCCCTCTGTCGCTCTCCCTCTGTCGCTCTCTCTCTCCCTCTCTGTCGCTCTCTCCCTCTCTGTCGCTCTCTCCCTCTCTGTCGCTCTCTCCCTCTCTGTCGCTCTCTCCCTCTCTGTCGCTCTCTCTCCCTCTCTGTCGCTCTCTCCCTCTCTGTCGCTCTCTCCCTCTGTCGCTCTCTCTCTCTCCCTCTCTGTCGCTCTCTCTCTCTCTCTCAGTCGCTCTCTCTCTCTCTCTCTCTCTCTCTCAGTTGCTCTCTCTCTCTCAGTCGCTCTCTCTCTCTCTGTCGCTCTCTCTCTCTCTGTCGCTCTCTCTCTCTCTCTCACTCTCTCTGTCACTCTCTGTCTGTATCTCTCTATGTATATATCTGTAATTGTGTAATCAGTGACGCTGCTCATTCCAATCGGGTCAAATCTTAGTGGGAAGCCTTCCTCTGAATCGAATGATTACTCAGAATCTAATCCCGGCGACTTTCCAGACCTTGAGAGGGAAGCCATGCGGAATGCAAACGGTTTCTCCTGTCGATACCAATGACCTGCACCACAGCCTTCAACAGTGTGTGTGTGCCTTAAATCCTCTCTCTCTCCAAGGGGTGTACGAGGAAACTACGTGCTCCTGCTCTTTAAAAGCCTAGCTTTGATTTCAGAGTCAAAGGTGACCTTTTGAGTCCACGCTCTCCAGAATGACTTTGCTCCTCTTGGTGAGGCTTAAGTTGACAAACAAAAGGTGCAATGGGTCCGCACTCTAAAAGATGTCTCATAAAGCCAACTTCCTTTTTAGATTGCTTGAATTCTTTTCACTGCATCGGGAATAGAGTACACAGATGTTTCGGTTTTGCAGCCTTCTTCAGTGTGAGGCTTAAATTTGACCATGAAGTATATTAAATGTGCTTTAGATAGGCGTGACCTTTGCAAACGTACAGTACTTTTTTTGTTTATTATACAACGAGTGGGGCAAATCCTGAATGCCGATTGGTTTAAACCGCATTCCAGCTGATATCTATGACATTAAAGTGACTTTTCACTCTGTTCCATGATTTTAATACAGGCTCCAGATGGCCTCTATGGGTAATGATAGTGGACCCTTGCTTCTCTGAGACGTCTGTGTTTAGTATAGTGTCTGCATGAAGACACGAGCTATTGAGTATACAAAGCATGCCACACACACACACACACACTGCAAACATATACAAATGGAAAGTGCTTGATTAGTCACTTGCGAAGTTATAATTATTCGTTTCAAAATGGCTAGTCTAGACACCAAGCCCTCCTTGAAGTGAGGCCATTGAAAGCTGTTATTATTAAGCTTTTGAAGACTGGGTTGAAAAATGGTTTTGATTGTGTCCTCAGAAATTGGTCAGTTTCACATGGACCCTGTCACAACCATAGCACCACATTTGTATTAGAAGTATCATCTTGTCACAATTCTATTGTCCTACACATAGCCTAGACAGGCCTTCATTTGAACATTTTAGCAGACGCTCTCATCCAGAGCGACTTACATTTGTGAGCGCATACATTTTCAAATTGGTCCCCCGTGGGAATCGAACCCACAACCCTGGCGTTGCAAGCGCCATGCTCTACCAACCGAGTCACAGGGGACTAGACTGTAGCGCTAAACGGCAGTGGAAGAAATGGCAGCAGTTTTATGTGCACCTAACCAATTGTACCAGTATGTGTTTTTTGTCGCATTGTTTGTAACTTATTTTGTACGTAATGTTTCTGCCACCGTATCTTACGGCAACAAAGAGCTTCTGGATGTCAGGACATTGATCGCTCACCTCGGATTAACTAAGATTCTTTCTGAAACAAGCAGGACACACAGGATATACTGCTAACACCCGACAAAGCCAACATCCCTGTTATTTGCAAGAGAAAGCAACGCAGGTACAGAGGACACAGAGCGGGGTGCCTCGTAAGGATCCACAGAAGGCGAGTGGGAAAGCTGCCGTTACCGTCAATATTACTCGCCAACGTACAATCGTTGGACAATAAATTAGATCACGAATATCCTACTAACAGGACATCAAAAACTGTAACTACAGCTAGCAGGATATACTCTGCACCGGCTAGATAGAACAGCACCCTCTCAGTAAGACGAGAGGGGGTGGTCTGTGCATATTTGTAAACAACAGCTGGTGCACGAAATCTAAGGAAGTCTCTAGATTTTGCTCGCCTGAAGTAGATAATTTTATGATAAACTGTAGACCACACTATTTGCCAAGAGAGTTTCCATCTATACTTTTCGTGGCTGTTTATTTACCACTACAGACGGATGCTGACACTAAGACCGCACTCAGTCTATAAAAAAAGTGGTCAGATGAAGCAGATGCTAAACTACAGGACTGTTTTGCTAACACAGACTGGAACATGTTCCAGGATTCTCCTGGTGGCATTGAGAAGTACACCACATCAGTCACTGGCTTTATCAATAAGTGCTTCGAGGACGTTGTCCCCACAGTGACTGTACGTACATACCCCAACCAGAAGCCATGGATTACAGGCAACATTCGCACTGAGAAAAAGGGTAGTGCTGCCACTTTCAAGGTGTGGGATTCTAACATGGAAGCTTATAATAAATCCTGCTCTGCCCTCCAACGAACCATCAAACAGGCAAAGCGCCAATACAGGGCTAAGATTGAATCGTACTACACCGGCTCCAATGCTCGTCTTATGTGGCAGGGCTTGCAAACTATTACAGACAACAAAGGGAAGCACAGCCGCAAGCTGCCCAGTGACACAAGCCTACCAGAAGAGCTAAATCTCTTCTATGCTCGCTTCGAGGCATGCAACACTGAGGCATGCATGAGAACATCAGCTGTTCCACCCAAACAGATCCATAGATGATGCCATCTCTATTGCACTCCGCACTGCCCTTTCCCACCTGGACAAAAGGAAAACCTATGTGAGAATGCTATTCATTGACTTCAGCTCAGCGTTCAACACCATAGTACCCTCAAAGCTCATCATTAAGCTAAGGATCCTGGGACTAAACACATACCTCTGCAACTGGATCCTGGACTTCCTGACGGGCCGCCCCCAGGTGGTGAGGGTAGGTAGCAACACATCTGCCACGCTGATCCTCAACATTGGAACCCCTCTGGGGTGCGTGCTCAGTCCCCTCCTGTACTCCCTGTTCACCCACGACTGTGTGGCCAGGCACGACTCCAACACCATCATTAAGTTCGCAGATGACACAACAGTGCTCACCGACAACGACGAGACAGCCTATAGGGAGGAGGTCAGAGACACGGCTGGGTGGTGAAAGAATAACAACCTATCCCTCAACGTAACCAAGACTAAGGAGATGATTGTGGACTACAGGAAAAGGAAGACCGAGCACACCCCCATTCTCATCGATGGGGCTGTAGTGGAACAGGTTGAGAGCTTCGTGTTCCTTGGTATCCACATCACCAACAAACTAGAATGGTCCAAACACACCAAGACAGTCATGAAGAGGACACGACAAAGCCTACCCCCCCTCAGGAAACTAAAAAGATTTGCATGGGTCCTCAGATCCTCAAAAGGTTCTACAGCTGCAACATAGAGAGCATCCTGACTGGTTGCGTCACTGCCTGGTACGGCAACTACTTGGCCTCCGACCGCAAGGCACTACAGAGTGTAGTGTACAGCCCAGTACATCACTGGGGCCAAGCTTCCTGCCATCCAGGACCTCTATACCAGAGGAAGGCCCTAAAAATTGTCAAAGACTCCAGCCACCCTAGTCATAGACCGTTCCCTCTGCTACATCATGGCAAGCACTACCGGAGCGCCAAGTCTAGGACCAAAAGGCATCTCAACAACTTTTGCCGCAAAATCATAAGACTCCTGAATAGCTAATCAAATGGCTACCCGGACTATTTGCGTTGTCTCCCCAACCCCTCTCTTAAGCTGCTGCTACTCTCTGTTTATCATATATGCATAGTCACTTTAAGTATACACTCATGTACATACTACCTCAATTAGCCCGACTAACCGGTGCCCCGCACATTGGCTACGGACTATCTGCATTGTGTCCCACCACCCACCACCTGCCAACCCCTCTTTTAAGCTACTGCTTCTCTCTGTTTATCATATATGCATAGTCACATGTACATACTACCTCAATTAGCCCAACTAACCCGTGCCTGTATATAGCCTCGCTGCTGTATACAGCCTCGCTACTGTTATTTTTCATTGTCTTTTTACTGTTGTTTTTTATTTCTTTACTTATCTATTGTTCACCTAATACCTATTTGTTACTTAAAAATTGCACTGTTGGTTAGGGCCTGTAAGTAAGCATTTCACAATGCCTCTTGTATTCGGCACACGTGACAAATACACTTTGTTTTGATTTGAAATGGTTGCATCATTATATGTGTGCCGACACGGGTGCGTTAACGCCTGTGGCTGCACAACAGCCCCGACGATCTAAGAGAGTCCAGCGTTCCCTAGCTGCAGTAAATGGAACCCAGTGGAGTGCTGGTCCGTTACCAGGCATCGCAAATCCATCAAGCCAGGAACTATAGTAATTACATGCACACTGCCCTGTGTCTATTAAGGATAGGGACTCAGACCATGGCCTGTATCTGATCTAGGATCAGGTCCTCCCAGTCCGTGACGGTATTAATTATGATGACAGGTGTGGCGAAACTAAAAGGCAAAACTGATCCTAGACCATCACTTGTGCTCTGAGATGCTTGATAAGTCCGGGCTCAGAGACTGTGGATTCTCTCTTGTTTTCCCATATGGACCTTAAGGAAAGCCCCAGTCCTTCTGGGGCGTTGTTCTGTTAGGTTGGAATCAGAGGACACTCGTGATCACGTTCACAATCCACAGTGGATTCCAGGTAACAGAGAAGTAATGTGGTCACACTGAACCGCTACATAGCACAAGGAATGAGGCAATAGACAGCATATACCGTATACTATGTGACCATGGTTACCATGCTACATAAAAAAAACAGCTTTACCACTTCCATAGTTACTGTAATCTTATGCCTTGTATGACGTAGACGTTATTTAGTAATTGTGGGAACATGTTAATTATTGAATCATCTTGGTCTCTCTCACCCTCTCTCTCTCTCTCTCTCTCTCTCTCTCTCTCTCTCTCTCTCTCTTCCCCCTCTTTCTCTGTGTCTCTCTCTCTTGGCCTCGGTGTGTGTTTGCTCTCTTCCCATCTTCCACGGTTGGCAAAATGAGATGCTGGCTTCATGTTCACTCAAGCATGCCATTTTAAAGGGTCATAGGTGGGCGACAACCATTTCCCTCTCTGCCTCCATCTCCGACAGCATTGGCACAGAACTGTGCATCTAATTGGCTCCACCGGGTATCGAGAACAGCATGTACCGGTAAAACAAACATGGACTGTTTTTGTTTGTAAAGTAAAAGTCTACCTGGTTTATTATGGACAGAATGGCGAGACAATTAAAATGTGATTCGAGCAGCAAACAGCCGCGGTGCCACCGCCCTCCTACAGCCCTATCTGAGCAGCAAACGCTTGTCACAACCAGTTGCCGTCAGAATCAGGTTGCTGGAATTTTTCCAAGAGCAATTACGCCTCAAAACCCATCTGTTTTACGCCGGAGGAAAGAGCTGTTTTGTCAGCGCTTTCACACTAAATAAAAAAATAATAATTACGCTTCGATGTCTGCGCTCGTTGCATCCGCCTCTCTCTCTCTCTCTCTCTCTCTCTCTCTCTCTCTCTCTCTCTCTCTCTCTCTCTCTCTCTCTCGCTCTCTCTCTCTCTCTCTGTCATTTCAGTGCTTGCGAAAGGGAACGTTCGTTCTCCTGTGTGGTTTTTAATTGAGGGGAAAGCTGCATTCATTGTGGAGGCCGGACGATGTTTTCTCTCTCCTGTTTTCTGTTTCTCCGTGTTCTATAGTGCTTCTGAAGTGGCAGGTTTAAGTACGTTATCTGGGAATGAATGACTAAGGAGACTATTGAGCCCTGTCACTTGATTAATGGATGGTATTCATCCACTGTATCGTGAGGAAGGTCAGTGACGGTTCCTGTTTTCTGTCCTGACATCTCCCGCTCTCATTCAATTGTCATCGATCTACACTTGGCTTTTGAATAACCTGACGTGGATGTAATCTAAAATAGAGTTGTCGTCCCCACCACACACAGACACGCGCACACACACGCATACAGTCCCCAACAAACACACTCTCACACACAATCCCCAACAAACACACACACTCTCACAATCTCACAGTGCTGCAAAAAAACACACACAATTCAATCTATGCACTATGAAAATAATCAAACAAGGCCTGTGTTGAGAACAGTCTACAGGAACCTGGTTGTTTGGGGAATAGTGATTTTATTTCCCTAGAAAACCAAATTGGTAAATGAGAGTGGGTTGACAATGCTAGTCAGGTGAAGGTGTGTGTGTGTGCGTGTGCACGCGTTTATCTTTTTTGTCGTGTTTGTACATGCGTGTGTAGGTGGGTTGCTATAAAGAGACATACAGTGCCTTGCGAAAGTATTCGGCCCCCTTGAACTTTGCGACCTTTTGCCACATTTCAGGCTTAAAACATAAAGATATAAAACTGTATTTTTTTGTGAAGAATCAACAACAAGTGGGACACAATCATGAAGTGGAACGACATTTATTGGATATTTCAAACTTTTTCAACAAATCAAAAACTGAAAAATTGGGCGTGCAAAATTATTCAGCCCCCTTAAGTTAATACTTTGTAGCGCCACCTTTTGCTGCGATTACAGCTGTAAGTCGCTTGGGGTATGTCTCTATCAGTTTTGCACATCGAGAGACTGAAATTTTTTCCCATTCCACCTTGCAAAACAGCTCGAGCTCAGTGAGGTTGGATGGAGAGCATTTGTGAACAGCAGTTTTCAGTTCTTGCCACAGATTCTCGATTGGATTCAGGTCTGGACTTTGACTTGGCCATTCTAACACCTGGATATGTTTATTTTTGAACCATTCCATTGTAGATTTTGCTTTATGTTTTGGATCATTGTCTTGTTGGAAGACAAATCTCCGTCCCAGTCTCAGGTCTTTTGCAGACTCCATCAGGTTTTCTTCCAGAATGGTCCTGTATTTGGCTCCATCCATCTTCCCATCAATTTTAACCATCTTCCCTGTCCCTGCTGAAAAAAGCAGGCCCAAACCATGATGCTCCCACCACCATGTTTGACAGTGGGGATGGTGTGTTCAGGGTGATGAGCTGTGTTGCTTTTACGCCAAACATAACGTTTTGCATTGTTGCCAAAAAGTTCAATTTTGGTTTCATCTGACCAGAACTCCTTCTTCCACATGTTTGGTGTGTCTCCCAGGTGGCTTGTGGCAAACTTTAAACGACACTTTTTATGGATATCTTTAAGAAATGGCTTTCTTCTTGCCACTTCCATAAAGGCCAGATTTGTGCAATATACGACTGATTGTTGTCCTATGGACAGAGTCTCCCACCTCAGCTGTAGATCTCTGCAGTTCATCCAGAGTGATCATGGGCCTCTTGGCTGCATCTCTGATCAGTCTTCTCCTTGTATGAGCTGAAAGTTTAGAGGGACGGCCAGGTCTTGGTAGATTTGCAGTGGTCTGATTCTCCTTCCATTTCAATATTATCGCTTGCACAGTGCTCCTTAGGATGTTTAAAGCTTGGGAAATCTTTTTGTATCCAAATCCGGCTTTAAACTTCTTCACAACAGTATCTCGGACCTGCCTGGTGTGTTCCTTGTTCTTCATGATGCTCTCTGCGCTTTTAACGGACCTCTGAGACTATCACAGTGCAGGTGCATTTATACGGAGACTTGATTACACACAGGTGGATTGTATTTATCATCATTAGTCATTTAGGTCAACATTGGATCATTCAGAGATCCTCACTGAACTTCTGGAGGGAGTTTGCTGCACTGAAAGTAAAGGGGCTGAATAATTTTGCACGGCCAATTTTTCAGTTTTTGATTTGTTAAAAAAGTTTGAAATATCCAATAAATGTCGTTCCACTTCATGATTGTGTCCCACTTGTTGTTGATTCTTCACAAAAAAATACATTTTTATATCTTTATGTTTGAAGCCTGAAATGTGGCAAAAGGTCGCAAAGTTCAAGGGGTTTCGCAAGGCACTGTAAGTATCTGCAATATTAAAGCTGATCTACCCCCCCCCTACCCCCCCAATAAATATAAACCCATCACTGTTCTGTCTTTGCCATCTTTAGAATTCAACAAGATGTCATTCCACATTACCGTAACGACAATATATCTGTTTCTATTCCAATCTCACCCTAACGAGAGAAACAGTTCTTAGTGACAGAGATGAATTAACATGGACTCTGGCTTTAATTGTAAGCCCCGCCCCTCTAAGGCAACATCACACGGTGTCATTCCCTCATTCTACGGTGTTTTACATAAACCATGGAGATGTAGATAGACCTCGACCCGAAGGGCTCAGAGGAAGAACACTTGACAAATGCTCAAGTATCGCCCAGAAACCACTTTCTCCATGTTAATGATGGATTATAGAGTGTGGACAAATGAGCTAGTCAGACTTGGGACTGCCCTAATTCTCTGGAGAGATATTACACACATAATTCACTGTACTGCAGCGTAGCGTAGCATACTGGTTATTTTAAAGCATGAATTTTACATTAAAGATGACTAAAAATAGTGGGAGTTTGTTTCTGGTTTGTTCTAGTTCTCTGCAGATATCACACAAATACTTTACTGTACTGTTCCATAACATATCGGAACATTTGAATCATGACTTTTACATTCAGTCCTATTAGTTGTTTTTCTTGTTAAAGTCTATCTACACTTTAACTGGGGATTTGTTCATCTTGACTTTTACATTTCGACATGCTACTACTGCGGTAGTTTGTCTGTCTAGTTTCATCAACGGGCATGAAAAGGTCACAATTCTGTTAGTAGGTTTTAGTAAGGCAACTGGAAGGCATCCAACTGCAGATCAGTCTGTCTGTACAGCGCCAGCCCGGCTGGTGGGTCCCAATGAGATCCTGGTGACCTGCTTGAACAAAGCCTGCAGTGTTGTCACATTGATTGAGGCAGTTCCCCTGAGCACTAAACCCAATTATTGCAGAGTCACGTAAAAAAAAAAAAGCTCATTCATTCCCAATGAGTGTCTTTGCAACCCTCTTCAGTCCACTGCAGAGGATTCTACAGGGAGGCTGGTTTCTCCATCAACACGACCCTTATGGTAACATCTGTCCTGAATGACCATGTATCTATAATTAGCCACCATCCAGCTTTATATAGGTCAAAGATCCAACTTGGAGTCAGACAGATATCCTACTAAGCATAGAGTTATGGGCCTTATAGCGTCTTCACTAGCTGTATAGTAGCCCTATATCTTCCTGTATATGGTAGCAAATCTTTTCCATGTCTGCATGACCACTCCCTCTTGCGATGCGGGACACAGTTCTTAACATGTCCTGAAGGGACTCAACCAACAAACTCCACTTCAGTTGACAAGGAGGAGTAATAGTGGGAGCAAAAAGGAAACTAGCTTTTCTTTAGGGTCCTGCAGTGTATTTCTATCTTATTTTTAGCGTCCCGCGGCTAAAGCTTTAGGCCTCTTAAGGGGTAAGCTAAAGTGCTTTGCTGTACTTCTGTTGCTGTCAGGTTTCTTGGTCTCTCTCTGTGGGAGTGTGGGGACTTTGACGTTTCCGTGGAACTTTCCCCTCCCCTGTACTCTCAAGACGCCATTTCAGGGGACCTCTGTGGAGGCGAGACAATTGCCTGTCCTTTCAGTCCTGCGCTCTCACTCACTCTCTCTGTGTTTCTATATGTGACTTTCACTCTCTCTCCTCTCTCTGTTTCTGTATGTGACTCTCTCTCTCCTCCTTATCCTCTCTGTTTCTGTATGTGACTCTCTCTCTCTCCTTCTTATCCTCTCTGTTTCTGTATGTGACTCTCTCTCTCCTCTCTCTCCTCTCTCTGTGTTTCTAAATGTGACTTTCAATCTCTCTCCTCTCTCTGTGTTTCTATATGTGACTTTCACTCTCTCGCCTCTCTCTGTGTTTCTATATGTGACTTTCACTCTCTCTCCTCTCTCTGTTTCTGTATGTGACTCTCTCTCTCCTCTCTCTCTCTCTGTCTCTGTATGTGACTCTCTCTCTCCTCTCTCTGTTTCTGTATGTGACTCTCTCTCTCCTCTCTCTGTTTCTGTATGTGAATATCTCTCTGTTTCTGTATGTGACTCTCTCTCTCTCCTCTCTGTTTCTGTATGTGACTCTCTCTCTCCTCTCTCTGTTTCTGTATGTGACTCTCTCTCTCCTCTCTGTTTCTGTATGTGACTATCTCTCTGTTTCTGTATGTGACTCTCTCTCTCTCCTCTCTGTTTCTGTATGTGACGCTCTCTCCTCTCTGTTTCTGTATATGACTCTCTCTCTCTCCTCTCTCTGTTTCTGTATGTGATTTTCACTCTCTCTCTCCTCTCTGTTGCTGTATGTAACTCTCTCTCTCTCTCCCCTCTCTGTTTCTGTATGTGACTTTCACTCTCTCTCCTCTCTCTCTGTGTCTGTATGTGACTCTCTCTCTCCTCTCTCTGTTTCTGTATGTGACACTCTCTCTCCTCTCTCTGTTTCTGTATGTGACTTTCACTCTCTTTCTCCTCTATTTCTGTATGTGACTTTCACTCTATCCTCTATGTTTCTGTATTTTCCTCTCTCTCCCCTCTGTTTCTGTATGTGACTCTCTCTCTCCTTTCTCCTCTCTCTGTTTCTGTATGTGACTTTCACTCTCTCTCCTCTCTCTGTGTCTATGTGACTTTCACTCTCTCTCCTCTCTCTGTTTCTGTATGTGACTCTCTCTCCTCTCTCTGTTTCTGTATGTGACTTTCACTCTCTCTCCTCTCTCTGTGTCTATGTGACTTTCACTCTCTCTCTCCTCTCTCTGTTTCTGTATGTGACTCTCTCTCTCCTCTCTGTTGCTGTATGTGACTCTCTCTCTCTCTCATCTCTCTGTTTCTGTATGTGACTTTCACTCTCTCTCTCCTCTCTCTGTTGCTGTATGTGACTCTCCTCTCTCTCCTCTCTGTTTCTGTATGTGACTTTCACTCTCTCTCTCCTCTCTCTCTGTTTCTGTATGTGACTATCTCTCTCTCCTCTCTCTGTTTCTGTATGTGACTCTCTCTCTCTCCTTTGTTTCTGTATGTGACTCTCTCTCTCTCCTCTCTCTGTATGTGACTCTCTCTCCTCTGATTCTGTTTGTGACTCTCTCTCTCCTCTCTCTGTTTCTGTATGTGACTCTCTCTCCCCTATCTCTGTTTCTGTATGTGACTTTCACTCTCTCTCTCTCCTCTCTCTGTTGCTGTATGTGACTCTCTCTCCCCCCTCTCTCTCTCTCTCTCTCTGTTTCTGTATGTGACTCTCTCTCTCTCTCCTCTCTCTGTTTCTGTATGTGACTTTCACTCTCTCTCTCTCCTCTCTCTGTTGCTGTATGTGACTCTCTCTCCTCTCTCTGTTTCTGTATATGACTCTCTCTCTCCTCTCTCTCTCCTCTCTCTGTTTCTGTATGTGACTTTCACTCTCTCTCTCCTCTCTCTGTTTCTGTATGTGAAACTCTCTCTCTCCTCTCTCTGTTTCTGTATGTGACTTTCACTCTCTCTCTCCTCTCTCTGTTTCTGTATGTGAAACTCTCTCTCTCTCCTCTCTCTGTTTATGTATGTGACTCTATCTATCCTCTCTGTTTCTGTATGTGACTCTCTCTTTCTCTCCTCTCCCCCCTCTCTCTCTCAAATTCAAATTCAAGCTGCTTTATTGGCATGAAAAACATTGTGTCAATATTGCCAAAGCAACAATGTATACAATATACATTGTAACAAAATTGTAAATGATAGCAAATAATAATATAAAATGGTAGTAAATAATAATACAAAAATAAATACAATAAAATGGTAACAGTCTACAGTAAACATTAATAATTATAGTAATAACAATAATAGTAATAATAAGTAAGTTACTGTTTACTATGCAGATGTTATTATTCAGTGTCCCTCAGGCTATGGCAGGAAAATACATATTTGGCTGCAAGAGGAGCCATTGCTCCTTCGCCCATGAGTATTCTTAGTTTTTCCTCTGGGTTCAATTTGTAAAAATGTGGAATATATGTAGTCATTTCTGTGAATAATGAATCTCTTTGTGAGGAATATTTATCACAGTAAAGGAGAAAGTGCATCTCTGTCTCTACCTCCCCTGTCATGCAGTGACCACATACACGCTCCTCTTTGGGTAGCCATGTCTTTTTATGTCTGCCGGTTTCTATTGCCAATCGGTGGTCACTCAGCCTGTACTTGGTAAGGATCTGTCTCTGCTTCGTATCTCTGACAGAGTAGAGATAATCAGCCAATTCATATTCTCTGTTTAGGGTCAGATAGCAATTTAGTCGGCTTTGGGATTTTGTTTCGTTTTTCCAGTATTGTAAGTATGATTCCTTTGATTGGTTCATGATTTTGTTTATTGGAATTCTTTCTTTTGAAGCAGTGCTGGTGTCAGCTTGATTGGTGAGGTCCAACACCAGCTGACTGAGAGGGCTCGTTTCTGGGCTCAGCTCTTGGGCTTGAAGTGCTTTAAATTGCAGACTCGAATTTGGACTTGAATTTAGATGTAGCCAAAATTTTAATGATCTTTTCTGTATTTTCATTATTACTGGAAATTATTATTTCTCTCTCTCTCTCCTCTCTCTGTTTCTGTATGTGACTCTCTCTCTCCTCTCTCTCTCCTCTCTCTGTTTCTGTATGTGACTTTCACTCTCTCTCTCCTCTCTCTGTGTCTATGTGACTTGTACTCTCTCTCTCCTCTCTCTGTTTCTGTATGTGACTCTCTCTCTCCTCTCTCTCTCCTCTCTCTGTTTCTGTATGTAACTTTCACTCTCTCTCTCCTCTCTCTGTTTCTGTATGTGAAACTCTCTCTCTTTTCTCTGTTTCTGTATGACTTTCTCCCTCTTTCCTCTCTCTGTTTCTGTATGTGACTCTCTCTCCTCTCTCTCTCCTCTCTTTGTTTCTGTATGTGACTCTCTCTCTCCTCTTTCTGTTTCTGTATGTGACTCTCTCTCTCCTCTGTTTCTGTATGTGACTCTCTCTCTCTCCTCTGTTTCTGTATGTGACTTTCACTCTCTCTCCTCTCTGTTTCTGTATGTGACTCTCTCTCTCCTCTCTTTCTCCTCTCTGTTTCTGTATGTGACTTTCACTCTCTCTATCCTCTCTGTTTCTGTATGTGACTCTCTCTCTCCTCTCTCTGTTTCTGTATGTGACTCTCTCTCTGTTTCTGTATGTGACTCTCTCTCTCCTCTCTGTTTCTGTATGTGACTCTCTCCTCCTCTCAGTTTCTGTATGTGACTCTCTCTCTCCTCTCTCTATCCTCTCTGTTTCTGTATGTGACTCTCTCTCCCCTCTCTGTTTCTGTATGTGACTCTCTCTCCCCTCTCTGTTTCTGTATGTGACTCCTCTCTCTCTGTTTCTGTATGTGACTCTCTCTATCCTCTCCCTCTGTTTCTGTATGTGACTCTCTCTCTCCTCTCTGTTTCTGTATGTGACTTTCTCTCCTCTCTGTTTCTGTTTGTGACTCTCTCTCTGTTTCTCTGTGACTTTCACTCTCTCTCTCCTCTCTCTCTGTTTCTGTATGTGACTCTCTCTCTCCTCTCTCTATCCTCTCTGTTTCTGTATGTGACTCTCTCTCTCCTCTCTCTATCCTCTCTGTTTCTGTATGTGACTCTCTCTCCTCTCTCTCTATCCTCTCTGTTTCTGTATGTGACTCTCTCTCTCCTCTCTCTCTCTCTCCTCTGTTTCTGTATGTGATTCTCTCTTTCCTCTCTGTTTCTGTATGTGATTCTCTCTCTTCTCTCTGTTTCTGTATGTGACTCTCTCTCCTCTCTCTCTCCTTATCCTCTCTGTTTCTGTCGGACTTTCACTCTCTCTCTCCTCTCGCTCTGTTTCTATATGTGACTTTCACTCTCTCTCCTCTCTCTCTGTTTCTGTATGTGACTCTCTCCCCTCTCTCTCTGTTTCTGTATGTGACTCTCTCTCTCCTCTCTCTCTGTTTCTGTATATGACTCTCTCTCTCCTCTCTCTCTGTTTCTATATGTGTTTTTATCTCTCTCCTCTCTCTGTTTCTGTATGTTACTCTCTCTCTCCTCTCTCTCTCTTCTCTGTTTCTGTATGTGACTCTCTTTCCTCCTCTCTGTTTCTGTATGTGACTCTCTCTCCTCTCTGTTTCTGTATGTGACTCTCTGTCCTCTCTCTCTGTTTCTGTATGTGACTCTCTCTCCTCTCTCTCTCTTCTCTGTTTCTGTATGTGACTCTCTCTCCTCTCTCGCTTCTCTGTTTCTGTATGTGACTCTCTCTCCTCTCTCTGTGTTTCTGTATGTGACTCTCTCTCGCTCTCTGTGTCTATGTGACTTTCACTCTCTCTCTCCTCTCTCTGTTTCTGTATGTGACTCTCTCTCTCCTCTCACTCTGTTTCTGTATGTGACTCTCTCTCTCCTCTCTCTCCGTTTCTGTATGTGACTCTCTCTCCCCTCTCTGTTTCTGTATGTGACTCTCTCTCCTCTCTCTGTTTCTGTATGTGACTCCTCTCTCTCTGTTTCTGTATGTGACTCTCTCTATCCTCTCCTTCTGTTTCTGTATGTGACTCTCTCTCCTCTCTGTTTGTGTATGTGACTCTCTCTCCTCTCTCTGTTTCTGTTTGTGACTCTCTCTCTGTTTCTCTATGTGACTTTCACTCTCTCTCTCCTCTCTCTCTGTTTCTGTATGTGACTCTCTCTCTCCTCTCTCTATCCTCTCTGTTTCTGTTTGTGACTCTCTCTCCTCTCTCTCTCCTCTCTCTCTGTTTCTGTATGTGACTTTCACTCTCTCTCTCCTCTCTCTGTTTCTGTATGTGACTCTCTCTCCTCTCTCTCTGTTTCTGTATGTGACTCTCTCTCCTCTCTCTCCTCCTCTCTGTTTCTGTATGTGACTCTCTCCTCTCTCTCTGTTTCTGTATGTGACTCTCTCTACTCTCTCTCTCTCTCTCTCTCTCTGTTTCTGTATGTGTCTCTCTCTCTCCTCTCTCTGTTTCTGTATGTGACTTTCACTCTCTCTCTCTCCTCTCTCTGTTGCTGTATGTGACTCTCTCTCCTCTCTCTGTTTCTGTATGTGACTCTCTCTCTCTCCTCTCTCTCTCCTCTCTCTGTTTCTGTATGTGACTTTCACTCTCTCTCTCCTCTCTCTGTTTCTGTATGTGAAACTCTCTCTCTCCTCTCTCTGTTTCTGTATGTGACTTTCACTCTCTCTCCTCTCTCGGTTTCTGTATGTGAAACTCTCTCTCTCTCCTCTCTCTGTTTATGTATGTGACTCTATCTATCCTCTCTGTTTCTGTATGTGACTCTCTCTTTCTCTCCTCTCTCTCTCCTCTATCTCTCTCCTCTCTCTGTTTCTGTATGACTCTCTCTCTCTCTTTCCTCTCTCTGTTTCTGTATGTGACTCTCTCCTCTCTCTCTCCTCTCTCTGTTTCTGTATGTGACTCTCTCTCTCCTCTCTCTGTTTCTATATGTGACTCTCTCTCTCCTCTCTCTGTTTCTGTATGTGACTCTCTCTCTCTCTCTCCTCTCTCTGTTTATGAATGTGACTTTCACTCTCTCTCTCTCCTCTCTCTGTTGCTGTATGTGACTCTCCTCTCTCTTTTTCTTTATGTGACTTTCACTCTCTCTCCTCTCTCTGTTTCTGTATGTGACTCTCTCTCTCTCCTCTCTGTTTCTGTATGTGACTTTCACCCTCTCTCCTCTCTCTGTTTCTGTATGTGACTTTCACTCTCTCTCTCCTCTCTCTGTTTCTGTATGTGACTCTCTCTCCTCTCTCTCTGTTTCTGTATGTGACTCTCGCTCTCCTCTCTCTGTTTCTCTATGTGACTCTCTCTCTCTCCTCTCTCTCTTTCTGTATGTGACGTTGACTCTCTTTCTCTTCTCTGTTTCTGTATGTGACTCTCTCTCTCCTCT
The DNA here is from genome assembly GCF_057628025.1 of Oncorhynchus mykiss. Taxonomy (NCBI): domain Eukaryota; kingdom Metazoa; phylum Chordata; class Actinopteri; order Salmoniformes; family Salmonidae; genus Oncorhynchus; species Oncorhynchus mykiss. The sequence goes on from NC_143031.1 coordinate 70,098,088, forward strand.
CTCTCTCTCTCCTCTCTCATTATGTGACTCTCTCTCTCCTCTGTTTCTGTTTGTGACTCTCTTTCTCCTCTCTCTGTTTCTGTATGTGACTCTCTCTCTCTCTGTTTCTCTATGACTTTCACTCTCTCTCTCTCCTCTCTCTGTTTCTGTATGTGACTCTCTCTCTCCTCTCTCTCTCCTCTCTCTGTTTCTGTATGTGACTTTCACTCTCTCTCTCCTCTCTCTGTGTCTATGTGACTTGTACTCTCTCTCCTCTCTCTGTTTCTGTATGTGACTCTCTCTCTCCTCTCTCTCTCCTCTCTCTGTTTCTGTATGTAACTTTCACTCTCTCTCTCCTCTCTCTGTTTCTGTATGTGAAACTCTCTCTCTTTTCTCTGTTTCTGTATGACTTTCTCCCTCTTTCCTCTCTCTGTTTCTGTATGTCACTCTCTCTCCTCTCTCTCTCCTCTCTTTGTTTCTGTATGTGACTCTCTCTCTCCTCTTTCTGTTTCTGTATGTGACTCTCTCTCTCCTCTGTTTCTGTATGTGACTCTCTCTCTCTCCTCTGTTTCTGTATGTGACTTTCACTCTCTCTCTCCTCTCTGTTTCTGTATGTGACTCTCTCTCTCCTCTCTTTCTCCTCTCTGTTTCTGTATGTGACTTTCACTCTCTCTATCCTCTCTGTTTCTGTATGTGACTCTCTCTCTCCTCTCTCTGTTTCTGTATGTGACTCTCTCTCTGTTTCTGTATGTGACTCTCTCTCTCCTCTCTGTTTCTGTATGTGACTCTCTCCTCCTCTCAGTTTCTGTATGTGACTCTCTCTCTCCTCTCTCTATCCTCTCTGTTTCTGTATGTGACTCTCTCTCCCCTCTCTGTTTCTGTATGTGACTCTCTCTCCCCTCTCTGTTTCTGTATGTGACTCCTCTCTCTCTGTTTCTGTATGTGACTCTCTCTATCCTCTCCCTCTGTTTCTGTATGTGACTCTCTCTCTCCTCTCTGTTTCTGTATGTGACTTTCTCTCCTCTCTGTTTCTGTTTGTGACTCTCTCTCTGTTTCTCTGTGACTTTCACTCTCTCTCTCCTCTCTCTCTGTTTCTGTATGTGACTCTCTCTCTCCTCTCTCTATCCTCTCTGTTTCTGTATGTGACTCTCTCTCTCCTCTCTCTATCCTCTCTGTTTCTGTATGTGACTCTCTCTCCTCTCTCTCTATCCTCTCTGTTTCTGTATGTGACTCTCTCTCTCCTCTCTCTCTCTCTCCTCTCTGTTTCTGTATGTGACTCTCTCTCTCCTCTCTGTTTCTGTATGTGACTCTCTCTCTCTCCTCTGTTTCTGTATGTGATTCTCCCTTTCCTCTCTGTTTCTGTATGTGATTCTCTCTCTTCTCTCTGTTTCTGTATGTGACTCTCTCTCCTCTCTCTCTCCTTATCCTCTCTGTTTCTGTCGGACTTTCACTCTCTCTCTCCTCTCGCTCTGTTTCTATATGTGACTTTCACTCTCTCTCCTCTCTCTCTGTTTCTGTATGTGACTCTCTCCCCTCTCTCTCTGTTTCTGTATGTGACTCTCTCTCTCCTCTCTCTCTGTTTCTGTATATGACTCTCTCTCTCCTCTCTCTCTCTTCTCTGTTTCTGTATGTGACTCTCTTTCCTCCTCTCTGTTTCTGTATGTGACTCTCTCTCCTCTCTGTTTCTGTATGTGACTCTCTCTCCTCTCTCTGTGTTTCTGTATGTGACTCTCTCTCGCTCTCTGTGTCTATGTGACTTTCACTCTCTCTCTCCTCTCTCTGTTTCTGTATGTGACTCTCTCTCTCCTCTCACTCTGTTTCTGTATGTGACTCTCTCTCTCCTCTCTCTCCGTTTCTGTATGTGACTCTCTCTCCCCTCTCTGTTTCTGTATGTGACTCTCTCTCCTCTCTCTGTTTCTGTATGTGACTCCTCTCTCTCTGTTTCTGTATGTGACTCTCTCTATCCTCTCCTTCTGTTTCTGTATGTGACTCTCTCTCCTCTCTGTTTGTGTATGTGACTCTCTCTCCTCTCTCTGTTTCTGTTTGTGACTCTCTCTCTGTTTCTCTATGTGACTTTCACTCTCTCTCTCCTCTCTCTCTGTTTCTGTATGTGACTCTCTCTCTCCTCTCTCTATCCTCTCTGTTTCTGTTTGTGACTCTCTCTCCTCTCTCTCTCCTCTCTCTCTGTTTCTGTATGTGACTTTCACTCTCTCTCTCCTCTCTCTGTTTCTGTATGTGACTCTCTCTCCTCTCTCTCTGTTTCTGTATGTGACTCTCTCTCCTCTCTCTCCTCCTCTCTGTTTCTGTATGTGACTCTCTCCTCTCTCTCTGTTTCTGTATGTGACTCTCTCTCTCATCTCTCTATCCTCTCTGTTTCTGTATGTGACTCTCTCTCCCCTCTCTGTTTCTGTATGTGACTCTCTCTCCCCTCTCTGTTTCTGTATGTGACTCTCTCTCCTCTCTCTGTTTCTGTATGTGACTCCTCTCTCTCTGTTTCTGTATGTGACTCTCTCTATCCTCTCCCTCTGTTTCTGTATGTGACTCTCTCTCCTCTCTCTGTTTCTGTTTGTGACTCTCTCTCTGTTTCTCTATGTGACTTTCACTCTCTCTCTCCTCTCTCTCTGTTTCTGTATGTGACTCTCTCTCTCCTCTCTCTCTCCTCTCTGTTTCTGTATGTGACTCTCTCTCTCCTCTCTCTCTCTCCTCTCCTCTCTGTTTATGTATGTGACTCTCTCTCTCTCCTCTCTGTTTCTGTATGTGACTTTCACTTTCTCTCTCCTCTCTCTCTGTTTCTGTATGTGACTTTCACTCTATCCTCTCTGTTTCTGTATGTGACTCTCTCCTTTCGCTCCTCTCTCTCTGTTTCTGTATGTGACTCTCTCTCTCCTCTCTCTCCTCTCTCTCTGTTTCTGTATGTGACTCTCTCTCTCCTCTCTGTTTCTGTATGTGACTTTCACTCTCTCTCTCCTCTCTCTGTTTCTGTATGTGACTTTCACTCTCTCTCCTCTCTCTGTTTCTGTATGTGACTCTCTCTCCTCTCTCTGTTTCTGTTTGTGACTCTCTCTCTCTTCTCTCTGTTTCTGTATATGACTCTCTCTCTCTCCTCTCTCTGTTTCTGTATGTGACTCTCTCTCTCCTCTCTGTTTCTGTATGTGACTTTCACTTTCTCTCTCCTCTCTGTTTCTGTATGCGACTCTCTCTGTTTCTGTATGTGACTCTCTCTCTCCTCTCTGTTTCTGTATGTGACTCTCTCCTCCTCTGTTTCTGTATGTGACTCTCTCTGTTTCTGTATGTGACTCTCTCCTCCTCTCTGTTTCTGTTTCTGTTTGTGACTCTCTCTCCTCTCTCTGTTTCTGTATGTGACTCTCTCTCTCCTCTCTCTCTGTTTCTGTATGTGACTCTCTCTCCTCTCTCTCTGTTTTTGTATGTGACTCTCTCTCTCCTCTCTCTCTGTTTCTGTATGTGATTCTCTCTCTCCTCTCTGTTTCTGTATGTGATTCTCTCTCTCTCTGTTTTTGTATGTGACTCTCTCTCCTCTCTCTATGTTTCTGTATATGACTCTCTCTCTCTCTTGTGGTTGACTAGAAGGCAGAAACAGGGCACTCTTTCTCACATTGCTCATGTTTCTATTTTCTCTCTACCTGACTGTCATTTCCTTTGTCTGTCTTGAACTTCCTGCCCTGGGCTTTTTGTGCTCAATCTTCTAGACACCTTTGCAGCTGACCCGCCCCAAGGCACTGCATGCCAGGGATGATGGGAAGGCCTAGCCAAGATAGGGAGAAACCATGCATGCGTCTTACTGTCCTCTCCATTGATTGGTTTGTTTATGCCTCACTCCAACCCCTGATAGGCCCACTCAATCAAGACTAAAACCTTGATGCCTTGTCAGAACAGTTTCTAAACTGTAGTTTGTTCCAGTCCAGTTTCCACGCTTTCATGCTTCAATGACTCAGAGACTACAGTGACCTTCGATACAAATTGAATCTTCTTCTCCCCATGTAAGGACCCTCGGATATGGTTGTAGCATCTGTTACAAGCAGCTTTATTGGGTTATAGGGGACTGTTTAAAGTGATTGTGATGAATGAATCAGGTCCCTCAGTATAGGTGGCGGTGGCCAAGCCAAAGTCTCCACTACACAGCCCCAGCAGCTGTTAGATGTCACTATGGCTCAGGGCTTTAATTTATTGGCTGGAGTCATGATTCTGAACACCAGTCACAAAATGGCCGCCATCGGTCAGTTTAGGATAGGTGTGCATTAGTTGCTCTAGTGCAGTTGCAGCCTTTTGTGCTTCCTGAATGGGTCATGAGAGTTTAAGGAAGTGAAATGGGTTTGAGTAGAAAAGAAAATGGTTTCTCTGAGGAGAAAAAAAAAGAAATTATTTTCAACTTGATATTTCACAGAACAAATAGTTGTTACGTTTTACACTCTCCCTGGGCAAATCATCTCATTTATGGAGCCATTCTTTATTGACTCCAGTTTGGTTGTAATATTCATGGCTCGTATACGTGTCAAAAACCAAGGTTCTTTCAATCCCAATACCACAGACACAGGCAGACAATATATTTATTTTTTCTTAGTATCAAAAGGGATAAAGGATAAAGCAACACAGAACAAAACACAAGGACATGCCTGGGCACGCTCACACCACATGCACGCGAGAGTCCACAGTTGTTTAGCTTGGAGCATTCGTCGCTTCGCCGTTGGCATCACAGGGTTCCGATGCGGTAGTCATTGCCTTGGCAGTCTCGTCGTAGCAGGCCCTCGTCTGGAGACGGTGGAGAAAGCTTCATCAGTAACGTCATCAAATTGCAGGTCTGTTGTGCGCAAACTTGACCATTGTGGAAATTCTGTGCAACTTCCAGTGCGCATTTACTGTGAGCACTGAGGCTGTACCCACTTTAAGGTACAGTTTTAAGTGTCCATGTACCAAAGTGGCCTACCATCAATGGATAAAATGCATCCCATAACATTTTAACATGGAAATAGCTCTTCTATCATGCAGCCTACAGTAGCAGGCAAAGTGTGGTGTTCAATGTAGGCCTACATTCCATGAGACTTTTGAAAAAAAACATTAACCTGTTTAGCCACTTGTTCTTCAGACAAGGAGGTGACTGAAAATGTTGTTGTTTGATGCAACAACAAAAAAACACTTTACAAAATAAAAATGCATTATTATTCCCATACCATTATTCCAGAGAATCAAACAAATGTATGCTACCCTCTGCCTATGGCTTGAATATGCTAAGTAGCCAAGTCTTAAAATACAACACTTTAAGACAACAGAAAAGCTCTTTACTACTCGTTTTTCAAATATGTCTAGAAATCTGCACGTTTGGTGCTCTTGTAGGAAGCAATCAGTCCCGTATTGCTGACTCCCTGGGCTAATAACTCACTAACTAGCAAAGGAAATTAACAAAATGTGCACATGTGGCTACATGCAGCTTTTGTTTGGATCTCAAAACAAGCGCTTCTACTACGGGCTACTCATGCTGAAAACACAGTCCAGTTCAAAGTAAATGGCAGCTCCGATTTTTTTTTTTTATGTCGCACAGTTCTGTGTAGAGTACGGGCTGAGTAGTGTGTGACAATGCAATAGAATCCTCCTAGAATCCTATGTGTTCTGTTTTGGTATGTTGCAACTCTAGATCAGTGCTCACCAACCTTTTCTGAGTCAAGATCACTTTGAGTCAAAATGCACGCCGAGATCTACCGCTCCAAGTTTCTTTTTACATGACTTAAAAACTTGTAAGCCTATGCAACATTAACCAATTAAAAACAGTACTGTAGCAATGACTTTTGTGCAGTAAGTTATAGACCCAATACATAATAACTGCATATTGGCTTTGCTTGAATTGCACTTCCAATGCATTGTTTTTCGGGCCATTTTTTTTACAATTGTATTTCAACATTTGAGGTAGGCTATGTAATCACACAGGTAATAGATCCGTGGTTGTATTACTTGTGAAGCACAGCAGAGTGAGCATACATTAAAATCATGAGCTTTTTATTTTATTGGGCTGATGGTGCCTGCGTCTGATGCTTAGTCTCGGCGGAGGGAGAGAGCCACAGACTGAGGGTCTGCCTCTCAACACCCCACCGCTCTTCCTTTCCTCCACTGACCAAAAAGGGAGACCGTCTTCCAGCTGATGGTGTCTCACGGCATTATTTCTGCCTAATGCACAAATGCATGCTGCTACTCCTCGAGTATGAACAGAGAAATTGAAAAGGTCCTCTATTAAAAAGGACTCAATCTGCTAATAATAACAAGAACGCAAGCCTGTAGATACACTTTCCTACTCATTCATTACTGCTGCAGTGCTTGTTTTAGCGCTGAGTGGAAATGGGAAGAATGTGCATTTTAAAAGTGTTGAATACAAAGTCTTGACAATGCTGCGTAAGAACGTAGACATGAACATATAAACAGCAGTTCTTTGCTGTGTTCGTTGACAGTCTCTCTCTAGTCATGGTTTTAAACGTTTTGAAATCTCACAGTATCAATTTTGCTGTAGCTTTCTTTTATGCCTGCTAAGTTACTGCAGACATGGTCATCTGAGCCATCCGATTGGCCAGCGGTAGGCCAACAGTGCACTTGATTTGCTATCTGGGCCCGCCAGGAAGGAAGAGTTTGCACCTTCAGACACCTGAAATGGTTCAAAATGGCAACATTTAATCCACCTGGCGCACAGGGCAGCTGAATCAGGTGCACCTTCCTCCAACAACCCAAGGCTTTATCATTGGGTTTTTTACAGAAACGTTTGGTGATCGACTAGGAATGTCTTGAAGATCGACCAGTTGATAGCGATCGACCGGTTGGTGACCACAGCTCTAGAAAATTGAGTGAAGTTCAATCTTATGTTTCTCTCTGTGGGCTGATGTTTCTGTGCACATAGCTTGGTCACACTCATCCGGTCCACTCTCCCCAGACACTGTGGCTGAGCACGGCCTGTGTCACCTGTCCTCTTCCATTGCTAGCTTGAATCTGCTGAACAATGCTCCTCTCCTCTGGTGTGGGGGTTACGACTCAGGTCGCTGACTAACACTCCTTATCACAGCTAGACAAACACTGAAAAGGAGGTAAACCAATTCAAAGTAAAGGAAGTCATAATAAGTAAGGAAATAAGAAATAAACCGAAACACCACACGATAGGATACATATTTAAAGCACTTCTAGGTTAATACATTCAAAATAAAGCACACATTGATGGAATAAAGTTGAAGGACTAAATTGAGTGACTTGCATTTCATCACCCAGACTAGTATGAGTAATTAGTACAGATTTGTGTCACTTTGAGACATGTTTGCAAACTGAAGAAGGGTTACAAAATAAATCAACCTTAAATGCCATAAACCGCTTCCTTAATAACTAATTGTTTTGTGAACGATTCCAAATATGCGACAGGCACTTGAAAGACATACCTCACTGATTTTTTCCCCCTCATGTTCATCAACTCCAGAACCAATGCACGTTCATACCAGTGTTTACTTTACAAACGGCATCCAAGTGTCCCTTTAAGCACATCATTTTTTTGTCTCTTTAACGAAGCTGCTCTGATTTAAGCACTGTCACAAAAAGTGAACTCTGGGCCAATTAGTAGATGAGGACAGTTGAGCGGTGAGATCGCAGGCGGGCAGAGCAATCTGTAGATGCTGTTCAACACCAACTCCAGAACCGAGGAGGTGGAGAAATCGTGGGAGGATGGAGGAGAGGAGCTTATTTACTGTCCATCTTCTTTTTCTGGCAGCGCTCTGCAGCAGGCAGCTACAAAGGTCATTCGAGGTCAATCACAGTTCTAACAGATAGATTGTAGCTGCGCTGCTCGGTACAACCATCTTGTCAGGAAGGCAACTTCTGTTCGCGCGCCCGCTTGATTTGAACCAAGTTCTCCTTAACCTGCCTTTAAGCTATAATGTTAATTATCACTCACTCACTCACTCACTCACTCACTCACTCACTCACTCACTCACTCACACACACACACACACACACACACACACTGATGTCAGAAAACTGTGAAAGCGTGGTATTTTAAAGATGCCAAGTATATGACATATCACCCCCCATCCGTGTGCAAGCTACAGTCTGTACAACTATGACATCATCTCCCATCGCTCCCACACATAAATCAATTACCTTAAAGACGTTCTCCAGCTATTTGTTTTACTTTTACTGTTGGAAAGCGATATCCCAAATATACAGTGTGGAGAACAAATGAATGCAAATTAATTACTTAAAAATCATACAATGTGATTTTCTGGATTTTTGTTTTAGATTCCGTCTCTCACAGTTGAAGTGTACCTATGATAAAAAATGACAGACCTCTACATGCTTTGTAAGTGGGAAAACCTGCAAATACTTGTTCTCCCCACTGTACATACAGTGAAGTACACACGCTAAAAGGCAAAAAAAAAGTTTGAGACAAATAGTGTTGTTTTTAGCCACAGCTGCAAACTCCAAGGAGCTGGTCTGATGGGGAGATGTGATGTCATTAGCCTCTCTCCTTTCTTGAGGAGCCATAGAGAACAAAAGAGGATACCTGGACCACCTATTGAGATGTGCCTTTTGTGAAGTCTATCACATGATAAATGATCTGCAAATGAGACTGGAGCAGGAGTTTACAGCCTTGCATGGAGTATTAGGAGTAGGACTTTAAAGCCTACACTGTTTAAGTGCAATGTTTCATTATGGTAAGGGGCTCAAGCAATCTGGAAAGTGTACCTAGGTGGGCCACTGTAGCCCCGTTGCAGGTGGTGGTCTGCTAGCTGTGCAACAGGTGTTAAAAACAACGACATGCTCATCTCATTTTCTCCATTATAAAGCCGAGGGAACGAGCGGCTCGATCTGGGCTGACCATGTTTACTCAAAGTTAGGGTGACTTTCCAGAATGTTCTCTGTGTGGTGGAGAGGGGGATGAGGGATGAGTGTAAAAGGAGGGAGAGGAGGTGGGTTGGGGTGGGGGGGGTACCAAGAAAGATAAACACTGAAGCAGATGTCTGGCATGGGTCCTGGGATCCATCAACAGACTTATATCCTCTCTGTGTAGCAAGGGACCGCCGTGTGTAAATGAGTCTCTGAGCGAGAACGCCACTGCTGCAGTTCCCCGAGTCCCTCTTCAGATCAGTCTCTTCTCCCTCTCCGTCCTTCAACTCACTATCCCTCCCTTCCTCTCCACGGGGTAGCATCCCCTTCTTTCTCTCTCCAGGCCCAGAGTACCTCTCCAGATCCCTCTCTTCTCCCTCTCCATCCCTCACCATCCCTCTCCTCTCCTTCTCTCCCCGGGGTGCCGTCCCCCTCTCCTCCCCCCTCGCTCTCTCTCTCCCTCTCGCACCCCAGGCTTTGGCTGTGATTATGATAGCCCTTAATTGTCCACTGGGAGTGGGACCAGGCCCAATAGCGCTAGATCTTAATACCCAGGGAGAATTGTTCGTGTGTGTGTGTGTGTGTGTGTGTGTGTGTGTGTGTGTGTGTGTGTGTGTGTGTGTGTGTGTGTGTGTGTGTGTGTGTGTGTGTGTGTGTGCGCGCGACTGCCTGTGTGTGTGTGACGAACTACTGCTGGCAATGGATTTCCCATCAGATCATGGTTAGAAAAGTAATTGGGGCTCCCTAATATGAGAACGGTGGTATCTGTTCTGTATCTGTCACTGAAGGAGGGAGAACAATGACTTGACCACAATGTGCTGGGGTTACACGAAGCTTCATGCAACACCCCCAGCAACTGATAAGCAATTCATCTGCAACTTGGTGGCATCCAGATCAGTGGCAAACGTTTCAACTTTTGTGAAACTCGTTGCAAGCAACTCAATCAAAACGAATGCTTTTGTCGCGTGATCCATTCGACAGTACAGAACTCCGACCCAGTTGTCATGTCAACACAGCTGTCGCTTGATAGAAGCGACATAATTAGTTACGGGAGCTGTATAAATAGATATTGGCATCATGGCTAGTAAAGGTTTATGTATGTGGTTTGGCTGTCAATACATTTAATTTTTAAAGTAAACCCAGACCAGTTTCAACTAGCTAGCCTAAGCTTAGTTAGTTGCTAGCCTAAGCTTAGTTAGTTGCTAGCCTAAGCTTAGTTAGTTGCTAGCCTAAGCTTAGTTAGTTGCTAACTTGGTTAGTTAGTCGATAGCTAGCTAGCCAGCTAGAACAGTGCTGGCAGTTTCAATTTGGCTTGATACATTGTACAGACAGCATTTTTTTCTAAATCATTAACGAAAAGGTTCGATTAACAAATTATTTGTGAAAATCACAATGAGGTGAGTCACCCAATAAATGACTGGGAGTTTACATATGGAGTGTGCAACTCTTTTTTATTTGTATAGCTTATTGAATCACAATGTAATGCAACAGATGCCATTTGTTTAGAATTTTTAAACCACATTGTTGCATGCCATTTCAATGGTGTTTCAGTTGCTTCGTGTATCAGCAAAGTTGATTCAGATGATGTCACTTGCAACTGCAACAAACATTTATTGAGAAACTCCAGCCTACAGTCTCTCTTGACCTCTCAGTCTCTGTTCCTCACCATCTCTTATTTACTCCATCTACACCTCTCTTCTCTGTCCCATTGGCTGCTCCATCTACACCTCTCTTCTCTGTCCCATTGGCTGCTCCATCTACACCTCTCTTCTCTGTCCCATTGGCTGCTCCATCTACACCTCTCTTCTCTGTCCCATTGGCTGCTCCATCTACACCTCTATTCTCTGTCCCATTGGCTGCTCCATCTACACCTCTATTCTCTGTCCCATTGGCTGCTCCATCTACACCTCTATTCTCTGTCCCATTGGCTGCTCCATCTACACCTCTATTCTCTGTCCCATTGGCTGCTCCATCTACACCTCTATTCTCTGTCCCATTGGCTGCTCCATCTACACCTCTATTCTCTGTCCCATTGGCTGCTCCATCTACACCTCTATTCTCTGTCCCATTGGCTGCTCCACCTACACCTCTATTCTCTGTCCCATTGGCTGCTCCATCTACACCTCTATTCTCTGTCCCATTGGCTGCTCCATCTACACCTCTATTCTCTGTCCCATTGGCTGCTCCATCTACACCTCTATTCTCTGTCCCATTGGCTGCTCCATCTACACCTCTATTCTCTGTCCCATTGGCTGCTCCATCTACACCTCTATTCTCTGTCCCATTGGCTGCTCCATCTACACCTCTATTCTCTGTCCCATTGGCTGCTCCATCTACACCTCTATTCTCTGTCCCATTGGCTGCTCCACCTACACCTCTATTCTCTGTCCCATTGGCTGCTCCATCTACACCTCTATTCTCTGTCCCATTGGCTGCTCCATCTACACCTCTATTCTCTGTCCCATTGGCTGCTCCATCTACACCTCTATTCTCTGTCTCATTGGCTGCTCCATCTACACCTCTATTCTCTGTCCCATTGGCTGCTCCATCTACACCTCTATTCTCTGTCCCATTGGCTGCTCCATCTACACCTCTATTCTCTGTCCCATTGGCTGCTCCATCTACACCTCTATTCTCTGTCCCATTGGCTGCTCCATCTACACCTCTATTCTCTGTCCCATTGGCTGCTCCATCTACACCTCTATTCTCTGTCCCATTGGCTGCTCCATCTACACCTCTCTTCTCTGTCCCATTGGCTGCTCCATCTACACCTCTATTCTCTGTCCCATTGGCTGCTCCATCTACACCTCCATTCTCTGTCCCATTGGCTGCTCCATCTGCACCTCTGTTCTCAATCTCGCTTCTGCCCTTTTTTCTCTCTCATTCCCGTAGTTGACACTCTGTCCACTCTCCCTCAGGTCTTCTGATGGTGTGTTGGCGGTGGGGACAGTGTTGGTGAGCCGTGTGAACATGGGGGAGATGGAGGAGGGGGACATGGATCACATCACGGCCGACGTGCAGCAGGCCCAGAAGGTGAGGACGTGTGTGTGTGTGTGTGAGAGTCGTTCCCCTCCAGATGTCTCGGCTAGCACTAATGCTTGCAGGATTAGTCTGTCCATGCTCAAGTGGCCCAATTTTTTTTTTTTTTTTTTTTTTTTTTTTTTTTTTTTACCTTTATTTAACCAGGCAAGTCAGTTAAGAACAAATTCTTATTTTCAATGACGGCCTGGGAACAGTGGGTTAACTGCCTGTTCAGGGGCAGAACGACAGATTTGTACCTTGTCAGCTCGGGGGTTTGAACTCGCAACCTTCCGGTTACTAGTCCAACGCTCTAACCACTAGGCTACGCTGCCGCCCCAATGAGATTCATCAAGCCCTTACAGCCCTTGGATCCTGTGTGTGTGTGTGTGTGTGTGTGTGTGTGTAGGGGGGGGGGGAGAGAGTGTGACGAGAGGGTGAGAGTGGGATAGGGACTCTTAGATACTGCATATGTTTATCATGTGTGTGTGCGCACGGCGTTTGCGTGTGTGTGGGGGAGAGAGAGAGCGCAAGCCAGAGAAGCCATTGGCTCAGACAGCCTGAATGCTGTGTGTGATTATGTGCACAAAGAGCATTAGAGAATTAGAGAGAGGGAGCGTCATACATCCTTCTTCTATTTGTGTGGGATAGTCGGCTAAACCCCATGGCCTTATAGCCTTCCTACGAGACTCACCTCGTCTGAATAAATGGCATCTCCCTTGTGAGACCATCCCACCTACAATCAACTATGCTGATCCACCACGACATGCTACTCTGCACCATCTGAGAAACACAGGAATGAGAGCGAGAGAGAGAAAGAGAGAGAGATGATATCTTCTTCTGAGATCGCCACGTACCTGAAGAGTGCTCAAACGTCCTCCCAATGGGGTGTTTTCACACCAAAAACAAAGTTTATGTATGTACTTTTCCTTCATTTGACTAGTTATTCCACCCAATGGGAATATTTAGTTTAGTCTAAAATATAATAATAATATGTGTAGCATATAAGCACTGTACTTGCAACAAGATGTCACGGTCTGACTTCAGTTTTCATCGTTTGTTTAGGTTTAGGCATTCATTCCGACTGGTTAAGGTTTAGGATTGTGTTAAAACTGGAAAAAAATGACTGCCCAGGACTGGGCTTGAATCCGCGATCCTCTGAACCGGAGTGCACGGTTTAAGATCCTCTATCCCCATCCACAAAGCCCTAGCAAGCCACACACCTACTTGATGGTAATAGGCATTCACACTGCCCCTAGTGGATGGTATTGAAGGCATCTCCCGACATCCTGGGGTCCTGGACAAATGTGGAATACTGAAGTTGATCTGGTGTGACCTGGCTGGTAGTTGTGCATGAATGAGGAGGCAGTCAAAATGGATCTGCGTACAGTAGAAATGATGCCTTTCTGAGAGGAGATAACATAACTCCGTAGCATAGGGTGTTCACTGACCCAGTCTAACTGTAGTCTGTTGACACTTCTCCTCATTGGAGCAAATTACCTTTGCGCTCTCTCTCTCTCTGTGTGTGTGTGTGTGTGTGTGTGTGTGTGTGTATGTGTGTGCGTGTGTTTTACCACTGAGTAAATCAGTCACAGAGAGCAGTCTTATAATTGACTGGGGCTCTAACATGGCTGGCTGCCTCTGGTTCCTGCTCTCTTTTGATGGTGTCGTGTGTCTGTGTGCGTGTGTGGGTGGACAATTTATCTTAATGTTTTCACAGCCATTTTTGTATTGTTTTTCAGTTAAAACTGTAAGAAGAGTTTAATAAAACTTGAATTCCCGATACAACTGTGCTGCTGCCAGCAACAGTCGGGGTCTCACGCTGCGTCCCTCTCAGATGGCTCAGCGTTGCACCTGTACTGCCATTACTCTACCTCAATCCCACCTCGCAAAGTTAGCAGTTCCTTCTCATTTAACTTCTCAATGTATTGCCATACAGGACTCCACTGTTGTCGCTTGCCTTTCTCTGCCACTGCAATGATGTGGTGGTAGAGAGTTGACTCCAAAATAATAGATTGCACGTTGACTCCGGGTGTTGACTTTCATTTCTGAGTGTCAGGATTCTTAAAATTCTGTATTTTTGGAATGGAGGAGACTGATTAGCTGCCGTACTTCTGAGAACACAAACACTCACATCTTTCATAGCGAGCTAGCGAGGGACGGGGAGAGAGGGGAGGGGCACAGTACAGGCCCGTCGGCCACCAGGCACACAGAGTCAGAACCGTGCACTAGGCCTATCTATCGGCTATCAAAAGCTGTATCTTGCAATGGAATGCTTTATCTTGCTATTTCTTAGCTTGCAATGTCTCGGAACTTCAGTAAAGCAAAGCCAATCATCAATGAATAGGCTACGTTACTGAGACGAGTGAAATGCAACACTTCGCTCTCATGCAGTCACACACGGTCTCTGTTCGCTACCTTATTTCACTATATTCCCCTGATGTGAAGAAAGCTACCTTGTTTCTCTATATTCCCCTGACGTGAAGAAATCTACCTTGTTTCTCTATATTCCCCTGACGTGAAGAAATCTACCTTGTTTCTCTATATTCCCCTGACGTAAGAAAGCTACCTTGTTTCACTATATTCCCCTGGCGTGAAGAAAGCTACCTTGTTTCACTATATTCCCCTGACGTAAATGAAGCTACCTTGTTTCACTATATTCCCTTGACGTAAATGAAGCTACCTTGTTTCACTATATTCCCCTGACGTAAATGAAGCTACCTTGTTTCACTATATTCCCCTGACGTAAATGAAGCTACCTTTTTTCACTATATTCCCCTGACGTAAATGAAGCTACCTTGTTTCACTATATTCCCCTGACGTGAAGAAAGCTACCTTGTTTCTCTATATTCCCCTGACGTAAGAAAGCTACCTTGTTTCTCTATATTCCCCTGACGTAAATGAAGCTACCTTGTTTCACTATATTCCCCTGACGTGAAATAAGCTACCTTGTTTCACTATATTCCCCTGATGTAAATGAAGCTACCTTGTTTCTCTATATTCCCCTGACGTAAGAAAGCTACCTTGTTTCTCTATATTCCCCTGACGTAAATGAAGCTACCTTGTTTCACTATATTCCCCTGACGTGAAGAAAGCTACCTTGTTTCACTATATTCCCCTGATGTAAATGAAGCTACCTTGTTTCGCTAAATTCCACTTTTATCGCAAAAGTAGCAGTCCTAGTAATTGGTAAAGTGTATTTATGATGGTTTGTCAGGCTCGATGCCACTGACAGAGAGGCCTGAAAACTGTTGGTTGTCACTGGCACTTTATGTCTTGTCCCGCACGCATCATCAAAAAGGGGCATTCAGCAGCTGTGATGGGAAGATACTCATTATCAAAGGGGACGGTGACAAACACATGGAGTGTTCTTGAGTGACGGAGGGTCTGTCTGTCTGTCTGTCTGTCTGTCTGTCTGTCTGTCTGTCTGTCTGTCTGTCTGTCTGTCTGTCTGTCACTCTGTCACTCTGTCACTCTGTCACTCTGTCACTCTGTCACTCTGTCACTCTGTCACTCTCACTCTCTCTGTGTCTGTCTCTCTGTGTCTGTCTGTCTGTCTGTCTGTCTGTGTCTGTGTCTGTGTCTGTGTGTTTAGCTTCACCTGTCATTTACCTCCTGCTGTCCCAAAAAAACACTGAGCTAAATGAATATGTATTTAAAGAGCAAGACATGCTGAACCAACAACATGTCAAGCTAGACGTGGCCGCCCCGCTGCTCAGAGAAAAGCAGAGTTCAATGTACATTCATATGTGTGTGTTTGATGGTAGAGATTTGACATGTACATGTAAACATCAAACATCTCTCTCTCTCTCTTCTTTCCACAGTGCACCTTAGTTTGTGAGTCATCACAGGGAACCCCAATCGACAAAGATAATAGCCCCCTGACGGGTGCTGGTAAGTTCAACTACGCTTGTTCCTTCTACCTTTAAACACCTATAATTTAACTGCTGACTTCCATCGTCCTTGTAACATTGTAATCAGTGGGAAGAGGTTTAAGGCTAATTTCATCCCATCTAATTTGATTCCCCTTCCTCCTCCTGTCTAACCAACCACCCCAATCTCTCATCGTGAAATTAGTTTTATACTGAAAAGATATCTCAGGTTTTTTTTGCATTTTCTCTTAAAAAAACCTATTACACCCCTGTAATTACCATGACCTAGTGTTACCCCCAAAAGCAGCTTGAAATTGACATAGTGTAATCAAGTGATACATTAAGTTAACCCACGTATACTTCTTGGTTTTCTCATTGGAAAGTGCGCCGCCCTTGACTAACCTTCTCCCGCCAAAGAGATTTGAAGTCTCAATGGGGCTATACCCAGTTTGATTAAAAAAACTCATATTATTCATTCTCAGATTAAAACGGGAAGCCTTGGTTTAAGTAAGTAAAGGGAGGGAGAGCCAGTTGACCGTGGAAAAGGTGTGAGACTTGGCCAACGGTGGCTCTAATGGAATTCACCCCTTTGTGACCTTTTATTCATCATCTACAGCACCATACCAGTGTCTCCGATGACATCATCGAGGGACCTTTTCTTCCTTTCTATTTAACTACAAAATGTAGAAAATGCCTTTTTCAAACATCTAGACACTGGTATGGGTGCAGGACAGGACTAATATGATGTACAAAAAAATGTATATAAAATGGTGAAGTGCCCCTTTAAAGCAGGTAATTATATCCCCAGACAAGGTGAACGTCCGCCTGCCTCCCTTGGCTGCTCCAGTCCTGGTTCTGTATCTGTTCTGTGTGGACTGGCTGGAGAGGCAGACCAGCGGAAGCGGCGCCACGTCGATCCTGTGATACCAATTAAGGGAGAAGCCCCCGAATGGCGCAACACACTTCACTTGTTACTCGATCACTGGGAGCGGGGAGAATCGAGCAGAAACACCAGGAGTGAGGAAAAAGAGAGAGGGAAAGAGGGAGGAGGAGAAGGAGAGACTTGAGAAGGTCACTGCTCCCTGCTGTGTTGGGAATATAAAGCCCTTCTTTCCCTTTTCTCATCACTCGTTCCTCTCCAGAGGGTAAAAGAAACCCTTCTGAGTCTCCAACTCCATCCTCCTCTTCTTCTATGCTTTCTTTTTTTCTTTCCCTTCCTCATTATCGTATCTCGGTACTTTCTAGAAAGTCTTATCTTCGTCTTTTTCTCTGTCTCTATTTCCGTCCTCAGCGTGTGTTGTTATGACTTTCCTTACAGCTCTGTTCTCTATACCCGTCGTCATTGTCACTATCTGTCGCAATTAGCTAGCGAGAGGCAGGCACCAGGGGGCTGTGCCACCCGCCTTCCTGCGCGGGGTGGGTTGCAGGAAGGCGGGTGGCACAGCTGTGTCCCATCACTATAACACGCTCCCCGCAGACTTAGAGAGATTGACTAATGCAATTTAGCCATTCACTTGTATTACCTTTCAGAGGGGGGAGAGCGGAGAAGGATGCACACACACACATGCACACACACAATACACACACACAGGACGGGGGACGACGCCCAGGGAAGAAGTAATTTCCTTAAGAGGTGTGGGGAGAGGAGGAAGGAGCAATCTGATTGGCCTTCAGATTAGCGTGGCGGCGGGGGGAGGTCAGAGGCTAATCTGCTCCTTCGACCGTGTCCGCTGCAAGGAGGAAGTACTTCAAGTCTTCATCTCGCTCTCAATCTGTCCCTCTCACCTCTCCCTCTCTCTTTTTAACTCTGACTTACTCTTTGAAATGCCCTCTAGAATCCTGTCCCTCTCCACACAGCAGCAGCAACAGTGTCATTTAATAATCCAAGATCAACCTCTCCATTTCAAATCATAGCTGTACTTTTTAATTTGATGTAATCATGAATATAATGATTATGAAAAAATAATGGCTTAAAAATCCTCAGAGGAAGTTTCCGCACCTATTTAGAGTAATTCCTGTCCTAGAAAGAAAATCCTTGTTTTAGGCTCCACCTCGAAGACTGACACAGGCTGCTAATACATATTCAGGAATTGGGGGTGGGAACGTTGTGGTGATTTCCAGGTGTAGCAGAGAAATGACAACAAATAGGCCACTGACTGACAGCTGTCAGTGTAATTAGCTAGCATGCAGATATCATCTTTTTCACATGGTCCTTTCTAGCCTGGTTCCAGTAACTATGGTGGATGGGTTTGGCTCTAGTCTGTCCTAGCCAACCTTCCAGGGGCCTGATTCCTACCCATCTGACTGTCCTTGACACTGAACTGAACACCACATTGCTTCCCACCCCAGTGCCTCTAGTAAAAGTCACCTCTGACACATTATCCGCCAATTAGAAGGTCTCTCCACTGCCACACCGCCCCTCGTTGTGCCCGAACATCACAAGGTTGTCACTACACTCTCCAACGCTCTGTTGCCTTCTGTGTGGGACATGGGACCCGGAATACCCAGGACAAAGTGCTCAGAATAAGGCCCTGACATTGAAAAGGGATGACGGAGAGAGGGCCAGTCTCTGAGTTGAATTCACACCTAGGAAAGTAAATGGATGGCAAATGGGTGCATATGGTAATGGAGCCTCTCCTCCCCTCCTCTCCTCCTCTCCTCCCCTCCTCTCCTCCCCTCCTCCCTTTCCTCTCCCCTCCTCTCCTCCGCCTCCTCTCCCCTCCCCTCCCCTCCCCTCCTCCTCTCCTCTCCTCTCCTCTCCTCTCCTCTCTCCTCCTCTCCTCCCCTCCTCTCCTCCCCTTCCTCTCCCCTCCTCCGCCTTTGCCTCCTCTCTTCCTCTCCTCCCCTTCCTCTCCCCTCCTCTCCTCCGCCTCCTCTCCCCTCCCCTCCCCTCCTCTCCTCTCCTCCCCTCTCCTCCCCTCTCCTCCCCTCTCCTCCCCTCCTCCCCTCCTCTCCTCCTCTCCTCTCCTCCCCTCCTCTCCTCTCCTCTCCTCCCCTCCTCTCCTCTCCTCTCTTCCTCTCCTCCCCTTCCTCTCCCCTCCTCTCTCCTCTCCTCCAGGAGTTGGACTGACATTACCACTGTTAGTTGGTTGGTTGCAGCTTCACAAGGAAGAGGGGAAGTGATTTTATTTTTTAAAAGGGAGGAATAAGTGCTTGGGTCACACTTGTGATTCCCAACCCTCGGTGCCGTGTAGCTTTTTTGGAAGCATTACACATCTTGAAGCCTCCGTCTTCAATGGTGAAGTCTCTTCTACTACTATCGGAGCGCTACAGCTTATTACTATTGAGTGACTTCCTTCCAGAACGCTAGCGTGGCCTCTAAGAGAAGGAGCAACGGCAGCGAACTGCGAATAGCTGTTAGAGGCGTACGGCTTTTTCCGGCTTTCTCGCCCAGCGACTGCCAGCACACTGATAACAGTATTAAAGCTGTTTTTTGGTTGCCGCGTGATTGCTGCTAATAGCCACTCTAGGAAGAAAAAGGAAGAGGAGTGGAAGGGTTGAATTTGAATGGGGTTTAATAGGAGAAGATGGTGAGGCAAAGTTTGGGGAGTCAACCATCTTCCCTTTCCTTCACTGCTCTATCATAAACAAATCATTCAAATGGGAATCAAATCCAATGAAGGAATTGTTTAATAATGAAATAATAATTTAATGGGCTGACCTGAGATCTCTTATATTCTTCATTTTCTAAGTCTTGGAGAGAGAGATGGAGAAAGAGCGATAGAGAGAGAGATGCGGCTCTTGGAAGATGAGGCAAGCAGCAACCTTATCTATCGCAGACACTGTTATTGATTATGGGATTTGCAGCACAGGCCACATGAAAATACGTTTTTTGAAGGGTTTGAGTTTTGTCTTTGGATTTTTCCTCGGTATCAGTTTGTTTAGAACCAAACCACATCGTCTGGTTGATGTTTGTGAAACTTAGAAATGTCTTTGAAGGTGTATGTGATCATTTTCAGTATGTTGTGATGGTTGATACTGTCTGTCTCGGTTTCTCTCTCCTCCTTCTACCTCGCTCCATCTTTATCCCCCCCTTTACCACCTCTCCCTTCCTCTTCCTCTCCCTTTGCCCTACGCCCTCTCACCCTCTGTCCCTCCCCTCTCTTTCTCACTCTCTCTCTCTCCCTCTATCTACCCTCCTTCTCCCCTCTCCATCTCACCCTCCACCTCCTCCCTCTCTCTCTCTCTCTCTCCCTCCCTCTCTCTCTCCCAGTCTTTAAGAACCCGGTTTGTAAGGTCTACAAGTTCCAGACGGTGGATAGTAAATGGATGCTGGTGAGAGAACAGATGGAGGAATGTACTCTGTCCTTCAGCATCCCCAGACAGCTCCTCCACCTCTACATCCAGGAAGACATGAGGAGGTAAGCAAAAGCAAAACCTGACCTTGGAACAGTATTACATATGGGATAATGACTTGTCTTTATAAGCACAGTGATTTGTGAGAAGGTAAACAGCAGCTGATCGAGGATCAGGTAAGGCCAAATTTAACCACTGGAGGTAGACATCAACACTGACATCGGATCAGTGCATAGGGAGAGCACAGACCTGTAACAGCCTTACTCTAAGCCTAAATCTAACCACTAGGAGGTACATTGCATTCATTTGAATAGGGGCACTATAGCTCTGGGCCTGCCTACATTAACAGGCCTATTTCAGAGATGTAAATGGTTGTTCAAGAGCTATACTTAGAGAGGATTGAATTATTCAGGTCTGTTTAACACTTCAAAAGGGGATTGTTGTACGCCTGTACACTAGTCAACCAGCAACACACACACACACAGATGTACACGTGCATACAGGCACACAGATTTTTGCACACACACACACACATGCAGAGAGGGACACACACACAGAGAGAGAGAGATAAACACACACACCAACTCCCCCCAACACTGCGTTGTTCTGAACAAAAGTCCTGGAGCTTTATCGAGCTGAGAGTGGCTTTGAGGAAGATGAAGGTACTGTGTCGCTAATTGACTCTGCTCCTGATCTTGTTAGCTAATTAGTGGTCAAAGTGGCCACAAGATGATGAGGATAAAGTGATGTGTATTGTAACCAAAATGATTCCAGATGACGTTTGAATCCCCCAGAATGTTCGTAGTGCAGTGTTAATGGGACATTATACTCAACAGACATTCAAGTTTGTCAGATGTTTTCATACCTCAATAGTAGTCTGATGATTTTGACATCTGGAAACATCGGACAAAATTAGATTTGAGAGTTTAATGTCCCTTCTTTAACCACAGTTAACCCTCATTAACCGTCAGTTAACCCTCCCTTGGCAGGTCCAGTTTTGCCATTGTACTCAATAAAGGAAAGGTTAAGATCCTGCCAGTGAATAGATTATCCTAATCAGTTTATCAGAGAGAAGCCACTGTGATGGGTAAGAGGATCTCAGTGTTCTCTTCCCTCAGGGTCCCTATGAGCGTCTGTCAGGACAGATCGTTCCTCAACACGCCCGCCGTCCCCTAGCAATCCCTCATAATCCCCCGCCCGTCACATAGTCCCTCGGTCGGCAAGCGGTCGATCTCATGGCAGCGTCAGTATTCCAAATAGCTCCCTATTCCCTTCATAGTGCCCTATGAGCCCTGGTCAGAAGTAGTGCACTATAAGGCTTCCATTTGGAACACATGGAGTGTCCCCATCGGCCCACTAGTTTGGAATCCCAAGTCATTAAACTAGATTAGAACATTCTCAGACCAAGGTTTCCCTCAAGTTCTAGATTAGAACATTCTCAGACCAAGGTTTCACTCAAGTTCTAGATTAGAACATTCTCAGACCAAGGTTTCACTCAAGTTCTAGATTAGAACATTCTCAGACCAAGGTTTCCCTCAAGTTCTAGATTAGAACATTCTCAGACCAAGGTTTCCCTCAAGTTCTAGATTAGAACATTCTCAGACCAAGGTTTCCCTCAAGTTCTAGATTAGAACATTCTCAGACCAAGGTTTCCCTCAAGTTCTAGATTAGAACATTCTCAGACCAAGGTTTCACTCAAGTTCTAGATTAGAACATTCTCAGACCAAGGTTTCACTCAAGTTCTAGATTAGAACATTCTCAGACCAAGGTTTCCCTCAAGTTCCCGCCCTTAAATGCTATTATTTAAGCCATGTTATTATCTGGTCTATTGCCTCTAGACTCTAACCTCTCTTGATACTTGCAGTCTGAGTAGAACAATACTTTAAAGC